>NC_082659.1:5323076-5629519 GCF_028023285.1 Balaenoptera ricei | reverse complement strand
CATAGCGATTCCACAGCCACCACCGCCTTTGATCCTAAGGACCTAGTGAGGTCATCCTTTCAGCTCCCCGATACACCTTGTTAAATGGACTATTTAAACTGGGTAGCAGCATCCTTATCGGCTAACACAGCGTTAGCGGCCGCTGGAAGGCAAAGCATTAATAGGAACTGGTCTAAGGTTGGGCGTGGAAAGTAAAGACTCCCACGCCCCCCCAAAAAGCCGAAGTTCTAACTTTGACCAGGTTCGACAAAGGGGACGACTCGGCGCCTTCTAAAGCGCTGCTTCCAAACGCGACACGTCAGGACACAAACCAAACTACCTGGCCCCGCTGCTGGTTTAAAGTGCAAATCGACGGAACCTAAGCACCCAGGAAGCCGCAGCCCCAGAGCACCTGCCGTAAGGGCGGGGAAAGGACGGTGGGCGAGCCCCCGGCCGAACGAGGGGCAGCCAGGGCCCAGGAGGCGGGCCTTCCGCGGCGAAGCCCCGCCCCTCCCTTGCTGGTCGCTGATTGGTGGCGGCGCCAGGCCGCGCGCGGAGGGGCGGGCCCCCGCGCGGCTCCGGCTCTCCGGTTCGTTGCGTCCCGCCCGCTGGTGGGTGTGTCCAGGCGGCGGGAGCGCGCGCGCTCTCTCGCGTCCGGGAACCGGAAAGGAGGCGGGGCCGCGGCAGCGCGCGCCTCCCCGCCCCCGGAACGCGCGGCGCAGGCGGCGCGGCTCACAGGGAGGTGGACCGCTGCCGGAACGGGGTCCCGGGTGTGCGTGGGGAGCGGGTTTCGGGGCGTCGGCCGCGATGAACACGGTGCTGTCGCGGGCGAACTCGCTGTTCGCCTTCTCGCTGAGCGTGATGGCGGCGCTCACCTTCGGCTGCTTCATCACCACCGCCTTCAAAGACCGGAGCGTCCCGGTGCGGCTGCACGTCTCGAGGATCATGCTGTGAGTACGGCCGGGGTCGGGCGGCGGGGCCGGGCGTCCGGGCCGGGCCGGGGCGGGGGGCGCCGAGGCCGGGCTGCCGCGCGGGCCCCCTCCCCTCCCCGCCTCCCCGAGCGGCCTGCGCCCCCGGGCGGACCCCTTGGGGGCGCTCCCTCGGCTCCCACCCTCCGCCGCTCCTTGCCGGGCTTGCTCTTTAATGTTCGTTTCGAGCGTTGCTCGGCTCGCTGCCTCCGCTTGCTTCCTGTGCCTCACTTCCCTCGCCCGCGCCCGGCCAATGAGGGAGCACCACACCAGCCCAGCGGGGCCGCCCGGCCGCACCCCCGCCGGCGCGGGGCTCGGGGTCCCGGGCGCTCCCGGCCCGGCTCGCCCCCCGACAGCCCCTCCGCAGGGTCCGTCCCCCTCGTCCCGCCGCCGAAGGTACCCGCGGCGCCTGCGAAGTTGGCAGGAGGGGATCTGCGCTCCCAGGCGGCGTGCTTCTAATTTTATTTGTGAAGGGCCAGCCGCTTGAATAAATCTGCGAAAATGCCCGAAGCAGAATTTTGAAATGACATTGTCCTTTCGCTAATGCCTATTTTTTTTTCATGCTAATTTTTATTCTCTGGCACTTTCTTCGATTCGTAGCTTTACCCCCCCCCCCCCCCCCCCGGTTCTCGTGTCCTTATCTGTGCCATCTTCCAACAAATGCTCCCTCGTCTTCAACCTTAGTTTTATTTCTGAGTCACAAACGCCAACAAGCCAGTCATCTAATGCCTATTCCCCACTTTTTTTTTTCTTTTCCTCCCTGCATTGATGTTTGTTAGGTGCTGTTTTTTAGATTCCTATAGACTCAGGCTGGACGTCACGAGCGCTGTCTGCTCTGGGAGGGCTTAGAAGAGGTTGGCTCATGGTACACACTGAACAGTTGTTAGCTACTGTGAATCTTGAGCAAGCTTCCTACCTTCCTGGGTCTTCATTTCCTTTTTTCTGAAGTGGAAGTAATACCCAACTCGTAGGCATGTTGTGAGGATTGAGATAATTGTCAAAAACACATAGTGGCCCTGACCCAGACACATACATAGTACGTGCTCAGTGAATAGTAGTTGTTCATTTAATCTTGGTTTCCATACCACCTTGCAGTCAAATGTAATTTTCTTCTACCCAGTCTACCAAATTACTTGACATCGAGTATTTCCACATTCTTGGAGCACTTTTTTTCTCCCCCTGGGTTTTGTTAGGGGTTCTTTGAAGGTAAATGAAAATAGCTGAAGACCTACTTTTATAGTGGATTAGAATGTTTCTGTTGTCACACAAGTTTCTCTGATTTTTCCTTGTTTCTTTGTGGGATACAGCTAGACCCTGTCTTTCACTTATGTAAGGAATTTTGTGAGTTTTGTATGCTGTTATGTTTGAAAGATGATGAAACTATTATCTTTATTTCTAGAAAAAATGTAGAAGACTTCACTGGACCTAGAGAAAGAAGTGATCTGGGATTCATTACATTTGATATAACTGCTGATATCCTTTTTAGAAAACATTTCATTGCTCTTTCTCTAGTATTACAATGATATACATATTTAGTGATTTGGGGGACAATAAGTATGTTTATCCATTGAATCAGTCAAACCTTGGAAATTTTTATGCCTGTTTTCATCAGTATAGCCGTGTTAATACCTCCTCGTTCAACCTTGAGAAAACTTGTATTTATAGATTGATGAGTTATTATTGTGTGAACACACTTTAAATTCTTCACAGAAACATTAAATAGATTTAAAGCTACAAGAGAGTTTGAATCTGTATTTAGGAAAGAAAATAAAATTAGATCATTTAGATTAAAGAGGGAAGAATGTAACCACTACTCAGCCTACCTAGATGTAACGTTTCATGTACAATCCCAAAGAATATGTCCATGTTTTGTGATAGCAGAGGGAAACATATGTTGAAAAAGTGAATTGCATCTGCTGTGATTCAGAAGGTCATTGTCAAATGATTATTGGTAAACCATATTGGCATTTTGCCATTATCGCTCTTTTTATAAGTACTTTTATAATAAGAGTCAGAGAAATCGTTAACAATTAAAAGAGTTATTTAAAATGGAGGTGATTTAAATATTTTCTCTTTATTTTGAATTTCCACCTTTTGACACCTCTGATCACTGGGCCAGTTTAACCTTCTGTTAGGGTCTTAGATTACTATCTCGGCAGCATTGTTACCTGCCACTTCTGGGATGTCATCTGCCTTTCTAAGACCCCAGGATTAAAATTGGTTATGGAGATTGAACTGTCTGAACTTGTGTAAAGCAACTATCTGAACAGTGGAAGCAGATTATCTACCTGCGGAGTTTACCTGACATGTCTCTTTACTAGCCTGGAATTACTTTTAACTTGATTTTTTTAGAAATAAATTACTAGGTTTAGAAGTAGACTAGGAATTAGTTCTCTAGGCACTTTTTTAGGAAACACAGTACACCATCAGAAAAGTCCTGTGTTAAACTTTTGCTTTTAAGTCTTCATGTCTTTAAAAAAAAAAAAAATCTAAGCTAGTGAGAGAGAGTTTGGAGCTAGTGTGAAAGTTGGAACTTTGTGTATGTGGGCAATTATAGTGAAATTTCCTGATACCTCAACTATTATATTTATGTATTCTCAATTTCATCATTTGTAGTTTAGATTTTCTTATTATGGCTGCTAAAACTTGAAATTGTACCTGTTTTTATAAAGAGATATTTAAGACTTCTGAATTCTAAAATAGTGATTCTTAGTGGATACGCATATCTAAGAGTGGAACGTCATGAACATGTAGCTGTTAGTATATAAACGGGTATAATAAAATGACTTATCCATTTACATATGATGCTTAATAAAATCCAAACATTAACTCAGTTCATTTCTCAGTGACACCAGTCTTGTAATTAATCCTGGTGAGTTTTTTTCACTCGGGTACAAACTGATGAAACCAAATTGGTATTCAGCTGCGTACTCTTACTAAAGCACCTCATGGGTTGAGACATTTTGATCTCTCCTGGCCTATGTGCAAAAATGATCTGTACAATTTACCGTACTTGGTTTAATTACTTGATCCTAGTTCACTTTTGCTTAACATTAAGTTGTATTGTGGTGAGTGGTTATACTCAGAACTCCAGTGGCATCATATGTGCTTGAAATACTAAGTCCTCTTTCTCTTAGACTTAGTGCGTTGATTTTACAGAAAACTAAATTTTGTGTTTCTCGGTTAAGTTTATATTAATCAAAGTATCTCAGGTAGTAGTGCTTAGAGGAGCAGGGCAGGATACTGATAATCTCACTGATATTTTTTGACTTTGGAATGAGCTGGATTTTACAATATATCATCTTCTATATATTTTTATTAAATTAGAGGCCCAGTATGTTTCTGGGCCACCTCTCCTTTTTTTTTTTTTAATTTTAGTATCAGTATTGCTATGAATAATTAATTTAAGAATAACTGAAATCTGTTTTAAAGTTGTATGCTGCTTTATGATTTATATATTCCTTAATTTATATACATCTAGAAAATATATTTGATTGGAATGTTAAGCAGTTGTTTCTTTATTTATCAGCCGAATATTCAACAAAAAATAATGTAAGTATATGTATAGAAGTATTTTCGTAGCTATTTAAAACCTCATTCTTTAGAAAAGAATATAAATTTTATATATTCGAAATATCTGACCTGAGTAATTTAGTAAAAATCACAAGCCCATGGAAAGGTGACTCTACTAAGAAAACTTTATCTCCTTTGGTAGCTTTTGTCTTTTTTGTTTTTCTGTCTGCTTCTACAGCCCCCCTGCATTGTGGTTCCCAAGAGTGGGGTGCAAGCAAGGTAATGCCTAGATAAATAAGGAAAACAATTAAGAGCTACTGTTTCTTTTCTTATGCATCTAAGAAGAGTTGCCAAATTTTCAGTTTGTTCAGCTTTTTACTTGGTGTTAGGATGGAGTGGCAACTTCCAAGCTCCTCATGTGCCATACTGGAAACCAGAAGTCCATTTATGTATTTCTCAATTTAAAATAAGAGGGAAAAGATGTGAAATTTTACTGATACTCACTCTGTGGACTGACAAGGATACTCATACTCGGTCCTTAAGTCAAATGGTCGCACGCCTCCTAAAACATGCACCTTCTCTGGAGGAAGGGGGGAGGATTCTGTAGGGCAAGAGGTCAGCCTGCTACATACATTTATTCATTCACTTTCAGCACTTTGCAAAGTTGTGCAGTGTGTACCCAGTTGAGTAGATTATATCGTCTAGTTTTAAATAAACTAATCCTCACAAATGGAAAAATGGTTAAAAAAAATTCTTTCAAAGAAGTCACAGATTGAAGAGAATGCTAACGGTGCAGACGCGTGCGAGCGACCAGGAGGCGGCCGAGCTGACGCGTCTGCTCCTCTTGAGCTGCTCAGCACGTTAAAGGATTAAAACAAATCAGAGATCCAGTAAATAGTTGGCTGAGAACAGTTTAGCATTAGTCAAGAGGACTATTTGAAATGCACATTTACATTCGCTATCAATAATAATATATCTAACGATGATAGTAATGTGTATCACGTACGTAATTTGTAAGTAAAGATGCATAGTTTGGGGTTGGTGTTCAAAATAATTCGTTATCAAAAATCTTTGGAGACTATTTCCAGTGATAAGCTCCAAAAGGATGTTGCTGAACTATGGGTATATGAGGAAATGAGGAGGTCGAATTACTCCTCAGCTAAGTCCTCTTTAAGCTAAGATAGTCTCTCTCCACGGCTACCATTAGAGATAGACGGCAAGATACTTGAATCAGTGAAATTTGTAACCTCTGCTTACAACTCTGTTACCCAGATATGTAATCAAAAGCTGTAAAGATAACTAATTTGTGAATCGTCTCTTAGATTATTTTAAAATCCATCTAAATATTTCTATTTTTCCTCTTTTAATACATGATGTGAGCTGTTTTGATAGTCTTTTATTAAGCCATATATCTACAATTAATTTATATTGAGAAATACATTACTTTGTTTTGAGTTGTACAGGACTCATCAGTTTGAACACTTAAAGTAGTCTTTTTAATCATAAATTAGAGTTGATTAGAAGTTTTATAGTTAAAAGCTATTAAACTATTAGATTAAAACCTATTATAACATTATTAAAACTATTAGTTTGTGACTGAAATTTATTAGTCCAGTCTGATTTAGAGCTTTTGTTGCAGGTAAGAGTAAGGGTTAAAATATTTATATAGCATATTGATAACACAGAAATCTTCTTAGGTCCTAAAAGTGTAAGGTGAATGATTCTGATATGTGCATTAACTCCGAAAGGTGAAGCCTGTGGAGTCAAAATGTGCTTCTGTGTTGTTTTTAGCTGAGTTACCCTTATGTTTTGTTACCAGCATAGCCTGAGGTAATTCGTAGTTAAGAGGTGAGTCTACTTCTGTATTGTATTTGAACTGTATATTCATTTTCCAGGGATGACAAATTAATCAGCTTTATTTGTTGATGGCTTTGATTAGTTGACTGGAATCATTAGCCCTTCAATTCTTTGTATATTTATTTTGAGCATATCTTTTATGGAGGGTACTTTGTTGGGCAGTAAGAATATTGGGTTGAATAAGTTTTGATCCCTGCCCTTGAGAATCAACAAAGCGTTAAACAGAAAAAGCTGCTCTGAAGATAAGAGTGACAGCTGTAAGCACAAGTATTCTGCAAGTCTCAGCACATGATCCAAATAAATATGTCACCTTCTTGGTGATGGATATACCTGAGTCAGATTCATAACTCTGATTTACTCCAGCATGGCTAGTAAGTTAATACAGTTTGGAATTGGACAGATCACTGCTTTGGTGAATGAATAAATATACATAAAAAGTCATTTTACTTTGGCATATCTTTGATTCTGTGTTCTTCAGTCTTGATGTTTCTCTTTAATGTTGGAGGGTTGAAGGTGAAGATTTGCACCCCTCTTTAGAAATTGACTGTTCCACATTTCTTTTCAGTTAATGCTGAGCAGTTGGCCTCACAAGCTAATGGATGGTAGCTTCCTAAGAACACATTTCTTGGCGTTTAGAAGTGGTTACAAATGTGCTTTTTCTCCATTTCGTAACTCTAATTTTCCAAGCGAAACTTGTTTATGATATGTCAAAGCAGTGGCTTAAAAGAATTGTCTGACTTCTAGGATTTTGCCATAGTAAAACAATAATGTGCCTATGTTTTCTTAATTTAAAGGAAAAAAAAAACCTAAAAAGGCTTCATTTCTTTAGTGATTCCTTGATAATTTAAAAACCTTGGAGATACATAAATTTTCATGAGATAGTCTAGCAGCAGTGACCTGTGTTAGCAGTGTGATCTACAGGGATTAGTTCTCTCTGTTTCCCTGGCATCGTGCAGCGTCCACAGAATTGGAGGGTCTCAGAAATTTTACAGGGAAAAGTGATTTATAAGAATGCTTCCCTTCTAGGGATTCTAGTGCCTTCTGTTTCTCGTAGGGCCTCACTCTGGAGAGCACATAAGTCTAGAACCTTGCATTAAACTTTGAGGGCTCTAAATAATACAGTTGCCTTGGCAAAAGGGGTGATTTCCTTTAGGGAAGTGTCTTTCTTTTGTCCAGGAGAAGTTGCACTCCTGTATCTATCCACTTGTTACCATTTTGTCTGCTTTAAGATTTTAGCAGTTCCCTCAAAGTTGGATTCATTCATATAAATTAAGCTCTTCGCTTAACATACTTTTGAAGTGACAGAGATGCTGTATCTGTTGCATTATCTAATTAATTTTTATTTTAACGTAGGCTCTGAACCAGGTTGTTCTGTGGGACAAGATTGTTCTGAGAGGTGATAATCCAAAGCTGCTGTTGAAAGATATGAAAACAAAGTATTTTTTCTTTGACGATGGAAATGGTCTCAAGTGAGCAATTCTTTGTCATTTTTTACGTGTGATGTTACATGAAGGGGAGAGAAAGACGTGATGTGTTTTTATTTTGAAGAAAAACAGCTAAAAAGAAAAGTTGAGAGAGAAGAAAAGTATTTATACAGATGTGAACTGGAAGATGGGGTAGAAATAGTACCGTGCAAACCCAGGTCTAAAAACGTGCCCAGTTCTCTCGCGTTATGGCAACTGTGATGGCCAGACGAGCAGGGCCTGGGGCGTCTGCCCTTAAGGGCGCAGGGAGCCTGGGCTGCCGACCCGGCCGTCCGAGGGCTCCTTCGGGGATGCCAGAGGAGGCTGCCGGGGACCTGCACGAGGAAGCCGCGTGTGGCCCTAGGAGTTGACACTCAAGTTTCTAGTTTTGGTTCCCTTAACCTCTCTGAACCTCGGTTTCCTTTTATACAAAATGAAGGAATTAGAACGACTGATATTTTGGGTCAGTCTTAGCTCTTAAGCTCTGTGGGTCAACTTTGGAAAGGATTTTAGGGGAGAGCTATTTTAACCAAACCTGGTTTTGCAGATGAAAAGTTTCCAGCCCTGAGAGAGTTTGATTGATTCAGGTTTGCCCATCTGGATAATGATAGAATTAGGTTTCAGATCATTGTCTCCTGATTTCTAGCTCAGATCTCTCTGTTTTCTGTGTTTTACTCATTTAAGCATTTTGGTTGATGGCTCGAATAACTATGACTGGTAAGTGACTTTAGGTAGGTCATTATGGGAGACCTGCAGTGAGAATGCTGGTGTTCTCCAGCATCGTCTTGGATTTCAGACGACTTGGGAAAAACTTGTGTGTAGATTAGAATTCCAATTAGGAATAGCTGGTTAAAAATAAAGTGTTTGATACCTCAGTGCTTGAATTAAAACGTTTTTATTGAACTACAAATGTTTCTGCTGACATCTGTTTATTATATCTTTTTATAGGGGAAACAGGAATGTCACTTTAACCCTATCTTGGAACGTTGTACCAAATGCTGGAATTCTACCTCTTGTGACAGGATCAGGACATGTATCTGTCCCATTTCCAGATACATATGAAATAACGAAGAGTTATTAAATTATTCTGAATTTGAAACAGCATATTTTTATACCTAATGGATTGTATCTTGTTTATCTCTTCCCTTGCATCTTTATTTGTTTTGGGTTGTTAACTTTTTTTTTTTTTTTGGTGTAAGAATGAACATCAAAAGGCATATTTGAAGGGAAAGGTTAGTGTACTACTTAATTTTCCAAACAAAAACAAACAAAGGCCATCAGAGTGGAGTATTATAAGAGTAAGACAGCCACATGAGAAGGATTTGTGAAATATTTATATTTGAAGTATTCCCTGTATTTCCATTATTCTTTATGGAATATGAAGTGAGCATGGAGGGTAGTTAAAACTTTCAGGTGCCTGTGGAGTTGTGAGAACTCTATTTATGCCTTGCATTTATGCAAGTTCACATTGGATGTGATTTAGAAGCAGACATTCTCTATTATCTCTTTTAGGGTATGTCTGAATACTGGAAAAATTAATACAATTGTTGGTGAGAAGCCTGGTTTACAAAATAGCGAAAAGTGATGAATTTTATTCCATTTGTCTTAGGAATGCCCACAATGCTTGTTTTTCTGACAGGTGACTAGCAACTTTCTCCACTAAAGACTAAATACCTCTTTATATGCTGTAAATCATTCTAAATCATTTTAAAGTCTCTTAAGTCAACCAAATGTGTGTCTTTCAGTGCTTTCTCTAAACAAGTTCCTTGGTGTTATATCTTTATGTGATTTTTTTTTTTTTATTTTAACATTGCCATTGAACGTTGAAATTGTTTGCATGGTTTATCTAGTGAGCATGCCTAGTGCCACTGAGTGGTAATTATTTAATTTTTTTTCTAGGTCCACATTTGAATAATTATTGGGGTAATAATAATCAGTATCTGTCGGTGTGCGTTTCCGTTTACAAGCACTCTCATATATTTTACTGTATGGGCTCCTCAATAATCTAATGAGGTAAGTAGTGCAGATGTTAGCTCTTTGCAGATAAAGAAACAGACCCAGAAGTTTGTGGAATTGCTTCAGGGTTATTACATAGCTAGCAAGGAAGGGTGTTAACCCTTGAACCCCAGATCTGATTCTTTAAGCATATCCTTTCTTCTATATCTCCGATTACAGACTAGTCAAAATTCACTTATATAATTTTTATTATATTTTTTGTTACCCTGGACGCCCTTTCTATTACCTAGAAGAGATTTCCTATCCTGTATGGAAATGACCAATTTTCAAGTTGCCAACAATTTATACAGAGGTAATATCTCACTCATTCTCTGCATAAATTAATTATACTCATGTTAAAAGTATAAGAATCCAAATGTATGTAAAAATTACTTAGAGATTGATTATATGATCATATTTAACATGATTTTTTCCTACAGTGGGCAAATAAGCATCCTCAAAGGAAGCAGCTACAAATCAGTCACCCTTAAAAGCAAGACCAAACACTGTAGGTATACTATCAGCAGTAACCAAAAAGGGCTAATATTTTCTAAGAATAGCTTACATTAGTGGCTTAACATTTGTTATACTTATTTCATATGAAATACATCTCCGTTTAATTGCATTGGTTGGAACAGCTCTTGCCTGTAAGGGTATGTGTTCTGTGACGGTCAGTTGAAGGTCAGAAGTACAGTATCAGGAATGCTAGACTGGGTTTGGCTCCCAGCTTTTTCATTAAAGTTTTCAGGGTCTCCGTTTCTTTATCTGTAAAATGACAGAGTTGGACTAGTTAACTTAAATAGTAGTTCTTTTATACCACACACGTCTGTAAAATCCGTTTGGCAGAGAGATTGAACAGAAAAGCTCCTCAGTAATGTGACGGCAGCAAGATGATTGAAAGACAAGTCAACACATAATTCATATTGATCTGACTTTATTTCTGTTAGATTTTACACCCAGAAGATTTAGCTTCTTGTATAGTTTGTACAAACTTAAAATCTGTCGGCGTCAAAGCTTAAAGTTGGGTGTGTTCTCCTTGAGGCGGGTGCACGTAAGAAGCCTGCAGCCTTAGCGAGACCCGGGGCTGGTTTGGGTGTTCATGGGCCTCTGCATGCGTGGATCTGTGTTTGCTGGGGATGAATGTGGAAATTGACTCCAGTTACTGTTCAGTCCGAGCCCACCCACTTTCCGGAGTTCAGTGGGAAAGAGGAGTAGAAAGGGCCCCGAGCACAGTGGGCGCGTTTGCTTTTACTCACGAGTGAAGGGAAGGTGCTCAGGACGAGGGTGCCCCAACACGGGCGTGAGAAGCCCCCCTCCCAGGAGCTCACTTCTGGGTACGCACAGCTCTGTAAGTTCACTGTAATTCTGCACGAAGAAGATGGACCTGTGTTCAGTTGATAACCGTATCATCGACCTCAGCGTCAGTGTTTTCAAGAAGTCTTAGAAAGTCTCCACAAAGACCCAAGGCTTCACACTTTTAATTAGAAACCTCTGAGCCCAGGGATGATCCTGGGAAGAGAATAATTGCAAGACACTCATCTAAAGTAATTATGTTTAGAAATGAGTTAATTTTAAGATGTTGTGCTTACATGCTCCTTTTCTCTAGCAGTTTAACCTAGACAAGCAGCTATATCAGTGATTCTGTTCCCCCAGTTGATTACATTTGGTTCCTTTATGCTTAAAGGAAGATAACAGGAAACTTCAGAAATTCCTTAGGGTGTAATAGGAAAAGGGGGTTATTTTGAGCTTCTGTTTTTGGAATTATTTTACAGCTCTTTGGTGGGTCTGGCAACTAAGAGATAGGCTTGAAGGCCACAAGGAACGTTTGTTCACTATTCTATCTAAAGCTTAATGGTCTAAAGCTTTGGGTCTTTGGGGGTATAGGTTAATGGAGGTGTTATTTTATAATGCTTTGAATTGACCTGAAATGAGTTTATGGGGGGGAAAAAACCATAAGCTGTCAATTTTGGTAGTAAACATCTGTCCATTTCAGACGCTTCCCTTGCTTTTAGCAGACAGCCTGTGTACCTTTTACGTGACTGCCAGTGGTTTAAAGAGATCTGTTTCAAAAAGTGGTTGCATGTTTTGATGCAATTTGGGAAACTGTTTACTTTACAAATACAGATTCATAAGAAAAAAATTCATGAAAATACTGAAGATATGTTTGAGGATTTTCTTAATTGCAATAAATATTCAGCATTTTTCTAATGAAAGTGAATTTTGTTTATGAGTACAAGTATGCATTTTAAAAGACTTTCAGATTGATGCTTTTTTTTATGTGAAGCTGCCGCACTAAGAGAAAATGGCTGAAACCAAGTCTAGTAAACTTGAGGTTTTTCTCTGTTTTCCTTTCTTTTTTCCCCCCTCCCACCCCCTCTTTTTTTTTTTTTTTTTTGGTGGGTGGGTCAGGGGAGTTCAGTCACACCTAAAAGATCTTCTCCAGAGACTGCGCTCCTATACTAGACTGTAAGCTCTCTGAGGGCAGTCTTGTGGGTTTATCTTTGTATCTTGCCCAGCGCCTAGCAGAGTGCTTTGCACATAGTAGGCGCCCAATAAACGCTGATGGTGAACGAAGTCATTGTCTCTGTAATGTGGCCAGACCATGGGGACTGCCTTGCAGTGAATGCTCTCTGTAAGGGCCGCCTTTGTCATTCTTGAGCTCCTGGTGACGTTAGATCTGATTCTTCTTCCTTCTGTTCACGCCTTGGACAACCTGGGCCGGGCTAGTGCTGCTCTGGTTGCCAAGACCTGGGTTCTCCCAGTGCCAGGCTTCTGGTGAGAGCCAAGGGGTCGTGACTGGTTGAGAAGATGGATAAAGTGACACTAGAAAGTCACCACACAGACCTGAGTTTAAAGACTCAAGATGCCTGTGGAGCTCATGAAGAACCGGGTCAAAATAGACAGCTGGCTCCATTTGAAAGTGTGGCGGGCCCACCCTCCCAGCCTCCTGGCCTCCCGGCCTCCCAGCCGCCCAGGCATGTCGGCAGTTTGGGTCGCTGCCCTTGCACTCCTGACCCCTGGGACGACCCTGTAAGCCCACTGAGTAGTGGGAACCCTGCTTTTTCTTTCTGTTTCTCAAAAGAATGTTTCCCAGTGAACTCAGACAACTGAAACGATAGAAATACTCCCTCAAAAGAACAGAAAGTTGAATTTAGAGGGAAACTTAGTTATTTTTAACCTAAGTGTATTTTATCTGGGACGATACGAGAGGTCAGCTGGGTTTTGTTTTTGTTTTCTCTGAACCTGGGCAATGCTATATCAGAACTTTAGTCCTTAGACATTTTCTCTTGGCTTGATTTGTTAAAGCGAGAATTCTGGATTCTGCAGCCTGTTGCCTGATGAGTGAGTTATCCCTGTAGAAGGAAATTGGCCCCGTTGGTTGATGCATATCCCACTGGTATATCTGTTGAGTACACTTGGGAATAGGGACCTGGGAGTTGAAAGGTAGTTAGTGGTAAAACCCATATTCAGACCCTGGCGTCTGCACCAGAGCTGAAAACCCCTCCGTACTTCCTGTGCTGTTTCGCCAGAAACATGGGGATGATCATAACTTTCTTCCAGAAGTGCTGGGAGGAGTAAATACGTGTGGGAAAAGGACCTCCTGGGATTCTTGGCACACAGCAGGTTTTTATTACTTCTACGAAATGTAGGGCATGTAGGGGAGTTGAGGGAACAGGGCCGAACGGTTCACAGACTTTAAAGTCTCTTAGCAAAGATGCAGAGTTTTTTTCCTTTACCTATAATGGTAGAACAACTTAGGTAGTTACTTCATTTGATGTGAAATACTGCGTCTTGCACCAATGTTTTTCACCTAAGAATGGAAAAAATCTCTTAGCTTGATCATGAAGATTAGTTTATTAATGATTGTGAAAAGCATAGAAAAATTTACCCTCATTTTAACCATCTGGAATAAGAAAGGCCAGGGAAAAAACAAGGAATAAAGCTGACTGGGAGTTGGTGTGTGAGACGAAATGCACCGACGATGAAGGGGAGGCGGTTTTATCCTGGCCCTTGCAATGGGGAGAATGTCCATTTCTGCAGAAGGATTTCTCAGAAGAGGAAGGAGGCTTGGGTTTCTTAGAGGCAGGTACATAAGAGAGTCCTGCGGAGGTGGGGTGGATGCCATTATTTCTCAGAAGACGCGGGCTGGGCGGGCATGGTTCTGCTCTCAGAAGGTCCAGGGTCGGGGGCCCCTTAACCACTGCTTCCTTCTGGGGGCACAGGGCGCAGGAAGGGTTCAGCGTGGTCAGTGGTTTTGGGAGAGCTAAGAAAACTGCAGGATCCTCCAGCGGAACGGTATCACGGTGGGTCGGTATCCAGGGAGTTACAGAGGTCAAGGTAACGTGTCAGAGGCCTCGTCAGGAGAGATGAGGAGCCTGAATCAGTTCTGTCTCCCAGTATTTGTAACTTTCAACTTAAAGGCTGGCAGTTCACTGCCCACCAGCTCTTTACACTCGATTATACCGTAGCCATCAAGAAATTAAACATGTATTTACTCAGCATCTTTTCTAGCAAGTTCTAAGTATGTATTTAAAATCAGTGCATTAGATATTCTTATTTGTCTCCACTGGTCGTTTGTCTACGTAACGATCCCTGATCGCCCTTCTGGTAATGAGATGCCCCTCTCATCGTACAGACTGCTGGCAGCTTCCAGAAGCTGCCCTTTCCCTGCCCATCCCTGCTCATTAGAAGTACATTTCTGGCAAGTAACCTAACAGTAATTCCAGCTTTTGCAAAGGGTGTTGGTTAGGAAGGAGGCTAAATATATTGTTTAAAGGCCTTTATTAATCCTTCAAAAAATTATTACGGTTCACTGGAAGTTTCAAAAATAGCACAGACAAGTCCTATGTACCCTTAATCTCAGCTTCCCCTTGCGGTAACATCTTACATAACTATAGTTCAGTATCAAAACCTGGGGAACTGGCACAATCCACAGACCTTACTCAGATTTCACCGCTTTTACTTTACTGATTTGTGTGCATTAGGCAGCGTCTGTAATGGGCCAGACACTGTGCTTGCTTGCACCCTGGGGTGGAGTGAGGTGGTAATACAGACAGCACCTCAAACACTTTAAATGTTCTTGGGAAGTTTGTTTTTGTTTTGTTTTTAGAGTAAAGCCGGGAGTTCTCAGCCCTGCCTTTAAGATCTTTCCGGTTATAGAGTCAGGAAGTAAAATATTGTAATCGCAGTGGTTACTAATGACAGAATAAACGCACCGAAGTGGGTGGGAGGCGGGGGAGGGCGTGGGGGGCCCACTGCACGCGTCCCGCTGCATCACGCGGCCGAGGCGCTCCCCCTGACGGCGCAGTGGGCCGGGAAGGCTAAGCTGGATGCGGGGACTCCTCGCCCCGAGTGGACGCCTGCGGACCGTCGCTTGCTTAGATCACCTGTGTGCTGCGTCCAGGCTCAGCGCGGCTGGCTCAGCGCAGCGGCCGACCCTGGTGGGACCCGTCCACCGGAGAGATGCTCGGGCTCCAAGGGAAAGCGTAAAGTCATCCACAGAATTGCTGGAAGAGCAGATGGTCTTAGCCAACAGGTGAGCTTACCTGTCTGTTTCTGTGACATAGTCTTGGAGCTGCATTAAGTGCTAAATCTGGTGATGCCGAAGGGCTTCCAGGATAAAACGTGAGCTGTATTACCTGGCTGGGATGACTCCAGGAGGCCAGAGGGACCAAGCCGTCCAAATCTAAGGCCTCCTGTTGGTCAGTCCCCTTCCAGGAAGGCACATTCCATGAGAAAAGATCTCCAGGCAACCTATGAAAGGCAGTGGGTCTATATCAGTACCTGTGCTTTTATGACACGCTCCTGCCACACACACAAAATTGCAAGTGAGGTTTCACAAAATAATACTTTGGGCTATAGGCATATGCTCATTTACCCTTCTTCCATGTCATTAAAAGAAAAAAGATGGTCATGACCTAGTTAATTTCAAGACTCCTTGTTTAAAAAAAGTTCAAATTGTAATAGGACTCAAGAAATTGAGTCTACAATATAACAGAGTTTCATAATAACAGCTACAATTTACCTGCTATTATATGCTAGGTGATTTATAAACACTATCATCAGCCATAACATTCCTGGGAGTCATTCATTACTCAACAGACGTTTACTGTGCTCCTGTTTGCCAGGCACTGTTCTAGTCGCTAGAGACGGAGCAGTGATCAAAGCAGAAAAAACAATTTCCGCTCTCATGGATCTCACCGTCTAGTGGGGAGAATCTCTAGCAAACACATGAGGAAGTAAGATGTATTTTGTGTCATAACAAGTACTCTGGAGAAGAAGAATCGGGGAAGGGGGATAAGGCGTGTTTGGGTGCAAGCTGATACCTGAAGGAGACGAGAGAATGGACTTCAGGGTATCAGAGGAGAAATCCTGACCCCGGGAGTAGCAAGGGCCAGCCTCCGAGACAAGAATTCTTGGCTCGTCCAAGGAACAGGACTGATGTGGGATACAGATGTGGAAAAACAGGTTCAGGAAACTTAGCTCAAGGTCAGACTAGGAGGGGTTTCGAACACAGGTCTAGCTGGCTCCAAAATCCATTACAATGTCCATCACCAGGACATACATAACACTAGTTATAACTATGTGTGCACTAGTTACTGCACATCTACTACGTGTCACCCATCCTCTTACTCAGCTTTAACGATGTGATGGTTGCCTCACATTTTCTGGTGAACTACAGAGTCTAGCCAGGTACCCCTGGCTAGAAATCACGTAATAAAGAGCTTGTTAATAGAAGACACTCAGGCCCAACAAGCTTTACGAAGATTAATAGGGGAAAGAAGCAAATGTATATCCAGTGTATCACTGTTTTAATTATTTCATGAGATGGCATAAGAGAATAATTTTCTATATATTTTCTATATATATTCATGTATTTTCATATAAGAACTTAATATAACTCATTCATATAATTTCCTATATACTTACTCATCTTCTACATGAAATATTTTAAGTTCCGTGTAACCTATAAAATCACTAGAGAGGGAAGTAATTTTCATCGGTACAATTTTCCCGATTTCTTGGTTTTAAAGTTTATTTTTTACAGTGAGACGTTTCCGCGTCCAGTCATTTCACAGACGGCCTTCAGCTGGGCGCTATGCTCTGTGCAAGGTCTACACCTTGGTGCCTGGTTTTTCTCAAATGAGCCTCTTTTGCTGATTACTGGGGCTTTGGTGCCCCCTGGTGATAGAGCCGAGAAAAACAAGTACTAGGTCTCCCGCATTCCATGCTGCTGCCTCGTGTTACGGCCTGATGGGTACGATTTACAACACGGAAACGCATTAAGAAAAGTTACCCACAGGAATGTGCACTTGTGGGTTCCTTTAGTCTTGCGTCACACAGAACTTTCCAAAAGCTGTGAGAGGGTTAAGGTACGAGAAAGCAATATCTAATCTCATGAACAGACGAGGCTCGAAACCAGTGGCGTGGAAAAAAATCTCTCTAAGAGTGGGACTAAGGGAAATAAATCAGTCTTATCGCAAATGTGTGCATACTGCCGGTAAATCCACTCCTGCTGAAACAAGTAAATTTTTAAAAGTTATGGAAAACCAGATTAAAAACAAACCCACTAGCAGGGTGAAAAAATGGTATTCTCTGGGCAATCTGAACTACAAACCGTTTGGCAACAGTAGATGGTGTGGCTCCACATTAGACAGTTTCCAGTCGTTTTGCTTTCATCCGTGTTCATGTCCTGGTGCTTAGGGATGTCTCTCTTAAACAGCATAAAGCTGGATTTTACAACTCCAATCTGATGCTCAACATCACTGATCATTAGAGAAACGCAAATCAAAACTGCACCGGTCAGAATGGCCATCATCACAAAATCTACAAACCATAAATGCTGGAGAGGGTGTGGAGAAAAGGGAACCCTCTTGCACTGTTGGTGGGAATGTAAATTGATACAGCCACTATGGAGAACAGTATGGAGGTTCCTTAAAAAACTAAAAATAGAACTACCATACGACCCAGCAATCCCACTACTGGGCATATACCCTGAGAAAACCATCATTCAGAAAGAGACATGTACCACAAGGTCCATTGCAGCTCTATTTACAATAGCCAGGACATGGAAGCAACCTAAGTGTCCATTGACAGATGAATGGATAAAGAAGATGTGGCACATATATACATTGGACTATTACTCAGCCATAAAAAGGAACGAAATTGAGTTATTTGTAGTGAGGTGGATGGACCTAGAGACTGTCATACAGAGTGAAGTAAGTCAGAAAAACAAATACCATATGCTAACACATATATATGGAATCTAAAAAAAAACTTTTCTTAAGAACCTAGGGGCAGGACAGGAATAAATACACAGACATAGAGAATGGACTTGAGGACACAGGGAGGGGAAGGGTAAGCTGGGACGAAGTGAGAGAGTGGCATGGACATATATACACTACCAAATGTAAGATAGCTAGCTAGTGGAAAGCAGCCGCATAGCACAGGGAGATCAGCTTGGTGCTCTGTGACCAGCTAGAGGGGTGGCATAGGGAGGGTGGGAGGGAGATGCAAGAGGGAGGGGATATATGTATATGCATAGCTGATTCACTTTGTTGTACGGCAGAAACTAACACACCATTGTAAAGCAATTATACTCCAATAAAGATGTTAAAAAGAAAAAAAAAGCCAATCTGATAATCTCTATCTTTTAATTGGTGGTTATCATGAATATCAATTTATTTGGAATTATTCTCTCCTTTTTGTACTTTATATACAATCTTCTGTTTCTATGCTCATTTCTTTTCTTGTTTTATTTTGAATTGATTGAGCCTTGTTTGTTTTTATTTCATTTTTAATCACTGGTATTTTTTCTTAAAAATTTATGTAAACCTTGAAATATTGCCATACATGTGTAACACATTTTTAAGTTAATGATTCTTAAATTAATTCTTAAGAATGCAAGTTTCACGAGAGCTGGGATTTTTTTGTCTTTGTCTACGGCTGGGCTGTATTTCCAGCATCTAGAAGAGTTCCAGGCGGCACACTTGGGCCATATTCACCTGCTCATGACCTACATGCTACTGTGGTCCATTATTTTAGCTTTTTTCAAATTACATAGGACAAATCTGACATCACCCTCATCATCATCACTATGAACGTCTATGTTTAGGTTTACTCATATATGTACCATTTTCCTGACTTGCCACTGCTTCCTGCTTTGCCCATCTTTCTGAAGTCCATCTCTTAGATGTTCCTTTGATGAAAAAATGATGATGGTAATGCTCTTAGGTTTTATCAAAAAACATGTTGCTTTGTCCATGTGGTTGAAACGTTTTGCCGAGTGATTAATTCCGGATGGACCGTTATTTCCTTGTCAACTCTTTGAAGATATTTGCTATAGGCTGAATGTTTCAGCACCCCTGCCCCCAGCCCCCAATTCATATGATGAAACCTGAGTGACCAGTGTGATGGGGTTACCTTACGAGGTAGGGCCTTTGGTCCTGAGATCAGGTCCTGAGAGCAGAGTCCTGCGAACGAGATCCATGCCCGTATAAACGAGGCCCCAGTGAAAGCTCCCTCACCCCTGTGCAGGGGTATGGACACAAGAAGAGGTCTGCTACCTGGAAGACGGCCCTACTCGACCACGCTGGCACCCGGATCTCAGACTTCCAGCCTCCAGAACACAGAGAAGTAAAAATTTTGCTCTTTATTAGCTACCCAGTCTGTGATAGTTTGTCGTAGCTGCCTGAGTGGACTAAGGCATATTATTCCTCTATCTTCTGAGAATATGTATCAGTCTAATCATTTTACCTTATTCTGTATTTTCTCTGTTGGCTGCTGATAAATTCTTTTCTTTCCTGTTTGATAGAAGTTGTATTTTCTGTGTCTGTGGATTTATTTCTTTTATAGAAATGGAAAACTCAGTAATTCTTCAAATATTGCCCTTCTTCTCACTCTGTGTGGGAGTCTGTGTGTTATACTTCACTCTGTCTTTCAAAGCTCTTTAACTTTTCTTTCAAATTTTGTTCTCTTTGTTCCCTCTTAGATTATTCTGGATATTTTCTTCAGATCTATTTTCCAGGCCACTAATTCTTTTTTAAGATGTGTCTAATCTGATATTTAACCCATTTATAGAATTATTATTTTTTTATTTCTTAAAGTTCTACTTTGTTCTTTTATAATTTCCATGACCCCTCCCCCTTTTTAAAATAGATCTTTATTGGAGTATAATTGCTTCACAATACTGTGTTAGTTTCTGTTGCACAACAAAGCGAATCAGCCATATACATACACATGTCCCCATATCCCCTCCCTCTTGTGTCTCCCTCCCACCCTCCCTATCCCACCCCTCTAGGTCATCGCAAAGCACCAAGCCGACTTCCCTGTGCTATGCTGCTGCTTCCCACCAGCAACTATTTTACATTCGGTAGCGTGTATATGTCGATGCTACTCTCGCTTCGCCCCAGCTTCGCCCTCCCACCCCATGTCCTCAAGTCCATTCTCTATGTCTACCTCTTTATTCCTGCCCTGCAACTAGGTTCATCAATACCATCTTTTTTTAGATTCCATATATATGTGTTAGCATACGGTATTTGTTTTTCTCTTTCTGACTTACTTCACTCTGTATGACAGTCTCTAGGTCCATCCACCTCACTACAAATAACTCAATTTCGTTCCTTTTTATGGCTGAGTAATATTCCAATGTATATATGTGCCACATCTTCTTTATCCATTCATCTGTCAATGGACACTTAGGTTGCTTCCATGTCCTGGCTATTGGAAATAGAGCTGCAATGGACTTTGTGGTACATGTCTCTTTCTGAATGATGGTTTTCTCAGGGTATATGCCCAGTAGTGGGATTGCTGGGTCATATGGTAGTTCTATTTTTAGTTTTTTAAGGAACCTTCATACTGTTCTCCATAGTGGCTGTATCAGTTTACATTCCCACCAACAGTGTAGGAGGGTTCCCTTTTCACCAAACCCTTTCCAGCATTTATTGTTTCTAGCTTTTCTGATAATGGCCATTCTGACCAGTGTGAGGTGGTACCTCATTGTAGTTTTGGTTTGCATTTCTCTAATAATTAGTGATGTTGAGCATTGTTTCATGTGACTCTTGGCCATCTGTATGTCTTCCTTGGTAAAATGTCTATTTAAGTCTTCCGCCCATTTTTTAACTGGATTGTTTGTTTTTTTGATATTGAGCTCCATGAGCTGTTTGTATATTTTGGAGATTAATCCTTTGTTGTTTCATTTGCACATATTTTCTCCCATTCTGAGGGTTGTCTTTTTGTCTTGTTTATGGTTTCCTTTGCTGTGCAAAAGCTTTTAAGTTTAACTAAGTCCCATTTGTTTATTTTTGTTTTTATTTCTGTTACTCTAGGAGGTGGGTCAAAAAAGATCTTGCTGTGATTTATGTCAAAGAGTGTTTTTCCTATGTTTTCCTCTAAAAGTTTTATAGTGTCTGGCCTTACATTTAAGTACCATGTTCTTGGACTGGAAGAATCAATATTGTGAAAATGACTCTACTACCCAAAGCAATCTACAGATTCAATGCAATCCCTATCAAACTACCAATGGCATTCTTCACAGAATTAGAACAAAAAATCTTACAATTCATATGGAAACACAAAAGACCCCGAATAGGCAAAGCAATCTTGAGAAAGAAAAACAGAGTTGGAGGAATCAGGCTCCCTGACTTCAAGCTATACTACAAAGCTATAGTAATCAAGACAGTATGGTACTGGCACAAAAACAGAAATATAGGTCAATGGTACACGATAGAAAGCCCAGAGATAAACCCATGCACCTATGGTCAACTAATCTATGACAAAGGAGGCAAGGATATACAATGGAGAAAAGACATCCTCTTCAATAAGTGGTGCTGGGAAAACTGGACAGCTACATGTAAAAGAATGAAATTAGAACACTCCCTCACACCGTACACAAAAATAAACTCCACGACCCCTTTTTAAGTCTCTTGGTTCTTGCTCATTTATTAAAGTTCATCTTTTATTTTTACATTTCATATATTGTCATTTAAAAATTTTTTGAGTCTGAAAATTCTAATATCTGAAGACCTTTAAAAAATTTTTTTTTTCTGCGGACTTACTCATGGCAGTTTATTCCTTGTGTCTTGGTGGTTAGTTGTTTTCGGTTTTTGTTGTTTTATTTATTTACTTTTTAAACTGTGAGCTCACATCTGTAGAAAGTCTTGAGCACCTAAATTTGTGAAACAACTTACCTCCAGCCGGATTTGCATTTGCTTCTGCCTGGAGGGCCAGCTTTACTGTTCTGACCGGTGACCTTCCTAGGTGTTTTCAAGGGCTGTGGCTTAACCTGGGGGCCCCCATCCCCCTTCTGTGGGCCCAGGGCTCAATCTCGTGATTCTAACTTTGTATGGACCTCTGCCTTCCAGAAAATTCTGAATTTTGGTTTTGGTTACTGCTCACATTTAGGTTTTAACTCACTGGTCTTTGCCCCCTCTTCCCTTGGAGCTTTTGTATATGTTCTTAAGAGCTAGGAGTGCATGAAACTTGCGTGTGTTCCCTTCATCCGGGAGCTGGTTGTATTGTGGCAGGAGGCATCTTAGAGCAGCACGTCCAAAACGATGCCAAACACGGAAGCACAGGCATCTCTTTGCTCGAGAAAAAACAGCCCTTCTCAGCTTAATATGGAGCTACTGATTTGGTAAACACATTTTTTTGGTCTCTCTTTTTCCTAATAAGCAGAGAATGCCAGAAGTTTGCTTTTACACTCAGGTAGATTTTACCATCTTGCCTCAGGGCATCAATATTTTGTTTTCTGCTATAATTTAATGAGCAGGGAGCCTAAGTCTATCCCCATCCCACAAGATATAGTACTGATTTAGAACTTTGGGGAAGGACACCTATTAATATACATGTGCGTCAGAGGGTGGGAGCTCTGTCCCACAAATTTCAGGGATCTTCCGCTACTGCGAAGTGCCTAGGGGATCAGAAATTTGGGTTGGGATAGAATATCACTTTTAAAGTAAAAGGCAAATGGCGACCCCCTATGCCCCCTACCACTGTAAAAGTTCTACTTTGTTCTTTTATAATTTCCATGACCCCTTTTTAAGTCTCTTGGTCCTTGTTCATTTATTAAGGTCCATCTTTTATTTTTAAACGTTTCATATGTTGTCATCTTGGGTTTAGGAGGCAGCATGAACCCAGTGTGGTGTCTGCTCCAACGCCAATGCTGAATAACCTGGTAAGTCAAAGGCTGATAGCCTGAATGGGGCCCAGAATAAAAGAAGATCCTTCTGTTCACCCCATTTGCTGTGCAAGCAATTCTGACAATGTCCTGGTGGGTCCAGTGGTGCTTCCAGAGTCTGCACCTGTGGGCTGCTGTGTGGAGCCTGTGATGAGCTCTGATGGGTGAATCAGAGCAAATACCCTTAGGGTTTTGGAACAAAGCCATGCTCTCTTCAGAAGGTAAATATTGCTTTGAGAATAATTCTTGGTTCACTCTTGGGCTTTGAGATGCCAGTAATCGTGAAACTTGAGAGGCACATCAAAAATAAGTTCTGTCTGATCCTCTAAGCCTCAAGTCATTACAACTCTCCAACATTTAATTGAAGGGATTAAATGGGATCAGACAAGCCCTGAATGAACTGGTAAACTCATTGCCATCTGTCCCTTTCTCAATCCACATCTGCGACCTGACATGGAGTTATCTGAAGAAGAAAAAAACTGAGTTTGGCTTATAGATTGCTCCCCGTGACATCCTGCATTAGGCAGGGGTGACGAACTGTAGAACTATAGTACTTGGAGGTGACCTTCAGGATCCTGGAGAAGGAAATCTCAGTGACCGGGTGTCTAAGGAGTACGTCCTAGGATTCACTTTTCCTGGAAAGAGAGATTGCAAGAAGTGTGGAGCGACACCAGTTCTTGGGAATTGCTTGTAGTTTGGGTGATTGGTCAGCACTTGGAAGAAGTAACTTGGGAGACAAGTAAGCCTGGGGAAGAGTACAGGATGGGATATCTAGGAATGGGCCCAGGATGAGAGAACATTAGTGACTCACGGAAGTTCTCACCAGAGGGCTCTCCCTGAAGAGGCAGCTCTTAATAACCAAGTGGAGAAGATGACTTGTCCTGTAGATGTTAGCTTCTGTCTTTACCTCCTCTGGTTCTTGTTCACTGAGTTCAGGACAGAGTGACCGTGTTAGCAGGGATGGCAGTTCTCCGTGGGCTCAACCATGAAGATCCCCCCACTGGCCAAATCAGAGGTGGCATTTTTTAATACCTTATGGCCAACCAGCACTTTTTGTCCTTGTCACCTCTGTTCTCGTGACTTGGGCTATGCTGCTCTAAAGACCTTGCTTTCCAGGAGAAACAAAAATGGCTCCACTGACCTGAAAGTTGAAACAGCAGCCTGACTCGTTTGAGAGTCTCTGCCCTTAGACACACAAGCTAAGAGGAAGTTTACTCTTTTGACAGTGATTATTTGTCTTAACTGTCAAGCAGAAATGTGATGAAGCAAGGGAGGAATCTGAGGTCAGAGAGGTAAATGTGCATTGACTCGGAGACCTTTGTTCCATGGATGTGCCAGCAAGTCTCATGTCACATACGACATCTACAGTGTCCCAGGGAAAGTGGGAATTCCACAACACAGAGAGATGGGCAAGACCTTCTGTACTTGCTTTCAGCCTATAAAGATGTATCTTTGTTCATCCAGGTGAGTGGATTTATGAGCTGCCTTATCTGTTTTACATTGAGCTAATCATTTGTTTCCCTCAGGATTGGCTGGGTTATGCTGCAAACACAGATAATCCCAGAATTTCAGCGGCTTAATAGCAATGCATATTTATTTTTTGCTCGTGATCCAACAGGGTCCAAGGAGGTGGCAGGGGCGCTACGTTTTGTAATCAGATTCTGTGACCTAGGCTGCTAGAGTCTCAGTGTCAGCACAGGCTTCTAGGATATCTGAGCTGGAAAATAAGAGGGGGAAAAAGGAACATAGTGAATCATGCAATGCCGGTCTTTCAGATGATCTCTGAGTAGGAGAATTACTTGTAATCAATACACAGATGACAGTGCAAAGTGACTGCGGCGTCAGCCAGGTAGCCTGGGTAATTCAGGAAGCAACAGTAGTAACAAGAGCAAGAGGAAGTTGGTGTAACATGGGGTTCAGTTTCACGTCTGTCACAGAAGTGTGAACAGAGCACGGGAGTGATGCAAGATTGCAGAAGTAGAAAATAAAAGAAACTACAAATTAAGTATGACTGTTAATAAATGAGTGAATGAGTAATTTAGACACACACACACACACACACACAAACACACACATAGCATTCAACTCCTTATAAGATCATTTATCCGCATCTTGTATGATGTGAGATAGGTTGTTAAGAATAAGCTCATAATTAGATACTTACGTTTTTATAATAGTAAGGTAAATTGTTTGGTATATTTCATAAATGGGACTTTAAGTTATTCTCAAGCAAATAACATTTTTGTTGCTAAGAAGTACCTGTTGCACGGAGGCTCCCACCACCCTGTGAAGGCGAGGCTGGATTAGCTGTTGCTGGGCACTGGGACGAACAGCCAAAGAAAACAAGCATTTCCGGTTTATCTCCACTAGATGGTGCTATTGAGTTCAAGATTCGACCTGCTGTATCTTAACGCAAGAATTTGACTAATCGTAGAAGACGTTTATGTTGTGTTACTTTCCCCTTCTACATTAATATTTAAAACAATATTAAGATCACTTTTATTCATTTTGGAAGTAAAATAATAACAGTTGTAACCTCAGGAAATTTGAAAACCCTGTCAACTACTTAAGGAGCTGGTATGCTATTCTCTGATGTTTTTCCTGTAATTCATAGAAAGGATCTTTTTATTAAAAAATATAGTTTTGGGGTCATTTGTACATGTGTCGTGAATTTTGATCACAGCTATTTTCCTTTTTGGGCGAAATAAAGTTTTTATTTTCAGATGACTGAAAGAGTAGGGGCTACACTTTTTCAATTTTTTAATCGGGCAAGAAAATATCTTGAGCGGCCTTGTTTGTGAGTAAAAATAGACTCCCTTTGAGTACATAGTTTCACTTGACTTGTCATGAGATACTGTAAACAAAAGTAAAAATTCTAAAAGGTTAAAAGCACTTCTTTCAAGGATGGAAGAAGGAATACAATGTATATGTACTGACTCTGAGAGTGGGTGATTACAGAGCAAGAAGGAAGCCAGCAACTCAGTCTGGGTCTATTTTCTGGGTATACACAGCTGGAGGAGCTCTTAGGAATTACCTAATCCATGTCCATCACTGTAGAAATAAAGAAACTGAGGATCCAGACCATATTTAAAAATGCTCTTGAGAAAGAAAGGAAAGATGCTGAGTGCAACCTAACTGGCCTGCAGGTCTTTACAAAGCAATTGCTTACAGACAATGTCCAAAAGCAGGACCAAGTTATGAGTAAAGAATCAAGGTCTTCGGTCAGTGTGTATGGACAATTATCTGTTGTCTTTAATAAAGGCTGTACAGTTAAAAAGTGGCATGAAATGGCATTGGCACTGGAAGATACGAAAATACCATGTCCCCAGAATCAGCTTGTAGAGTGAAAAGTGCAGACCTGGTGTCAGGTAGAACTGAAGAGTGAGTGGCAGGTCCTTCCCTTCCAGCCTGTGTAACCTCTGACACTCAGCTTCTCTATAAAAGGAGTTAAGAATACCTGCGTCATGGAGGTGCAGGACAGCCTAAATGAAATAACAGAATAGGCTCTCAGTAAAGAGTTATCCTGTTACCTCATTAAGAAACAGCTTTTAAAATTGAAAAAAGAAAGCCCAACTTAAGGGATGAATGAGCAATGTCTGATGCCATGTGTCTGTCCATTTGGGGGCTGAGTTTTGTTTTGATCCTTCTAATGATTGGTTTGGGTGAATTTCTTGGTCCTAGATTTTCAAAGCTCATGTGATTGCTTGCACAGACTCAGCCAGAGTCAAGCTGATGGAAAGCCACAGATTACAGAAATCAACAATAAGATGTAGAAAATCACAGGCAACAGAAATACAGTATTTATAGAGGCCATATGGCTGCTCTGGGGCTGAAGCTCCCTCGATCGGACCCACAATACTACAACCTACACGTTGTATTCCTCCCATCACACCCCATTACCCTTTTGTTCCCGAGGATTTATACCAACTTTGTTATGTTGTTACAGATTGCAGACCTCAGTGGGTTCTAGGATGGTGAAATGTGAGCATGTACATACTTGAACTTTTTTCTTTTCACTTCTCTTATCGTCCAGCAGATGTCACTCATTCTCTTCAGTTAGTCCATGTTTATTCTCACCTGCCTGGGACCAGCTGAAGAGAAATCACCTTTAGTTATTATGTCAAAATGATATGTTTATTGAACTGTAGCAATAATCATTCTCCCCATTAGCCTATCGGGGACTCGAGGATTCACTGTACTCAAGCAATGATGAATCTTTATTTTTTCATCTAATTAAAAAAAAAATCTCCATCTCAGTTTCCAAAATGTGTAACTGGGAAATAAATGAGAAAACAGAGAAGACATGCAGGGAATTTAAATTTGCATTTGTGGTAAAATAATTTGTAGTTTCATGAGAAAGGACAAATCCCTCGTTGATGCCGATGTAAGGTTGTGATTTCACTCTATAGTTTTGAATAAAAGGATGCCATGCGGTTTATGGTGTATATTTGTGCAGATGTGTGAAATAATGTGCTTTTTAATCATTCCTGTTGCAATAACAAATAATCATTATATCCAGCCATTGGTGCCATCTTTGGGCTTGTTAGCTGGGGCAGATTTTATAAAAACAAGCTTAACTTATACAAGGTAAGTTTTCTTTAGTTTCTAAAAGTGAGGAAGTGCCTCTTTAAAAAGAATATATACTGCAAGCAAGAGTCTATGTATCCTTAGGTGTTTCTCAAACTATCTTTGTGTTTTCAATCTATTGATACTTTCTCCTTTTAATAGGGATTATTTGTTGATCCTCAGAGTATATTCATTAAAGGGAGCGACATTACCAGTCTTTCTTTGTCAGCAAATGCGAATTTATTATGGGAGAATGGGCCATCTCTCTGCAAGCCTCTTTTTGACTCCTGTACTTGCAACTAGCTTGTTGAAACAGTTGGACTGGATGCTATACTTCAATATAGGCATTTATGTTCCTAGCTGGTGGCTCTTCCTGAGGGACTCTGAGGTCGAATGCTTCCCAGGGGATCTCAGCTTAAGCTGCTTTTGCCCCTGACATAGATCCTTGTCTACAGGCCATTTGCAATCAGAAAAACAAAAAACACCCAATTTCTCTCCATTTTACTTATTTAGAAATTTTGGGCTTCTGTTATAATTTATGCAGCTTTTGAATAGAAAAAGCCAGTTTTAAAGTACGTATATCAAACAGCAGCTATTCATCAGGAACACAGAAACAATCAGTGAGAAAGAAATGCCAAACTAATAAAGTTCAGGAAAGAAGAACCGAGTTGGATACCGAACAACAATTGAATAGCTTTATGGAAAAAACAGTACGGCTTAGTAATCTGAGTAGGAAAATAGGCTATTATTAAACTTTGAAAACCTGATATGCAAAGTTTTACAACATAACTAGTAGTATCCAGAATAGATTTCAAAAGACTTTTTTATACTAGATGGTTTCCTCATGGACCCCAATGATACCCTAAATGTTTCGTTACTGATGCGTACATCAGTAGTTACGAGAACAACACTCTTGTCTCTCCTTGATTCACACTTCGTTCACTTTATTTATTTATTTAATTTTTGGCTGCATTGGGTCTTCGTTGCTGCGCGCGGGCTTTCTCTAGTTGCAGCGAGCTACTCTTCGTTGTGGTGCGTAGGCTTCTCACTGTGGTGGCTTCTCTTGTTACGGAGCACGGGCTCTAGGCACAGGGGCTTCAGTAGTTGTGGCACGTGGGCTCAGTAGTTGTGGCTCGTGGGCTCTAGAGCGCAGGCTCAGTAGTTGTGGCGCATGGGCTTAGTTGCTCCGCGGCATGTGGGATCTTCCCGGACCAGGGCTTGAACCCATGTCCCCTGCATTGGCAGGTGGATTCTTAACCACTGCACCACCAGGGAAGCCCCACACTTTGTCCACTTTAGAAGTGACCAAGTACTCAGTTCTCTAACCTGTAGACCAGGTGGGAAAGTGAACAGATCATAACAAAGGAAGAAGCAAGAAAAGATTGTGGAAATGATAATGTCGGTCCAGGACAAGATGCAAATTGCAGGATGAAGCGGGGCGGCGGGGGGTAGAGATGCATGCTCCCTGGGAGGACATTGTACTAACGAGCTGCTAGCATTTGAGAAACACTGATTGATGAGCTTTTCTGGCAGTTGCTCTGCAGCAATATTCCCATGAAAAGTCACAACTGCTATCATGGTATCAATGCCCAGTGAAGTAAGCACACTGCTTTTTTGCATGAACTTGAATATTCAATGCCAGAGACGTACAATAGAGGTAAGTAAAGCCCCTCCTTCCCAGATTCCCACATCACTACTTTTAAAGAGATGTCAGGTATTCAATCAATGTTAGGTATTCAATCAATGTTCCAGTTGTGGGAGACTTTAGGTCCCTATAGTTTATTATTTTTCAGGACTATTTTTAAAATACAATAATTTAGAGATCTCTTGACTTTTGAATTTACATTACAAATGCTAGTGATATGAAAGTTTTGTTCAAGTGAGTCCACGCCATGAAATATGGGTTTTTAGTGTATTGTATGTAAATGTGAAAGTTATTTTTCATTTAAAATACTACAATGATCATTGTTTAAAGAATTGAAAACAAAATTTTATATATTCATATGCTTTTTCCAAGCGTTTTGCAAATATAGTGTATATTTCTGGTGACTGAGAAGGTAGGACATTTGCTCAAAACAAGAATGGCAATCAGAACTGGGATCTCTTCTAAATTCAACAGTTTTTTTACTTCCCTCTGCCACCTGTCAATCACTTATCATTGCGCTTGAAAGAGTATAGATAGATTTTTAGTCAGAAGTGGACTCTTTACTATCATCCCATTTCGGGCCACCCATCACGTCATTTTGGGATTACAGGATTCCTCCGCTCTCCGAAAGCAGAGTGTTCCTGTGAAACTTTTCCTAAGCCAACAAAGCATAATGTTACGAAGCAATTACTTCAGGACACACCTTGCTAGCTATGCACAAAATAAAAGGAGATAAAGCACAGATGCTCAGAGACACAGGTCGAAGCTCCGGAGGCTTGCTGCTGAGACGCCTAGATGCTGAGCGTGGGCCCCGGGAAGGAGCTGGCAGGGGCTCCCGGATCTTCCGCCTCACCAGGACCTTGTGTACCTACGTGCCCTCGTGGGCCTCATCCTTCTGTCAGAGAGGCTTTGATCCGACAGCTAGCATGACACTTTGGTTCCTGCTTTTCCATCGTATGACTTAAAGTGACACATTTTTTCCTCTCTTACGAGGTGCCAGTAAGGTATAGGTGTCTATATTTTAAAAGTTAACCCAAGCATCATTGTTTGTTTATTGATTCTTAAAGTCAAAGCTGTCACAATTTGGGAGTCAAATAAACAAGTTATAGGGGGCTACCCATCTCTTCAAGTTCTGGACATATTTTTTGATGTAACAGTGCTATCACTGCCATTATGATTTTAAAAATATTCAACCGTTTTCTTCATAGCAGATATACAAAAAGACCCAAGCATATACATTCAGTAAGAGTAGAAATAAGAGAAAAATCTATAGCCCCTTTCCCAAGCCCTACGAGAGGGGGGAAAAAATGAAAATGTATTAATCATTTTATTGTGTGAATAATGTAATTCTGTACTTGAACATCAGTTATGTATGAATTTCAAAATATGCGCCAATGGAAAAGTCAAAGCAAAATTAGTGAATTTACCTTAGTCTATTTCTCACTATGTGTTTAGTGTACGTTTTAAAGCACTGATTTTTCTCATTACTGCTTTTTATTCTTGAGAAAAGGGAAACGATGCAGGACGAGATGGTGAGGAAAGTTAAAGGAAACAATAGTAATGAGTCACAGTGTGAATCTAGGTTTCATAGGTTCCCATGTTTAGCAAAAGTGCTTGTCAAGGGAGATGAGAGGGGAAAAAAATCCCAGCTGTTTCCAAAAAATATTATAGTAGCCAAGAAGAAAGTTCAAATTTATAAAGCAAAATGAATGTCCACGTCATTACCTACCGCCCCATTTCCTTGAATTATGGCCGTGTGAAATTGATTTCTGTGTAGATTGGACTCACTGGCAGTTTCCTTTCCTACCAGGTCCCACAGTTCCTTTTCCTTTTTTTTTAAAGAGCAAAAGTACCCCTCAGATTTATTATAAGTCAGAATGTCCATCCTTACAGCACGAACCAAACTGATATGGCATTTGCTTTGCTCAACAGAGGTGGGCTTTTGAGATTTCCCATTTTCCTTTTTCCCTTGTCCGTTTCTGATAAGAGAGGCTGCCCCTGCTTTAAAACAATGTAGCCCCAGTTTACACTGGCAAGTGGCTTTTCCTTATTGGTGTGGAAACGCAGCCGCAGTCTCTGTTTACCAGGGTTTTCCACCAGGAATCTCTGCAAGTGCAACCTTGCTAACAAGCAATTCTGTGGATGATAAAGAGAAAATTTCCTTGTGCTGCAAAATGAAAGCAGGCTTTCCTTCTGAGAGCCTGGACCTTGACAAGTAGATTTCTTCTTTCTGTGGCTAACCTTTCTGCATATGGACCTTGTTAGGAAGAAGCATAGCATTGAAGACGTTTATTTTCTAATAAATATGATAGTTGTCATGCTAAAAAGTAGAGTTTTGAAAAATTATCTTCTCATGTTAGTCATTTCCTAGTGCTTACAAAGACATATGAGCAAGGCTGCCCTTCTACATTCGCTACATCTACCATCAGGTAGGATACAGATCTACCCACCATTTTCCTATTAATGCATCACGACTCTCTCACAGTCTTACTAAGCAACTTGATTCTTTTAAGAAGAGAGAAACGACTCTGATTTTAGCTGTAGGCATATTACTGCTTTCAGGCCTGACTCTAACATTGGCAGGGTCTGGGGCAAAAGTACAGAGGTAGGCCCACATAATATTTGGCTAAATATCTAGAAATTATAAGTTAAGCTAATAGCATGTTACATCAAATATGTTCTATTCTCCTGTCTCAACAAATTTACCTTTATTATAACTTGGACATGCAAGTTTGAATTTAAATGTCTTGGACCATTGCAAGTTCTAGGATGGAGGTCATTGGCGGGAGTTCGAGCTGGCCTCTGGCTAGTGTCTGGGCATTTCTTTTCTCATCTTCAGCTCTGTCCCCCACCTGAGAGGCCTCAGTATGGATACTTCAGCCCAGATGCATTTCCAAGCTCCATCCAAACGTTACACATCCAACAAACAGATGGCCCTTGACCACCCGCAGGACCTAGGAGTGTAGATACCAATGGCATATTGACCCTTGCGGGGTCCAAACGAATCCCTGAAGTGGGTTTAGAGCCTTTAAGACAGGGGTTTTGGAGCTGGTATATCTGGAGCATCATTGTGAAGGGTTAGTGTGGGCTCAGTTGGAGGAGAGGGTAATGTCTTTCTTCAGTCCTCAGGAGGTCATAGACTGGGAGACACAGGGTCCAGGAAAGACTACTGGTTACGCGAATCTTTTTTGCACAGATTTTATGAAATTCTGTATTGAGAAGAGTTGGTAACATACAATAACAACCATAAGGTAAGCATACTGCTTAAATTTACTTTGATAAGGGGAGTAGATATAATAAGTAGCTACACACATGATGTTATTTAGAAACAAGATATCCTGTCCTAAGTATGAATCCCATCTCTATGACAGATTCAGCTTTCTAATCAATTGCTATTTTTGAGACTGGCATACAAAGAACAGAACTTTTTTGGATATTGCCTCTACATCCTCAATAACCAATCAGCCATCTGCAAAAGACAATTTCTGAACCTCTGCGCTGTGCCTGACACTGCTGGGTGTGAGAACCCTGAGTACTTTAAACATGGCAATGATATCAGGTGACTTCCTGGCTAATGTGATAAGTTGTCATTGATAATGAAAGATAATTTGAATGATCTGCAACTCACATGTAGGGGACCCATTTAATTCTAAATGTTGAGGGTAGTGGTTGTACTCCGGAAATCAACCTTCCCCTAGCAGGAAAACAAAGACGTCAGCTGATATGGAGGTTGCATCCCCTTTGATCCAGTGGCTATAATGAAAGTGTGCCACGTTTATTTTGCTGCCTGAGTATTATCTCCTAATGCATGGCTTCTTTCTATTGGAATCCCCAAATTCGGATGGTATCCTGAGGATGAACTTCCATGTTTATGGCTGTTTGGAGTTTTATCCTTTCCCATAGGGAAGTAGGTTAAAATAAATTCCACGTAATTCTTACAGGGGACTTGCTCTAAGTACACAAGAATGCATTTCTTGATATAACATCTTCCTCAAATATTTCTGAGGGTATTTAAAGTGCAAGTTAGTGAGCTAAGTAGTATGCAGGGAAAATAGATATACATATAAAAGGCTGTAAGTAAACTAACCATTTCATGCAGTTTCACAATTTTTATAATTCACATGGGTCCTGTGTACTCTATTTCCTCCTTAGCTCAGACTCTTTCTTGTAATAATTCTGTAAAATAATTTCCCAGTCTTTCCAAGTATCGTTACTTCCCCCATTTCCCATGTCTAATGTAAAGCTAAGTTGTTTATTTAACAATTACGAGTGGATTCGACGGATTAGTCTAACAGTGTAAGGCTGGTCCAACTATTTCCCTAAGGGTGTGTATCATAACATGAACATTTTGGCAGTCAGTGTAGTGCTACTGTTTTTAAAGACCATGTTTTGATTTTTAGAACATTGTATTTCAGAAATCTTGGTATATCATAGAATGATTTAAAAAAATTTCTACATGTGAAATTTCTCACTGAAATCGATCTAATTAAAAGCCTAAATTTATGTGCTTCAAATAGTAAACACGTGTAATGTCAACACATGCGTACACTATGCATTTACATGCATGATTGTGGCCGACAGAGTGGAAAAACTGGTTTAGCAATTTTGACTGAATTGTCCAAAGTAGTTGGTTTGGGCTTCTTTATGAAGTCCATTATTCTTCAACTGAATTAATTTTATAGACTAAATATTGTGGTGTTGTGAAGTCTATGGCCATACCACCCTGAATGCGCCCGATCTCGTCTGTAGTGTTGTGAATAAACTCTTGTAATATATTTTTATACTTCTTGTTCAGAGTAGAGACAATGAAAACTCTATTACAACCATCCTAATAGGGCTCTGCTACACCTTTACAATTTTCCTTCTGCCAGACAGACTTCTGAGTATCTTTCTTCTCATCAGTGCTATAGCTATGACCCAAATCTAGTTATTATATGAGGTAATTTCTTAGTAATCCCCTTAGTAATGATATCCCCTTACTTTTCCAGCAAGACCAGTTTGCAGGGTCTTGTTTGCAGGTACAGTTTACAAAGTTTTATGGGTATGTGACTTGAATAAAACTTAAGGAAGACTTAACTAGTTTAGAATTTAGAAATAGCCAGTGGCTGTCATATTAAAAGCAGTTGATAAACCATAATGGGAAAGAATATAAAAAAGAGTGTGTATATTTTACATATGAGACACAGACAGGTTAATTAACTTGGCTATGTCCACTTAGTCACCATGAAAGATGCCCACATGCGATATTACTTCTGCTGTTTATATGCCCCTGTGATGGTGAATTGATTAGTCATGATTCTAGAGATCTAATTTCACATGATTTTCTTAGAGCAAAAATAAACGATATCGTCCCCTTTGGATGCTATAACATATAAAATCCAAAGAGCAAACGCAGATTACACTAAGCATACATAACAGCAATGCACGGCTTACCAGGAGTCACTTCTTAACTTTGATTATTTAACTGAAAAAGAAAAAGTGATATTTTTGCCAAAACTGTGCTGAAAACTGTTATTGCTAAGACTTTAAAGGTGAGGTTATATTTTGTTTAAAGCTGTTTGTGAAATTCAGCAGTCTTGAGGTTTTGTAATCCTCAAATCAGCTTTAATTAATTTATCAAATCCTTTTAGCAGAATTTGTTTCAGTGTTTTTTGTGCACCTACCAAAAATAGAGCCATATTAGTTTTCTGTAATCTTTAAATTAGGTTTGCTCATGTGACCTAATACTCCATGTGAATAATCTAATTTACAGTACCACCAACCAAAGGGGAAACTTCAATCCTTTATTTTAGTTTCTAGTGTGACCCATCTCCTCTGAAATATGTTATATTCATACACATTTTCTCTCACTAGTAAATGAAAATCATTGATGCCATAAATTTATATGAATAACATAAGATATAACCTACAAATGTGCCAAGATTAAGATCTGATTGCCACTTCACCCAAGGACATACCCAATAAACATAGATAAAAGCTGATGCTTTTGCTTTAAGATGGAGTCCACTTAGGGTTGTTTTAATATCCCAGATTAATTCACCCAACCCTGGGGCTGGGTTTCTTATCATGCCTTAAAAAAAATTTCTGATTTCAGTTCTGTGATTATGCTGATCAACTTTTTCTTCATATAAAAGAACAGAGAATGCTAGATTATATTTACAGTCAAATATATTACATTACCCCTAAAAATTCACAAAAAAGTTAAATAGAAAGACAAATACAAAGGCAACAAACAGTTTATTTTAGACTTTTCTTCTGACATCTTAGACTCCTTAGTCAAAATTTAGTTAGAACTAAACTTTTAAAGGATCCTATACCTACAGTCAAATAATACTTTTCATGAGTTGATTAAACTTCAAAGGTAAGTGGTATTTGCCATATAAAGAAAAAAAGTTATTTCAGATAAACAATATGGTGAAATGTTGATTTGATCATATTGAAAGATTATGGCTCATTCAAGAATGATTTATGTATGTATTTGAAATAATGGGCTATGGCTTCTAGGCTGAAAAAGAATGGAGTGATGACTAGAGGTCGATCTCTTGAGAGAACAGGAAAGCATTGAAGAACTTATGGTTGTGGGAGGTTTAAGAGCATCTTTAGAGGGAGCAAGGGGGGTCTAAGAATTAGGAAAGGAAGTTATTTTAAAAGAGTGTAATTTCAGAATATGCCATTGTAGATGGAGACACTGAAGATGACATGATATACCATGTGACATGTGAGGGTTATAGAAGTGATGGCAACTCATGTAGAGGAGGACAAGAAAGTATGACATCAAGGTTTGTGTGGTTCATTCACATGGATGTGAAAATCACCAAGAAGGATTGTAGGAAAGGAAAATGATAAATCGGGAGTCAGAGCCCAAAAGAAATCTAGGAGTGCTTCAACGAAGTGTTATTGATCCAGTGTGCTGAAAATGGCAGAGCATAAGGGAAAACACTGAGCTTTTGGAGGATGTGGGTAAGTTTGCAACTTCTGTCTGAGAGATGAAAAGGAAAGTAGTCAACAGGTGAAAGTTACGTTTCAGAAAAATGAACTGGAGGGAAGGTATATCCTTTAATAAATAAAAGTTTAAAAATTAAAGGGTTTTCTTGGGATATGGCTGTTATGAGACAAGATTCTTGACCATGTAAATCTTGCATCGAGTGAATTTGTTGATTGTTTCCTTTGCTGTGCAGAAGCTTTTTAGTTTGATGTAATCCAACTTGTCTGTTTTTACTTTTGATGTCATGTCCAAAAAATAATCGTCCACACCAATGTCAAGAATATTTTCTCCTGTTTTCTTCTAGTAGTTTTATCGTTGCAGGTCTTACATTTAAGTCTTCAATCCATTTTGAGTTCATTTTTTTTTTTTTAAACATTTTATTTATTTATTTATGGCTGTGTTGGGTCTTCGTTTCTGCGCGAGGGCCCTCTCCAGTTGCGGCAAGCGGGGGCCACTCCTCATCGCGGTGCGCGGGCCTGTCACTATCGCGGCCTCTCTTGTTGTGGAGCACAGGCTCCAGACGCGCAGGCTCAGCAATTGTGGCTCACGGGCCCAGTCGCTCCGCGGCATGTGGGATCTTCCCAGACCAGGGCTCGAACCCGTGTCCCCTGCATTTGCAGGCAGACTCTCAACCACTGCGCCACCAGGGAAGCCCTTGAGTTCATTTTTGTACATGATGTGAGATAAGGGTCTAATCTCATTTTTCTGCATGTGGACATCCTGTTTCTCAACACTGTTTATTAAAGAGACTATCTTTCCCCCACTGTGTGTTCTTAGCACCCTTGTCAAAGATCAGTTGACCATATATGTCTGGATTTATTTCTAGGCTCTCTGATCTGTCCCATTGGTCTACATGTCTGTTTTAATGTCAGAACCATACTGTTTTTATCAGTATAGATTTGTAATATAATTTGAAATCATGAAGTGTTTTGCCTACAGCTTTGTTCTTATTCAAGATGGCTTTGAATATTTGGAATCTTTTTTGGTTCCATATGAATTTAGAATTTTTTTATATTTCTGTGCAAATGCCATTGGAATTTTGATGGCGATTGCATTAATCTATAGACCACTTTGGGTATTATGGACATTTTAACAATATTAATTCTTCCAATCCATGAGCATGGGATAACTTTCCATTTATTTGTGTCTTTAATTTCTATCTTCAGTGTTTCATAGTTTTGAGTGTACAGATCTTTTACCTTCTTGGTTAAATATATTTCTAAGTATTTTATTCTTTTTGATGCTATTTTAATGGAATTTTTTTTTAGCTTTTCTTTCTGATAGTTTGATGTTAGTGAATAGAAATGCAACCAATTTTTGTATGTTGATTTTGTATCCTGCAACTTTACTGAATTCATTTCTTAGTTCTAACAGCTTTTTTGGTAGAGTATTTTTTGTTTTCTATGTACAAGATCATGTCATCTGCAAACAGAGACAATTTTACTTCTTCCTTTCCAATTTGACCTGATTTTTATTTCTTTCTCTTGCCTAATTGCTCTGGCTAACACTTCCAGTACTATGTTGAATAGACCTGAAGAGAGTGAGCATCTTTGTCTTGTTACTTACTGACCTTAGAGGAAACGCTTTCAGCTTTGCTGTTGAGTATGATGTCAGCTGTGGGTTTGTCATATATGGCCTTAATTATGTTGAGGTACACTCTTTCTATACCTAATTTGTTTAAAAAATCATGAAAATATGTTGAATTTGTCAAATACTCTTTCTATATCTATTGGGATGATCGTATGATTTTTATACTTAATTTTGTTAATGTGGTATTTAATATTTATTGATTTGCATATGTTAAACTATCCTTGCATCCCAGGGATAAATCCCAGTTGATCATCATGTATGATCCTTTTAATGTGCTGCTGAATTCAGTCTGCTAGTATTTTGTTGAAGATTTTTGCACCTATGTTCACTAGGGGTATTGGCCTTTAGTTTTCAATTCTTGTAGTGTCTTCATATGGCTTTGGTATCAAGGTAATGGTTGCCTTGTAAAATGAGTTTGGAATTTTTTGGAAGAGTTTAAAAAGGCTGGACATTCATCATTTAAATGCTTGGTAGAAGTTATCTATCAAACCAACTGGTCCTAGGCTTTTCTTTGTTGGGAGGTGTTTTGATTACTGATTCAATGGCCTTTCTCATTTTGGTCTGTTCAGATATTCTGTTTCTTCATGATTCAGTTTGGTAGGTTGTACGTTTCTTGGAATTTATCCATTTATTCTAGGTTATACAGTTTGTTGGCATGTAATTGTTCATAGTATGGTCTTATGATCCTCTATATTTCTGTGATTGATATCAGTTGTGATGTCTTCTCTCTCATTTATAATTTTATTTATTTCTGTCTTCTCTCCTCTCTTTTTTTCAAGCAATATTTACATTTTAATTTTCTCTTCCTGTTGTCTATAAACATAATTCTACATAGCTTCAATATAATTTGCCATTCTTATCTTTTCATACTAAATTTAAATTTTATGATTCATAGTTATACTTTTTAACGTTGTATTCACAAGGTTTCATTGAGTTTAGTTGGTCCATTTTTTTTTTTTTCTAAACATCCCCATTGGAGTACAACTGCCCCACAATGGTGTGTCAGCTTCTGCTCCACACCAAAGCGAACCAGCTATACATGTACATACATCCCCATATCCCCTCCCTCCCACATTCCCCTCCCTCCCACCCTCCCCATCCCACCCCTCCAGGTGGTCACAAAGCACCGAGCTGACCTCCCTGTGCTATGCTGCTGCTTCCCACTAGCTATCTGTTTTACATTTGGTAGTGTATATATGTCCATGCCACTCTCTCACTTCATCCCAGCTTACCCTTCCCCCTCCCCATGTCCTCAAGTCCATTCTCTAGTAGGTCTGAGTCTTTATTCCCATCTTGCCCCTAGGTACTTCATGCCCATTTTTTTTTTTTTTTTTTTAGATTCCATATATATGTGTTAGCATACGGTATTTGTTTTTCTGACTTACTTCACTCTGTATGACAGTCTCTAGGTCCATCCACCTCACTACAAATAACTCAGTTTCGTTCCTTTTTATGGCTGAGTAATATTCCATTGCAAATATGTGCCACATCTTCTTTATCCATTCATCTGTTGATGGACACTTCCGTTGCTTCCATGTCCTGGCTATTGGAAATAGAGCTGCAATGAATATTGTGGTACATGACTCTTTTTTAATGATGGTTTTCTCAGGGTATATGCCCAGTAGTGGGATTGCTGGGTCGTATGGTAGTTCTAGTTTTAGTTTTTTCAGGAGCCTCCATACTGTTCTCCATAGTGGCTGTATCAATTTACATTCCCACCAACAGTGCAAGAGGGTTCCCTTTTCTCCACACCCTCTCCAGCATTTATTGTTTGTAGATTTTTTGAGGATGGCCATTCTGACTGGTGTGAGATGATATCTCATTGTAGTTTTGATTTGCATTTCTCTAATGATTAATGATGTTGAGCATCCTTTCATGTGTCTGTTGGCAATCTGTACATCTTCTTTGGAGAAATGTCTATTTAGGTCTTCTGCCCATTTTGGATTGGGTTATTTGTTTTTTTAATGTTGAGCTGCATGAGCTGCTTGTAAATTTTGGAGATTAATCCTTTGTCAGTTGCTTCACTTGCAAATATTTTATCCCATTCTGAGGGCTGTCTTTTCGTCTTGTTTATGGTTTCCTTTGCTGTGCAAAAGCTTTTAAGTTTCATTAGGTCCCATTTGTTTATTTTTGTTTTTATTTCCATTTCTCTAGGAGGTGGGTCAAAAAGGATCTTGCTGTGATTTATGTCATAGAGTGTTCTGCCTATGTTTTCCTCTAAGAGTTTGATGGTGTCTGGCCTTACATTTAGGTCTTTAATCCATTTTGAGTTTATTTTTGTGTATGGTGTTAGGGAGTGTCCTAATTTCATTCTTTGACATGTAGCTGTCCAGTTTTCCCAGCACCACTTATTGAAGAGGCTGTCTTTTCTCCACTGTATATGCTTTCCTCCTTTATCAAAGATAAGGTGACCATATGTGCGTGGGTTTATCTCTGGGCTTTCTATCCTGTTCCATTGATCTATATTTCTGTTTTTGTGCCAGTACCATACTGTCTTGATTACTGTAGCTTTGTAGTATAGTTTGAAGTCAGGGAGCCTGATTCCTCCAGCTCCGTTTTTCTTTCTCAAGATTGCTTTGGCTATTGGGGGTCTTTTGTGTTTCCATACACATTGTGAAATTTTTTGTTCTAGTTCTGTGAAAAATGCCAGTGGTAGTTTGATAGGGATTGTATTGAATCTGTAGATTGCTTTGGGTAGTAGAGTCATTTTCACCATGTTGATTCTTCCAATCCAAGAACATGGTATATCTCTCCATCTATTTGTATCATCTTTAATTTCTTTCATCATTGTCTTATAGTTTTCTGCATATAGGTCTTTTGTCTCCCTAGGTAGGTTTATTCCTAGGTATTTTATTATTTTTGTTGCAATGGTAAATGGGAGTGTTTCCTTAATTTCCCTTTCAGAGTTTTCATCATTAGTGTATAGGAATGCAAGAGATTTCTGTGCATTAATTTTGTATCCTGCTACTTTACCAAATTCATTGATTAGCTCTAGTAGTTTTCTGGTAGCATCTTTAGGATTCTCTATGTAAGTATCATGTCATCTGCAAACAGTGACAGCTTTACTTCTTCTTTTCCAATTTGGATTCCTTTTCTTTTCCTTCTCTGATTGCTGTGGCTAAAACTTCCATGTCTTTCTCTCTTTTTTTCTTGGTGAGTCTAGCTAAAGATTTGTCAATTTTGTTTATCTTTTTATAAAAGCAACTTTCAGTTTCATTGAATTTTTTTTCTATTGTTTTCTAGTTTTTATTTTGGTTCTAATCTTTATATTTTCTTCCTTCTGCTAATTTTGGGTTTAATTTCCTTTTCTTTTTCTAGTTCCTTATGATTGAATTGAACTAATATCCAAATAAAGTTTATGTATTACTTTTGTTTATATCTCTTTTGATCTAGAACATTTCCCCCACACTTTTAAATTTCTTTATAACATTGATGGGGGGGATATCAGGATTATTTTTTGGAAAAATATCATAAATTTGGAATATATATAATTGATTCTTTGAACTCTAGCATTTTCTGTTAATTGGAAATTAGTATGAAAAGCTTATTAATATTCAGGTTAAGTATTTTTGACATATATTGAATCATATAATTAGACACAACATCAGAATGTTCCACAATGCAAAGATTGGCCCCTTTATTAAGATGTCACTACTAGATCTCTCCAATATAAAGATTATTTTTCCCTTTCCAGCCAGTAAATAATTTTGGGCTGATAGTTAGCACTTTACAAATATTCTACTCCCCAATATCTCTCAACCTAATGGCTTTAATATGCATTGCTTGACTAAATTATCGACCAATAATAACTATTGATTATTTTCACTAAATTTTTTGTTCTTTGTAGTCTGAATGTTATTATACAAGTGAGAGGACACCAAATAAAATAAAAATCTAGGAGGTGTTTTTATTTCTTTCTATTATTTATTAACATTCAAACAATCATTTCAAGTAGGGTCTATCTTTTCTTCTTTGTTTTTTCCTTAGCATTTAATAGTGTAAGTCCTTAGCTCTCTTGAGGATTTCACCTTCTTGACTTGGCTGAGCCAGAATCTTACATTTGTCCTCGGCTATGTGCTTAATCTTCCTGCTATTGTACACATCTCTTATGACCTGAATTTACTGAGAACAGCCTGTGAAACTCAAGTATTTTTTCATTTACCTGTCACTTTTCTACCTCATCAGAATAATTAGTTATTGCCTAGATAATTACATTTTTAGAGCTTTCAAACCCTCTTAATCCATCTTTCTTAAGAAAGATCCAGAACAAAGAATCAAATCCTCTCCTTTGTATCTGAGGTCTGTCTCAAAGAATTATACAAAGGAAGCTTTCTCCATTCCTCTAACACCACTCACCTATTTTTTTCCCATGATAATTTTCCCATTGCCAATATATTTCTCCCTGTTGGTGGGGATTAATTCTGGTGTGACAATCTCCCTCCATGCTTCTTCTGACTTCAGATCAATGAAAATATCAGCAAGGTCAGACCTTGACAGGTGTTCTACTTTGAACAATGAGTCACCGTCAGCTCTCTGAATGGATGCAGTTTCTCATCACTGCTATACATTAATTCCATGGCAGCTTTTTGTTTGTGTCTCCCTTCTTTCAGCTTTACCCAAATGTACTTTAGTAATTTTCTTTCTCCCATAAGTTTATCACTTTCTAATTGGCATCCTCTGTCACTCAACACATCTTTTTAAAAAAATTCTTTACCCTTAAAACCATGAGAAATCTTTTAAATTTAATATTTAGTTCCAATAAAAGCATATCAAAATAGTGAGGAGCTATTCCTATATATTGCCGATGAGATTTTGTTAATGCTACAATCTTATTGGAGATCTCTCTATATATCTGTATCAAGATCCATATCTTACCTATACTATATATCACATTTATTAAAATGGTTAATACATTTCACTTCCAGAATATATCCAAAGCATGTTATGAGAGATGCAGACACAGACATATGTAAAATTATTTCTCTCTTTAGTATCATTTATAATTATGAAATTATAACTTAAACATTCAATGACAGGATAATTGGTTATGCCATTGCAATATGTCCAAACAATGGCATACTATAATTACAGTTATATTCTTGCAAGTTATTTTGCCTTGACAAAATAACTCCTGGTATAATGTTAGTAAAAACAGGAGGATATTGAAGACATTCAAAATGATCTCAGTTTTAACTTTTAACCAGCTTACTTATCCTGTGAGCTAGGTTGCACAGGAGAAACATTTTTTTACCCGTTTTTCTTAATGCATAGAGTATAATATTTCTAAGCAGTCCATTTCCCATTTTTGTTCCACACTTCACCCTAGGTCTATTTGGAGTTGTGGAAATGAGGGCCTACAGAACTGAAGCAATACTCCAAACCACTTTATTTTCTAAAGAGGACAAAGAAAGCAACCTATCAGGAAGTAGGAGAGGATGTTGACCTTCTGACATTGTTGTGTGTCCTTAATGATCATAGGTGCATGCCATGGTTCTTCTCTGAGAAAGACCACTAAATGAGTCCGAGTGGATAATTTTTCTGGGCCATCTTCAGAGTACAGAATTGTCAATAACTGGGATATAATATATCTTTCTTTTCTTTTTTAAATAGAGACTTACTTCTACTGTCATAGCTGCCAGGAGGTGTCCACAGGATTCCACGTGTATGGATATGCCACTGACATGGCAGAAGAGGAAACCCACGGAGCTGTGCCAGCCCCATAACAACATTCTCTGTAGGTCCTCACACAATGAGCAGGGCAGCCAAAGGATTCCACAGATTCTTCTTGTGCTTACTCTCAGATTCCTCTCTGACAGCCTCAGCCCTGCCCTACGTATCACAGAAGAGAAATGGACTCTCATGTCCTTGATCTCCAACAATCTATTTCTCCATCCTTGCTCAATACCCAATTTCATGGTCATACTCTAGAATTTGTTGTTACCAACATCTCTGTCGCTCTTCATAATCTTAACTTCAAGGATCTCATTCTCTGAAAACTACCTCTTATGTTTCCCATTCATTTTCCCAAAATGTCTGAGACACCAAGAACTCATTGACCTCACAGGGAACTCTGATTGACCCTAGTGCTCTCCCAGAAAACCCTCAATCTTTCCTTAAATCTTACTCTGAATGTTCTTATCTAGGAAGCAGACCAAGGTTGGAGAAAAGCACACAATTGTGACAACTTAAAGAAAAACATAATAATGACCACTAATCTCAAGTGGACTCTTAGCGTTGCCAGGAAATACATTACATCTCTCTAATTCCTTTGTTCTCCTATTTTGTTAGGCCATTGTTCTACAGCTTTCCCTCAGACTCCCAAACCTTCTCAATTGTTCTCAACTAATCTTGCTAGGTACTTCCCTGAGGAAACTGAAGCAGTCAGAAGAGATGTTCCATGTGTTCTCAGCACATCTACCAAACTACCTCTGTCTGTACCATATAATCTTCCTTCTTATTACCATTACTGTACAATCTGTCCTCTTGGCTAAGGCAACCCTTCTTGTGCACTGTACCCATCCACTATTATCTGCTCCAGGATCACTCTCTTCTAATCTCTCTGCCTTGCTCCTGCTTCAGTATTTTTTCTGTACAACCATATTTAATATCTTCCATCTTAAAAGAACCTTCCCTTGATGCCACAATCCCTTCCACCTATGACCTTAATTCTCTGTGCAGCAAGTCTCAAAAGTGACAACTATACTTTTAGTTCCCACATCTTTTACTTTTCTTCTCTCTCGAATCAACTCCAATCAAGTTCTTGTCCTTTACTGGATTGAAAGAGCTCGTTTGAAGGTTGTCAGAAACTTTTGCCAACCCAGTGTCAAGTTTATAGTTCTCTTCTTACTCAACCCGTAAGCCGTATTTAACACAGCTCTTAAAACATTTCCTTCACCCGGCTTCCAGAATGCTGCTTTCTCTCACTCCTCCTCCTGTATGCTTCATTGCTTCTTTTCAGCCTCCTTTGCTCTCCTCACCTTAATTTTTGCGGACTCCACAGCAGTGAATTCAAATTTTTTCTCTAGCTAATTCTACTTCCCAGTTGGACTAATTTCCCAAGGACTTCTGCCAAACTCGGATCTCATATATCCAAATGCCTAATTAGCATCTCCGTCTGGATACTTACCAGGCTTCCCAGATTTAACCTGTCCGAAATCTAACTCTTGATTTGCACACTCCCTGCCACTTGGATGTACTCACACCGTCCCATCTTTTTGAGCGGTACATTCATCTTCCAGCTTCTCAGGCCAAAATTCTCAGTTATGGTTGACTCTCCTCACTCCTACAGGCAAACTGTCAGTAACTTCTGACAGCTCGTCCTTTCACCTATGACTCAAACCATCTGACCAACACTGACAGCTTCCTCTACTACGATCTTTTCTCAACTCGTCATAAATTCTCACTTGGACTTCTGCAATTGTTTCTCGTTATCCTTGCATCTGACCTGGCCCCTTTATGGTATATACTTCACGCACAGCCAGAAGGATCCTTTTAAAACCTAAGTCAGATCATGACACTACTCTGCAAAAAAGACCTCCAGGGTCTCCATCTCAAGCCGAGGAAACCCTGTCTGACCTCATTTCCCATCACTTGCCTCTTTGCTCTCTTTACGCCTGCTAAGCTGAGGATACCTCAGGGCCTTTTTATGTGCTGTTCTCTCTGCCTGACCTCTCTGAGCAACAGTCATTCCATCAGTTCTCTCCCTCTTTTGTTCTTCTCCACAGCCCTTTTTAGCACCTGGAAGTCATATATTCTTTTGTTTATCTGTCTCCCTGAACAAAATGTAAGCTTTCCAAGGAGAGAAGTTGTGTTTTGCTCATTATTATACCCTCAAGGCCTAGAACTATACTTGGCATACAATAGGTATTCAAAATGACTTCTGAATGAATGTACATAATTCACAAAAATTAAATTATCTGTACTTCAGATCAGAGAATTAAGATGTTATTGGCTTATTTTCCTTCAATTTATTCTACATTCTCACCCCAAATAATTATGAACACTTTATTAACTTCTTTTATTCATAGGAGCTGGTGGTTAAACCAAGGCCCACACAATATTTGTAACTTTTTGAAGGTCAAGGAATTGGTCAAGGATGAAGAAAAGACCTAAAATAAAGATTTTCTTTAGTCAACCCAGTACAACATTCTTAGAGATTTGATATTTCTGTTTAGTGATGATACCATCTTTACATAAAGAATATAGCCCATTATGTTGATAGGCAAATTGAAAATAGGCATTGCATTTACGAGGGTATAAAAATAAATGTAATGCTTATTACCTTGAAATGTAAGTGTCAGCTACCAGTGTCTCAATTTTACAAGAAATGTAGAAGAGACACAGATGTGCTATTATATATTCCAGTTAATTTCCTCTCTTTTTCTTTCAACATCATTGTCTTCTTCTCAGAATTATAGACTGTATCTTGGGGAAGATAAGACCAGAGTAGTAATTTTGATTGAATGCTCTGCAGTTAGTTTCTCAAGGTGATCAAAATATTGAAAACATGAGGATTCAGGGAGAATGGGGTGCCTGGAGAAGTGTGTCCTTTCCTTATACCTTGCGCTATGCAGCTCAACCACGTGGCTGCTCTGAATTTTACCCTTGTGTAATAAACCAGTGATCTAGTGGGAGATATATATATTTGCTGTGCCAGAAATGTCCTGAGAACTTGACATGGTCTGATAATCTGGGTTCAAGATGAGAGTTTGTTACTGCTCACTGTGTGTGACCTTAGGATTATTTCTTAAACACTCAATTTCCTTTTTGAAAAAGTTGGTAAAATTATACCATCTCACAGAAAATTTTGAGGAGGAAATAAGACACACAGGCAGTTTGCAAACTACAAAACACCATTCCATATCTTATCAATAACAGTTATTAAATATCAACTAGGGGATGATGATCTCACTAAAATCCTTAGATATTAAACTGAAAGGCGCTTCTCAACTCTCCCATTCTGCAGATGAGGAGGCTGAGGCCCAAGGAGGTGACCTCACTGGGCGACAGAGTGGAGAGCTCAGGAGAGCTCCAGCTCAGAGTCGCGGTTTGGTTTACTTAATGTTCTTTGCACTCCCCAGGCCTGCAGCTCATTTTTGTTACCTAAGAATAGTTTTTATATTTTCTAATTGTAGGAAAAATAATCGAAAGAATGATATGTCATCATATGTGAAAAGTGATTGAAATTCAAATTTCAGTGGCCATGAGCAACATGTATGCTCATGGTGATGTGCTGTCTATGGCTGCTTTTGGGTGAAGATGGCAAATTTGAGCAGTTGTGACAGAGACGATATGGTCTGCAAAATTAAAATATTTATGGTGTGTCCTTATACAGAAAAAGTTTGTTAACCTCTGCAGGACACCATTCGACCTTCACATTGACACCTGTTGACCACTTACCATCATTATCCTGTTAACTAACAACTTTAGAAAGTAAGAGAATGATACATGCTTTTTACATCTTGCACCAATCTTTTGAAATAAATGGTCATAATTAAATCTATAACCATAATTAAATGGTCATAATTTCAGACCAAAGCCTCAGTAGATTAAATTGTTTTGTCAGAGTGAAAACTAAAACCAAATATCATTAACCTAAAGGTTTATTTATATTATTTTATATTATTTCTTTTATTTATTTATTGCCCATTTGATTCCTTGCTTTTTGTCTGTGTATATTTACACACATACACACACACACACACACGCAAAGCAACCAAAGTCTCATTTTTGACTACAATATATCTAGCCCAATCTGTGTAAAAACCAAAACAAAGAAACAAATATACAAAAACACACAAAATGTTTTTTAACTTCAAAGGAAGAAAAAGGGAGACACATCAGATTTTGAGCTGACACTGCCAGAAAATATTTGTTTCTGCTATAATATTTAGAAATGAATCAGTCTAATGTTTCACAAATTGTGATACTCTAAAATTGCTTAAAAATATTTTTCCTCTATACAGTGTCTATGCAAATGGTATTTTTGCAGGAAGCTGTCAAGTAATAATGCAACTGATTTAGTTCATTGAAATTGCTAATATTATAGGAATTGTAACTATGTCATTTGGTTTTTGTGAAGACAGTGTTTGTCATAAATCGGTTACTTCCAACTTTACATCGGTGGCTGGGTCATAACATTAGGGTGATCCAGACAAAGTTTTGTCTATGAAAATATGCATTCGTAACTTTCTAAACAACGGAATGAAATAAGGGAACACATAACACTAACAAACACTATGTTTGCTCTCTGAGGGCCTATTATTAGAATTGAATGCAACTGTTACTTTTAGAGAACTGGTATACAATTAATCCTGGAAGCCTTTGACAGTTTTAAGATTTAGAAATTAAAAATTGCCAGGCATTGCCCCCAAAGAGGCAGCTCTAATACTTGTGAGCCTACCATGTCATGTTAGTGCCTGAAAGGCCACATAAGACAACATTCATGGGGCTTCCCTGGGGGCGCAGTGGTTAAGAATCCGCCTGCCAATGCAGGAGACACGGGTTTGAGCCCTGGTCCGGGAAGATCCCACATGCTGCGGAGCAACTAAGCCCCTGGGCCACAACTACTGAGCCTGCGCTCTAGAGACGGTGAGCCACAACAACTGAGCCTGTGTGCCACAACTACTGAAGCCCGCACGCCTAGAGCCCGTGCTCTGCAACAAGAGAAGCCCACACACCACAACGAAGAGTAGCCCCCGCTCGCCGCAACTAGAGAAAGCCCATGCGCAGCAACAAAGACCCAACGCAGCCAAAAATAAATAAATAAATTTATAAAAAAAAAAAAAAAGACAACATTCATAAAGCAACACAAAAGGGCTTCAGCCCTTGAAACCCCCAATCAGCTCTTGAAGTTCAAAAATGTTTGTTTGCTGTCTGTGAAAGTGTTAAGTGCTACCAAAGAATCTATTTATCTGGGTAAATTTCCCATTTATGGTAATAATATATTCTATTCTCAGTTCATGAGGGTCACCATTGTGACCATAATACTGTTGGCAAAAAAGAAAAAAAATTAAATTTACCTAAGGCTTCTTTAGCTGCATTCCATATTATAGTTTGTTTGCTTGTTTGTTTGTCCTGAAATAGCCCTTACATTATTTTATATGTTATTTAGTGTTAGTTTTGAACCTAACTTTAGGCAACCAATTAGTTTTGATTAATTAATATTTTTCAGACCTGAAGTCCCTTTTTTCTAGTACTGTTTATCAGAGGAATACACCATAATATCTAAGAATAAACAAAGACATAACATGTTTAACTAAGCTTTGCCTCATTTTGACATTATCTCTATTGGTTTAGCAACTGAAAGAGCTTGGTAAAGACTGGCTTGTATACACATACAGTTTTACTTGGTTTTTATTTAAAAAAACATTAAATCAAATATGCGGAGGGTTTATGTACTAGACAGCAAATAATTTACTTGATTGGATATTTGGATAAAAATCTATTTGGATAGAAATTACACTAGATCTTTTCTGGAATATGTAAATGTTTATAAGGATTGTCTTGCAATTTAAAAGTACTGTGATTATTGGCAACCCTGAAGAGGATGTAGTTAAAGGTATTTTTGTATGAGGCCTGTAAACATGCTATAAAGGATTGACCCTACAAGACCTTAAACTTTTTTTTCTTCGAAATAATTCTTTAAACTAGGCAAAGTGATTTTCCAAAAACTTTAAAGTGACTGGCTTATAGTGAAATTTAAACTCAAAAATAAAGATGTAAAATTAAACTGTTCACCCATTTTGGATTTCAAGAACTGATTCTGGGTTTCAGGAACTGATTCTTCAAGATTTGAAGCCCTACTGGTGTTTTTCACCTCCTGGTGAAGGTTATGCAGTTGAGTTATGACATTAGAAGTTTCCGTCTATTTCCTCCAGAAGACATTTCCCCTGGGACCACATGAATAGTCATTAGCCGTATTTCTGTGAGCCTGAAAAACTAAGAAAGTGAAAATAAGCTCCATGGATAAATGACAAGCAAACTGACAACCAAATTTAATGAACACCTGTGCTCACAGCCACTTGCTGGGGGGATTTTAAAAGGTCTTTACAAGGGATCCTGTGCTTTTTTTTGCTGTAGGGTAAGATTTTGGGGCAAGACAGCGAGTAGCAGCACTTGTCTGTTAACAACACCAGTGACAGAAGCAGGACCGGGTACCAAAATCACCACAGTTGATAAGTATTTGTTGATTTAAGTATCCTTAGGGTTTATTGAAAATTCCTTCACAGCAGGTAAATAATACTCAAAGCAAATTCTGGGTTTCAAGTTATAATATCTTCCTGGAACAATCCTTCCAGGTTTTTGGGTATTATATTAAATATTTAAGTACCGATAAAAATGAGCTTGTCATTCTCCTGGAGTATGTCAACTTTTTCAAGGATGGCACTTTAATAGGTTGTCATAGTATAGAAATCGGCACGATTTAATTGAAATTTAGAACCAGGAGGTAGAATTGTCTAAGTTAAGAAAGTCTTTTAGAATTCAGATTTGGGGACTTCCCTGGGGGCACAGTGGTTAAGAATCCGCCTGCCAATGCAGGGGACACAGGTTCAAGCCCTGGTCTGGGAAGATCCCACATGCCGCGGAGCAACTAAGCCCGTGCGCCACAACTACTGAGCCCGTGTGCCACAACTACTGAAGCCCGCACGCCTAGAGCCCGTGCTCCACAACAAGAGAAGCCACCGCAATGAGAAGCCCGCGCACCTCAACAAAGAGCAGCCCCTGCTCGCCGCAACTAGAGAAAGCCTGCGCGCAGCAACGAAGACTCAATGCAGCAAAAATAAAAAATAAATAGAACTCAGATTTGGAAAAATTAGTAATTAAAAAATATACTTTTCTTTGTAAGGCCTTTGTTTTTAGGTCGGTGAAGCTGAATAAGGTAACTCTGTAATCTCATAAGAGACATAGAATTTCTCAAATTCAATTTAATTTAGGTTGGAGAATCAGATATCAGGACCATAGATGGGATCTTCGTTGGTAAGATGGTAAACATTCAGTATTTATGTTCAGAAGTAACAGCAAAATGAAAATAACAAACCATTAAAAATAACTATCTACTAAAAGTGAGGCAACATGTCACAGTCACATCCAACCAAGCCTAACGTTGGAAGGCAGACCCTCCGTATTCCAGTCCTGGCCTCATGACTCATCACCTTCTGCTGACTCATTTTCTTTTCTTTCTTTTTTTTTTTAATGTATTTTTTTAAGTCTTTATTGAATTTGTTACAGTATTGCTTCTGTTTTGTGTTTTGGCTTTTTGGCCGCAAGGCGTGTGGGATCTTAGCTTCCGGACCAGGGATCGGACCCACAATCCCTGCGCTAGCAGGTGAAGTCTTAACCGCTGGACCGCCAGGGAGGTCCCTGACTCATTTTCTTAACTGTAAAATGGGCCTAATACCAATCAGCTTCGCGTCCTTCACGTTGTTCCCTCCCAGAGAGGATGATTAGCCCCGCGCCATCCCACCCGAGTCCACTTCAGCCTGCGGAGTATGACAGGGTTCCCATGGTAAACTCGTGACCTAGCCCTCCAGCTCAATTCCCACCTGTGCCATTTCTAGACGCCTCCCTCATACCTCTCCAAAGGAGTCCAGGACCTCTCCCAACAGCATCCCACTTGCTTTCCTGTGTCAACCCCCTTCCTGCTCCTGTGGTGTTTGTGAGTCACTGGTGGTATCCACAGCCACTCCTGATCGACAGTGCCCAGCGTGTGATTCTGTGGAAACCTTCATACACACGAACTTTGAAAGAGCCCCCGACACTACGGCAAAACATTATTTGCCGCTTTGTTTCTCTCTTAAACTCCCTTTCCCACTATCAGTGATGACTTGTCCTCTTCCATCTCTTGAAACCCTCTCCAACTCATATTTTCATCTAATGACCTCCTTTTATACTCCCTTGAAATCAGAACGGTGTTAGAAAACAGAAAGCTTTAGAAAGAAAAACGCTTAGAAAACAGAAACCGTCCTCACCTTTCCTACCACCAAATCCACGGACCTCTCTGCAATAGGACCCTGTTCTTTAGGATGAATCTTTTATAGTTAGTTATTTCAAGTTTGAGGCTTTTCTATCGATTTCTCAGGAAGACCATATAGAATAATACTCCCGAGTTCTTGCATGTTTATAACTATTTCTCTCTGGCATTTACGTTCGAGGGTCAGTTAGTTATATGTAAAATCCTAGGCTCACTTTTCTTTCCTTGAGAATTTAAAAACGTTTCTTTATTGTCATTTGGCACAAGGTGTGGATGTGAAATAGTCTGAGGCTATTCTGATTTTCTTTCTTTTGCAAGATTTATGGTTCTTTTGTTTGGCTGTCCAGAGAGTTGTTTTCTTTCTCTAAAAGGCCAGCTGATTTACTTGGATATGTCCTGGTGCTGGCTATCCTGAGTGGCCCTCCTAGGTCCAGAGTGTCTCTTTCTGGGCTTACTGCATTGTTTTGGTTTTATTCTCCAGTTTCCATGGTTACACGTGCTGCATCTTCATGGCCTCTTTTCCATATTTACCTTTTCCAACAAACCCTTTTCTATACCTTTCCATATATTTTGATTTTTAAAAAATCTCCCCCTTTTAAACTTTTTTTCTCACCATGTTCTCTGTAGTCTTTCTTTGGGTGTTTCTTCTAGTTTAGTTTTTATTTCTGAATTTTTTCCTTTCCTGATCTCTCTCTGCTGTACTTCCTCCTGTTCTCTAGTCATCCATTTTCAGAGTTTTCTTTTTGTGATTTCTGCTGCCTATTCACGGCTTCTGCCATTTTCTTAATTCCTCTGAGCTAATTTTGAAATACTGTTATATATTGTTTTTGGTGTGCTCCTTTGTTGGTACATTTTTCGAGCAGTTTTTTCTTACACTTTCTTTGACGAGCCATCAATCACGGCCCTTTCCTGTTGCTCACGTGTGATGGGTTTGGATGGAGCAGGATGGTATTCCACCTTCAGTGTTTGGGTGCCCCCCCACCTGTGGGTCCTGTGAAGTGTGAAAAATAGTGTTCGTCTTTGCAGTTACCACTAAAAAATACTCTCCGAGATCAGCTTCCTCGGGCCCCTGCTCACTGATGTGAGGGCTCCGTCTCTACCGCATCAACTGCGTTCCTGCCTGCTCCATTGGCATTCTGCTTCCAGCAGTATTTCCTCAGAGTGGGCTCTGTCCTACCCAAAGGGTGATTTTTTTCTTGTGAGTTCCTAATTATTGGGAACCTAGGCTGACCCAGCATCCTCTGATCTCTTGGCAGCCCTTTAGCCTGTGCCTATGGTCTCTCGGCACTCTCCAGAATTCTGAAGTCTGCAAATTTCTGCTCTTTTTACCATTTGTCCCCCGAATCTGCTTGCTGATATATTTTTACTAAGATGTGGTCCTCCTCTTTTAGAGATGAATATTTGTAAGCAATTTCTGAAGTCTGGCTCTTAGGATCGTCAAACCTCCTCTTATTTCTACCTCTGCACAGCTGCTGATATATGATCATCTATCTATCTATCTCTCTATATATCTATCTATATCCATGCCTATATCTCCACACAGGACTGCATCTCGTCCTACCTACTCGGCTTCTGGGGTTTTGGGTGGTATCTTGTCGCCTGGTTTTGTTGAAAATATTGTCCCTTGAGATCTGTTTTTTGTCTATGTCATTGTCCTTCTCTGTAAGGGAGCTTTGTGATGCTCAAAACTATGCTGCTGCCACTGCTTTATTGATTCGCTATTTAAACAAATACGACTATAGACCAAGAAGCACATTTCTCTTGAACTCTTTTCCCTGATTCGCTTATTTCCAGCCAAAGTGAAATATGTCCATTTGGACTGCTAGTCAAAAGCACTGGCAAATCCACAAAGCCCTCTGCTTCTCTGTTCATCTGCTTATGGGGCTTGTTTTCTTTACAGTCTGTCAGTTTTTCTTCACATCCCGTCCTTGTATGGGTCCCATGAGTGAAGGTGGTTCTCTCTGTGGTTCTCTGGGCAGCACCTGCCTACCAGCTTGATTTTTAGGAATACAAACTCCAACATCACAAATGAAAGGGTGCCTGTGTGTGAGCACAAGCGCCACAGAGTGGTATAAAAACATGGCTGCATTTTTCCTCACAGGGATATAAAGATACCCAACTGGATAGTCTTATGCACTGAGTTGTCATCTGCAGAAGGGTCTGCGCAGGTACAATTAAGACTCAAGGTAATGTTATGGGAGGCTGACCAGAGAAATCCTGGCACTTCACATTTTCTTTCAGCCGAATGACATTGCAACCCTGAGGTTGACAAATGTTTCAAAGGAGTGGTTTTTTTTGCTGTTAATATTTTTTAGCAGTGAAAAACAATTTCCTACTTTTAATTTGAAACAGAAAATATCAGTGATTGGAAAGATAAAAATATCAAGAAAATATTTAAGCAGGTGAAAGAAAGATAATGAGACTATATAAGTATATACTCTTAGACAAAAAGAAAAGGAGATAGAAATTTTGATAAGTTTGACTTTTAGACTTGAGTGTCTCAAAATTGAATAGCCTATTTGCAAGGGATAAGGAAATTTGGATATCAACTAGACCATCTTTATTACACTCATTATAAAACTATCTGAAAACACTCCTCCAGCATGTGGAGGACATACAGCAATGAAACACAGCAGCTTGAGGGAAGTGACTTCCTAACCAAGAAAACACAGAAACAATGTGCCCAGAGTCCAGGAGTACATGCATGTTAAGTCCCAAATTGGGACTGTTTGAAAAGGTTCTAGGGGCACTCAGCTTCTTATTCATTGCAGAGAAAATACAGTCTTCTTAGTGGTAAACTGCTTTTACCTCAAAGCATAGCTGTGTTCCATGGGTTCTTTTTCTATGTGTGAAAATGATAGTAATTAAGGAACAGTGCATTTTACACACATTGGGAAACATGAAGTGATCCTATCAGTTTGATGTATTAACATTATACTTTAATAAATCTTAATGATTGAACATTTTAAGCTTACTTCCTGAGATAAATCTGACTTTTTGGCAAGTGTGGAAACCTGTTCAAGTAGCTCTCAGGAAGTGTAGGAAAGTGGGCTGTGTCTTCAAAGGTTTCCTTGACTCAGCCTGAGTTTCTGTGGTGAGAGCTAGTTTTCCAAGCATCAGTTAATGTCTCTTTAAAGTTTTCATGATAAAATGGAAACAACAATGTGCCCAGAATCAATGACTGGTTTCCATTGCTTTTGGTTTGGATGTTAGGTAATAAAACAGGACAGAGTGGGAAACTGTGTAATTTGTTATTGCTTAATTGAGCAATATTTTTTAAGTAGTGTTAAATGAAAAAAAAAAGAGTATAAAATACAGAGAACGGTGATTCCTTCTGTTTGACTGACAAACTTGTGAAGATATACAACCACACGTGTTGTTCCTATTCAACATTTTTTCAACGTAGTAACAATTAAATGATACTTTAAAAATTTCTCTATTGCTGATTTTTACTCTAAAAACTAGAACTTTCTGTTTTGGTTTTCCCACATTTGCGAAAACCAGGTTGGTCTCTATATTTATGAGGTTATGCTGTGTGAATAAAAACAACTGCTACAGATAGTGAGCTGACGGAAAATTATTTCTGAACAATGAGTACTGTATTATAATCACAAATGACAATCTCTTAACAAAAAATTTGGCCAAGATCAACGTGAGAACATGAAGGTGAGTAATTTAAAAATTATTAAGTCCAAGCAGGCCAGTGTATAACAAATTCTTGAGACGGTATTTAATCATTATTTGTACTTTGTGCTTTTAAATTATACTTCCATTTAATACTGCCAAGGAGCACTTGGGGAATAGTTTTCATTTTAATTGAAAAATGTCATGTATATCCATGAACAAGCTATGTGAAATAAAACAATCCATTTAATTCCATAAAATTAATACCACGCAGAACATTTTTATTTGCTTAAAATTTGATGTCAAATGTATTACTTAAACAAAAAATAGTTTGAAAAGAATCTCATTAAGAAAGTTTTAGGTACTATGAAGGAGAAGGCTCTTGCTTCAAAGGCAATGAGATTATGAAAAAAGTTAGGGAAGAATCTGCTACGTAAGATAAATATATGGAATAACAGGAATGAGATGAGATAGAAAAGATCTGAGAGGTAGGCTGGGTAGAACAATAGCTGAATGTATATGTATATGCATGCTCCTGTGTGTGTGTGTGTGTGTGTGTGTGTGTGTGCGTGCGTGTGTGTGTTTAAGTGTAAAGAGATGTCCTAAAGTCCAGGAAGCACTGAAGATGAAATTTGGTACCCTCAATGTCTAACTGTTCTTAAATAGCTTTATTGACGTGTCTTTTATTTACTATAAACTAACTGAATTATAGAGCTGTGCAAGCGTCACCACAAGACACTTACATTTTCCTCATCACATAACGTTTCCTAGTGCCCATTAAATACAACTCCTTACAGATCTGGTCTTGAAATCCTCACCCCCCACCCAGCCCCAGAAAGTACTGATCTGCTTTCTGTCTCTGTAAATTTGTCTTTTTTAGGCTCTACATTAAACGGTATCATAAAATATGTAGTCTTCTGTGTCTCACTTTTTTCACTTAGTATAATGTTTCTGAGGTTCTTCTATTTTGTACCGTGTACCAGTAGTTTGTTTCTTTCAGTTGCGGGTTTTCCATTGTATAGATATATCACATTTTGTTCATCCATTCATCAGGTGATTGTAATTTTGGAGCATTTCCAGTTTTTTTTTTTGCTATTATGAATAATGCTCCAATCGACATCCACATGTGAATGTCTACGTGGACATATGTTAGCATTTTCCTGAATAGATAGGGGTGGAGTGTCGAGTCCTGTGGCATAGGTTTAACATTTGGATCAACTGCCAAACTCTTTTCCGAAGTGGCTGCACCTTTTTACATCCCCACCAGCAATGAATGAAGGTTCCAGATTCTCTACATCCTTGCCAAGGCTTGTTATTGTACATAATTTTTTCCGTCCTGGAGGATATGCAATGGTATCTCATTGTTGCTTTAATTTGCATTTCCCTAAAGATTAATGATACTGAGCATTTTTTCATGTGCTTTTTGGCCACCTGTGTATGTTGTTTGATGAAATATCTATTCAAATCTTTTGCCCATATTTAATTGTTTTTGTCATTATTATTGAGTTGTATTTTTTTATATTTCACATATTAGTCCTTTACCAGATATATAATTTGCAAATATTTTCTCCTAGTCTGAGACTTACCTTTCTTGATAGTGTCTTTTGACACTATTTTAAGTGTCTTTTAAAATCGTTGATGAATTCCAATTTGTCAAGTTTTTAAAAAAATGGATTGTGCTTTCGGCATGATGTCTAAGAACTCTTTGCTCAACCAAAGGACATGGAGATTGTCTCCTACATTTTATTTTAGAAATTTTATAGTTTTTCTCTTCCAGTTGTATTGAGGTATGCCTGACATAGAGCACTATATAAGCTTCAGGTGTCTGACATAAGGATTTGACTTGCATACATCCTGAAACGATTATCACAATAAGTTTAGTGATCATCCATCAGCTCATATATTAATTAAAGAAGTAGAAAAGTTTCTTTGTGATGAGAACTCTTAGGATTTCCTCTCTTAACAACTTTCAGGCATAACAGACAGCCGTGTTAATGACACTGATCATGCGGCACGTTACTCCCTAGCATTTGTTTATCTTATAACAACTTTCGTAGATAAGAGACAGCGTGTTAATTACACTGATCATGCTGCACGTTACTCCCTAGTATTTATCTATCTTATAACTTGGAGTTTGCAGTGCCTTTTGATGGCCTTCGACCAGTTCCCCTCCCTCCACCCTCCATCTCTGGTAACCACAAATCCGATCGCTTTCTCTCTCTCTCTTTTCTTTTTTTTAGGGTCTGTTCAAATCTTTTTCTCATTTTTAATTTGTTTTCTTATTATTGAACTTTTAGGGCTCTTTATATATTCTGATATGTCCTTTATCAAATATGTATTTTTCAAATATTTTTCCCAGTATGTGTTTTTTTGCCTTTTTCTTCTTTTTCTTTTTTATTTGTTGAAACTCTTACATTTAGGTCTGTGGTTCATCTTAGAGGTGATTTTTGTATGATGGAAGGCCCCTAAGTTCTGTTTGTTGTTGCTGTGGTGGTGGCTGATGATGCCACAGAGTTCTATGGTTTTTATCTGAAGTTCAGGAGTTTGGCAAAGCAAAAATGCTGTATGTCAATTATATCTCAATAAAACTGGGCGGGGGGGACCCTGCCAGCTGAGCCAGGCCAAATTACTGACCCACATAATTCTAAGCAAAGGAAACAACTGCTGCTTTAAGCCACTTAATTTGTGGTGGTTTGTTATGTAGTGATTGATAGCTGAAACAATATATCATATTCACTTCATATTTTCTCTGTAAATAGTTATGCCTGAACAGGACATCTTGTAACAGACGTTACAGGAATTTTTACTCTACTTCAAAATTGTTAAGCATATCTCATATCAGAAAGTATAGGCTTTCTGATCTTTTGTACAGATATATGTCTTTTGTATACTTTTTTGGTACAGTAGTCCCTCCTTATCCTCAGGGGATACATTCCAAGATCCCCAGTGACGCCTGAAATAGCAGCACCAAGCCCTGTATATACTATGTGTTTTTCTATACACACGCACCTACGGTAAAGTTTAATTTATAAATTAGGCACAGTGAAAGGCTAACAATAACTAATAGTAAATTATGGCAATTATGACTGTGAGTATTGCCTCTCTCTCTCACGAAATATCTTATTGTTCTGTACTCACCCCTCTTCTTCTTGCGATGATGGGAGAGGAAGTGAGGTGAATGACACAGGCATTGTGATGTGGCGTTAGGCTGGTACTGACCTTCGATGACACGTCAGGGCAATTGGCTGCTTCCAGTGATGCTGGATCATCAGCTGTGACCAAGTGGATGGCTGGATCGACAATGTCGATGGCTGGGGCATCCCAGGCAGGTCAGAGCTGGATGGAGAGAGATTTCATCACGTGACTCAGAACAGACACGCAATTTAAAACCTATGCATTGTTTACTTCCGGAATTTTCCATTTAATATTTTTGGACCACAGTTGACTGTGGGTAACTGAAACCTTGGAAATCAAAATTGCAGATAAGTGGGGAGGACTACTGTATAGATATATATCTTTTGTATACTTCTGTATAGATCTTTTGAACTTGTGCTTATCAAGTTTGACATTTATGTCAAAGTTAGTGAAATCAGTATTGCTTTTGTGGGATTGCATATGACTTTTAAAGCTGTTGGCTGTAAATATATTAGATCCGTGTCTCAAGTTAACATCTACCAAAGTGGCATTTTTTGCTTCTGTTGCCTCCAGTACCTCTTTGAGAAAAATGCAACTTTTTGGAAGAAGGGAAAAACTACTTTTCATTACAGATTCTTTAATCAACAGCAATCAACTCTGCCTTTTATAACCACTTGCAAAGAAAATGATTCTTAATTTCCCAGTTCCAAAATGCCCTAATGTAATAGATTTCTAATTACGTAACTGAAAAAGTAAACACCGTCTAATGGTTGCTCAGACATTAGGGTATATAGGTGTGATTACCAAATGTGTCTGTTTTCCTAGACACCAAATGCTAAATCTATTAGGATTTCCTGCTATTCTTCTGAATGTTGAAGACTGTTTATGTAAATTGAAAAGGTCAATGTATAGACACATTTCTGTGACTTTCTCCCTCTTAAAAGTATAGACTTGATAAAAAAAAATGGAGCAAAAACGAAATTTTTAAATAAAACTCATGCACAGTTCAAATCTGTAATTTCTTCTTACACTGAATACAAGTTATTTTTGCTATAGTTACCTAAATAAAAATATGTCCATATAACTGTTAACAGAACATCATATTTTTAAGTTGTTTGAGGAACTATATGCATTTCATTAGTCCAAAGTTAAATTATCTACCATAGTGCTTTACTATATAGCCACTTAGATTCTAGGAGCCCAACACCTATATACAAGCTTGAAGAAGATTTGACAATTGATTATAAGAACACATTTTAAAAAACGTGTAGCCCAATGAATATTACTTTTGTATTTAAAGTAGCAAGAATCTGAAAAGGCCATCCAATGGAAAATATGTGAAGTAAATATTTCTGCTATTCATTCCTACTTGGAAACAGCTTTGGAGTAGGATTTGTTCAGTTATAATTTTGTTTCATCTTAGCATGTCTCTGGCCCGAGAAAATTTTTAATCTTGACAGATCATAGAGTAGAAAGATTCCTTTTGTATATAATGCAAATATTAGACACTTAGGGAAGGGGGTGGAGGAGGAGGGTTCAGACTCCAAGTTTCTTCATAATGTTTCTCCCAAACGGACTCTGTAGAAACTTAAGAAGATTGAGTCTAAACCTGAGGTGCTGTCTTATTTGTCCTCAAAGATGTGATGGCTATATTTCTAGGCAGGCAATTTCACTGAAAAGGTTGGCTATCCTTTTATTTTAATCTGAATGAGTATGCTTTGTTTTTTTTAAAATAAATATTCATTCTCCTTTTAGCGATCCCTCTGAAGTCAATCTAATTCTTCCTTTCACAGGTTTTTCTGTGTTTGGGCTATTGTGAAATTGTGACTTTACTGACCTGCTGCTCTGCGGTAAGCGAGCTGGGAAATTGAAGGAAACTTGTAAAAAAGAAAGAGAATTTCCTCTTCCTTTCACGGGGAAGATGGCCGTTAAAGTGTGTTCCACAGACCAAGGGCATCTGCATCATTTGGAAGATTTCTCAAAATGCAGAATCTAGGGCCTCACCTAAGACCCACTGAATTTGAATCTGTACAATGACAAGATCCCCCATGTGACCCTAAAATTGACATGCACTACCCTAGCAGAAAGCACTAGATAAAGCCCACCAGCCTTCCCCTCCCCAGTGGCCCTCAGAAGGACCTCCCTCTTCTCTGGGGTACCACTAAGAAAAGAATACAGAGGCAAGCAGCTCTGGGAGTTTGCTTCCGCTAGGTCTGGCTTTGGGGAAATAGCTTAATTTCCAGGCTTCTGTTTGCTCTTTGTCAAATGATCTAGTATTTTGTGACATACCTCTTGCGGGTTAGCATGTTATGACTTACTCTTATTTGTTAACACTGAGCCCAAATCATTATTTAGGAAGAAAAAGTCTCCTCCTTTACCCAGGGGACAAACATTCACTTCACCAGCACATACTTATCCTAGTTTAACCCATGCCAACTAAATTAATTTAATTTGTTTCAATTTAAGCTACCATACACTAAATTGATACAAATACTGTTGCCACTGAAACATATTCTTAGGTAAAAATAACCAATCATTAATATATTAGTTGATTTACATATCATATTTTTCCAAAGGAAAAACTGTAATGAACTGCTATTCATTATAGTTAGAATACATCATGTCTTTAGTTAGTTAGCTTCTAGGAAACTACTTGAGATTATAGTATACTATAAACTTCCTGCTGCAGATATATAAAGATGTACATACTTAAATTTATCTTTAAAACTCAAAGGAGAATACTAAAAACAAATATAAAATATATTTTGATTTACAAATTTACAAAGCTCTTCACCCACATAAGTTCATTAAAATTTGAAATCTATGCAACTTTCCATTTTATCCTTCTATCCTTATCCTTTTATCTTTATCTTCCTTTCCATGCTATCCTTCGTAAACTGGCTCTTATTGTAGATTTTGTAAATTTCTTTGAGATCTTTCATTTAAAGCATCATAAAAGTGGGTTTATTGTCATTTATTATGCCATAGATATATCTAGGATAATTGTTTCATAATTGTTCCTGTATGTTGGTGTTCTAAGGGTTCAGGTTAAGGAAATCGCTGTGTTTCCCCAGAATTCCTTCTCACTACATATGTTAAGTCCAGTATGTTCAGCCTGAGTTGACATAAGGTGCAGACACGGAGGCACCAGTTTACCAGGGCTGATAATACTTAAGACTGATACTCTTACCTGATATCTCACTTTCAAGATATATGAGGCATTGTAGCCTTTGGCATAAGAGCTCCAGATTCCACCCCAGTATTTCCATCATCCCCTCTCCTCCTGCCTACCCTCCACCTCCCAACGTGCACACCGCACACAGCACACTACTCTCTAGCGTCCGTCCAACCACTTTCCATTCCATGCCCTCTCTTAACCTAGACCTTCTCTTATCCTGTTACTTTTCCATGGAATGCTCCATTCCCTGCTCCCATTTACCCCTCCCTGTCCTTAGAACCAGAACTGGAGAACTTGTTTCTTTTATTGGAATTACCCAGTTACTCTTAAATTTACGTCTTCTCCCCTGAGGCTCACTTTATCCCCGCATGGTAAGGCTGCCTGAGGGTTGAACACTGCCTAGGTCACTGTTACAACCTGTCAAACGAGGATGTTTGATGATTGCTAAGTTAATCAATATTAGAAAGTTCTCACTGCAGATGGATTTAGTATTCCTTCCACACATGTAACCCTGTGAAAACCAAGCAGAGTGCGTGAGCTTGGGGGCGGACTTGGAGAGGTAAAGCGTGTTAATTTCCAGTGCGATGGGCATCCTGAGTTCCACGCAGTCTGTGCTGCATCAGGATGACTTGAAGACCTGGTGTAGAAACCGAGGTCTGGCTCCTGGGTGGTTGTTATTCTAGCTAACGGCAGTGATCATACTGTCGCACTTTTGTGGATATCTAATAAAAACTCAGAGAACAGCTTGTAAAAGGCAGTACTCATTCCCGCTGAGAGAAAAAGGGAAACAAGTGAATCATCTACTAAGCAATTTCAAATGTTTCTGCTGTAACCTTAAGAGCATAATTTTAACTTTTTGGCACTGGGTGAGGTCGGCCTTAGTGTACTTTGAACTACGCATTATAACTGGAAAATTGGATGCAGAGGTAAAGGGGAGTTTCCTTTTCTCAAAAGTTGTTTAGCCAAGATACACAATCCGTGAACAAGAGTAATTTGGTGAGAACACTAGTGAGGTGTATACCTGGATAAATATTTGTTTTCCCATGTTCTAAAATACCAAAAGCTTACTTACTTTAGGTTCCCATTTATATTTATTATTAATTTCATGTCATATTATTTTCATGTATTTTAAACTGCAGACTGGGTAATTTATTTTATTCAGGATATTTAGAAATCTAGGGGGCACCATTTAAAATGAGTATTTCTTGCCATGAATAGAATTTTAAAAATTACATTTGATTGTGAGGAAATAAGGGTGTATGCAAAGCTTCTAGCATCTAAAAAACATGCTTAATTTCTAGTTTTAAGAAAGCGATGACAACTTTTCCTTTTTCATACTTCCAGATTCTTCAAGGGCCATTCAAGTCAATCGTTTGCTAATAATTGCATTGGCATTGTGCTGGCTTGAAGTGTGACCAAAGAGAAGCATGTTTCAGTATAGATTACCAATCACACTATTAGCAATTTAGGCAAGTTAATGACTAATATTGCATTGGTATAATGGTAATCACTTTCAGGTCATTCAATAAGAACTAATTCCTAACCAAGACAAGAGTATAGTTAAAGAAAGAGTATACGAAAGGATGATAGATACAGATTTACAGTAAATCGTTTTTAACTGAAATCCAACTATTAGTAAGAGATTATCGGGAAGGGATTTACTTGGGTAACCCCCCATAATTTAGTGCTATTTTTCTTCTGAAGACTACCTAACACATTTCAACTTCTGGAGTATGTAACCTGGGCTAGAAATCTCTCGGGAACCAGCTCCCTCACGATCTTTGTGGTATTTCCTGTTTGAGTCAGACTGGAAATATCCCTAACAGGCTCCGCTTTAGGGATTTAGCCCTTCGCTTCCACAAGTAAGAGAACCAAGAGACAAAAGAAGCTGAAACAAGAGAAAGGCAGCCAAACCATGGTTTTAATTTTTCAGAATCTCCTGCTTCGTTTAAGGAGAAAGGTTTATGGATTGTGGTCCTCAACCAGCCATTATATATAAAACAGTATTTAGATCCTTTCTTTGCCTACTAACTTAATGCATCACTGACTGTAGTTCCATTACAAAGTGCTTGAGTCAAGGTTTGGAAGATTTAGACAGAGACAAGTCTGGAGCTTCATAAGCAGAACAAGGGTGACATAGCATCATAGTTACATGAGCTATAAATCTGTGAAGAGAAGATGTTGATTGTCACAGGTTCATTTTTATCTTGCTGCAGAGCATTGATGGTCAGTGATCTACTTTATTTTGCAGGGCTATTAAAGGAATTCTTAACCATGTGTTGCGATTTTATTTAACAAGTAATGGTGCCCCTTTGAAGAGGACTTGTACATCCTGTTTGATACCTTAACAAGTTAAGCCAGAACTGAGATATATTCTAATTTCTCACCTGGGCATAAAAATAAATAAATAAATAAAAATAAATAGAAGGCCAGAAAAGGAAGGGGAGAAAAAAGCAGTTGCCATTCAGGATTTATAAAGAATAGTTACATTTGACAGCTAAGATATATAACCACTTATCTTCGCTGCTGGTCAAAGATTATTTCCTCTGGTTCTTTCTATTTGAATCCACCCAATAATGTATAAGGTGTTTTTCTCTTAAGAAAAAAAGGTATTCTCTGAAATTATATGAAATTTAAATGATTTAAGTCCTAGTTAGAAAATTTAGCTTGAAATGTAATGGTGATCGTCACCTTATATTTCAGTAATATTTCATTTCCCACACCTGCCTTCAAGGGCTGTTTCAATCATGAATAACAGTTGGGGAGAAAAATGATAAACATTATGCGTGCAGCAGAGGTCTTAGTAGTTATGAGCCAAGCTGGAAAGAGGAACAACTGTCACTGCAGGGCTGGACCCGGTGGGGAGCCTGGAGTTCTGCCCTAACAATCCCGGACTCTGCAACTTTATATGCTCTCTGTGGTTTTAAAAAGACTTGATCTTTCTAATATTACATTCTGAAAGCCAACTTAATAGATACTCTATTTCTGGAGAGCTTTGTAGCCAGAATGATGGAAAATTCTTGTGGTTGTTGCCGTGTTTCTCGGTGAAAGAGCAAAGCACAGCCTAAGTGTGGCTGATCTGTGTGAAGTTTGCATATCCACTGACAGTGGTGCCGGGGTGGAGCCTTCTTTATGCTGTAGGAGAGGAGAAGCATTCTTTCCAGCAGCTGGAAGGTCGTTTCGGGCTTTGCCAATGTGCTTGGTGTGAACCTGGGAAAGTCAGTGCAGAGTTTGGTGAAGGAAGGAGAGAGAGCTGGCACTTTCCAGTTGAAGCAGGTGTGGCCCCGTGTGATGTGATGCGATGTGAGAAGAGTGAGGAGGCTTCATGGTCAAATCCATCACCTTATCGTATAGAGTTAAGCACATCCTGTTTTCCTTCATTCTCTTTCCATGTATCACTGATCATCTGATGTTTAGCACAAAGAGTTGGGGGTGCTCGGTCTCCTTGCTCTATAGCCCCAGCATTCCTTCACCCCGAACTTAATTCTCCTCACTTATTTTCCAAAAAATAAATCACTTTCTACCCCCTCCTCGGTTCTACTGCTACCTGAGCATCTCTGAAGGCTCATGATCGATCTCTGCTGCACAAAGGGCTATAGGTCCCCTCCTTTAAAGGTATAGGAAGTGGAGGATTTTAAAGTCAATTCTTTTTATTTTCCTTTCCCACACATTTCAGATAGTAACTGAGAGGGGTGTAGACACTTAAACTGCTAGAGCAATTTCCCTTCCTTAAGAGCCCCACCCAATGCAGGCAGCAGCTACAATGAGCTCGGCTCTAATCATCCCCCCTTGTCTTTGTTTCAGAAGTGTGTTCTTTAACATGATTCAGTTCAGCAAAAGTAAACCATCACGTGTTTTTGAGAGGCTATGATAAGGATCTCTGCAAGATAATGCTCTCTCAGGTCAAGTCCCTGACAATCATGAGTTTATAGTCTACCCAGAAAGGTTAGAGACCTATCAGAAGCAAGGGAATTCATTACACATAGAAAGCAAGTAAGTGTTGAATGCTAAGTGATGAATCGGTGATATAGAATATACGAGCTATGCTTTCTCAGTGTCCTGCACTTCTTCATAGCCTTTATCGCAATTGCCATGAAAGGAGTTATCTGGATATCGTTTGTTTAACATCTTGTGTTCACCCTGCACCAACCCCTTGGTTCAGGGTCCTTGCTGGATTTTTGGTTGCCAGCCTATCCCAAGCGGAGAACCGTGAATCCAGAAATTCAGAGAAGGAAGCACCCCTGTCATCTGGGCCAGTTCCCAGCCGTGGCCATCAGGGAAGGCTTCTCAGAGGTGCTTCAGATCCAGCGGAGGGAAAGTCCAAAAATTGCCGTGGATTAGTCATGTCGGCCTAAACCTCTGTCTACGCCACAAGCCTGTAATGACACACTTCTTTATCTGGGAGTCCCCAACCTGTTGCTAGAATCAGGAAATGGTGGGTGCCCCCCATGCCGGTGTGGCTTGGACAGCCTGCCAGTGTCATCTGGTTTGCTCCCATGTGTGGCCCGGATTCAACTCACCCCAGAGACGTGTCAAGTGCCCACGGGTTTGGCATGGGTGATGGCAGCCTGGGCTCCCAGGCAGCCCCCAAACCCGGGCGGTTAGGACTGTTTACATTTTGAGAGGAGCCCCGGGCAGCACCATCCCACTGAAAGTCCTTACTGTCTTCAGTGTAAGAGTTCTCTGTCTTCCATTCTTGTTTCCAACTCTCCTAGGATTCAGGAGAACATGAAAAAGAAAACTACAGCCAGCCTTTCTGTGGGATTCATAACTCTGTGTACAGCGTAGGCTGAATAGGAAGAAATCGTTGAACCGTAAACAGGCTTTTTAACCTTCTCTGCTGCTCCCGGAGAAGAGAAGCGGGCAGCTGGTAGCACATCTCGGCGCTGCTCCCTATGACCTCCCCTCGCTCGCTCTGCAGGAAGAGAATGAGTCATCTCCACCCAGCGGTGCTGTGGTCACCATGCATTACGATGCACAAATAGCAGTCTAGCCTTTGAGTCTTTCTTTTCCTATTTCTCCAGACAGCTTCAGTCCAAATAAGGATCTTACCCCTCCTGAGATAATTCCTAACGTTTCTAAATAGGTTTCCAATTTCCCACTAATTCCACTATCAGTAACGAGCACCACTTTTCACAAATGGGCCAGTGGGTCGTACAGATGCCCATTTTGTAACTGTATTTTATTTTGCTTGAAATACTTTTAGGAACTATGGAAAAGGAGTGGTTGATTTAGAAATCAGGGCTAAACACAACCTTACAATTATCACGTGAATATGGGGCATTAGGAAAGATTAGAAACACCACTACTAGGAGCATTCAAGTTATTCCACCCTTCCTTCATGCCTTGAAATACTATGCCTTTCGTTCCACTCATGTGATTTTGGTCTCCATTTAAAAAGTCACTTTAAGAGTCTTTTGAATATTTTCTGTGGTGATAGAAATTTGTTCTTTGAGGATTGACTTGAATTTAGGGAACCAAAAGATAGAACTAGCCCAGCGAATAAGGTGGATGATCATGGCAGGTGATACCAATTTAGTTTTACAAATAAAGGGAAATGGAAAAGATTTTCTCCACAAGGTTTTTTACACTATAGCATCTGCAGGCTAATACTGTAACCTTACAAAATGCCTCTTGTAAGAGGCTGACCCTAGATTGGTAGGTTTTTTCCTCTTTTCATACAAGTTCTGTGTATTGTGGTTTTATTTATGCTCCAGTTTGTATGGAATTATGTCCCTAAATAATGCTGCTGGAGCTCGGTCTTACAAGATTCCTGGAATTCTAGCCCACTTCAAACAAGTACTTAATAGACCAAATTAAGATAATTACATTGTGCTTTTGCTTTGCAGAACACTAAAAGCAAAATCGCTCCTAGATTGCTAAAACCATTTAAAATGCTTTTGGAAATGTTAAATTATCTGTAGGTGTGCACACTAGATTCTTCGTTCAAGTCCAGTTGGTACCTTACATTGTTTTGGTCACTCTTAGAACATGGGTTCAATTGAAGTTGTCTGAGAGGGGAAAATCAACATTCTCCAAATACGCAGGCAAAGCTTTCGTCCACAGGGCAGAAGAATCAATTGTTCTCCTTCTTGGCTTCAGCCGTTCCTTTGTTTTCACTTTTCTTCCCCCCAAGTTCACACTTAAGGCCCCTTTTAATGCTGTGTGTCCACCACCTTTTTCCTGTTATTGTGTTTCTTATTATAGGCTGCCCTCCTTAGAACTCTTATCTTTTCATCACCTCCTCATCCTTTTCATTGAGATGAACTTACCAGAGGCGGAGAAGGACTCAAAGGACTCTTCCTACCTGAAGGGGGACCACACCATAATCTGATAAAATAAAGGATGACTGTCCAGTGCATTTACCCTTGAGTTGTGGCTTTATATTGTTGTTCGAACTGCAACCCAGAATGGAACTTCTTTTAAATTTCAAAGACTTTTTTTTTTTTTTTAACCTCCAAGCCTTTTTAAAAAAAAAATCTAAGTTTGGACCTTAATGTGTCGACAGGTCTCTTTTACATTATTTTTGGCTAAAGCCAGAAACAAATTGTGTTGAAAATTATTATGAGAACACCTCTCCTTCTAAGATTTCTAACTCGGTAGAGTAGACTCCAGAGGTTTGGATTAATCAGGTAAGCCTTAGAAAAACATCCGCTGTTTCAGACGATCTGCTTAACCAAATCCCAATGCTGAACTGCTAAAGGTTTTCTTATCTAGAATGAACTGTGTGTTAGGGGAGTGACCTGATGAACTACTACTTATATATGAAGGGAATCTGAAACCTCACAGTTATACTTTTAATAATGTGGCCAAAAAGTCACGTTCATATATGTTTCTAAGACCAATATATATTTTGCAAGATGCCCGTCTCTGACATGATTAAAATATGAACTGTGTGACTGAATTAACCTAATTATTCCATAATAAAAAAATACTATTTTTTATCAAACTACTCATTTTGAGATTACTTAAAAATACATTTTACGAGAGAGGACCTTCAGGATGGCGGAAGAGTAAGACGCGGGGATCACCTTCCTCCCCACAGATACATCAGAAATACATCTACACGTGGAACTGCTCCTATAGAACACCCACTGAACGCTGGCAGAAGACCTCAGACCTCCCAAAAGGCAAGAAACTCCCCACGTACCTGGGGAGGGCACAAGAAAAAAGGAAAAACAGAGACAAAAGAATAGGGACGGGACCTGCGCCAGTGGGAGGGAGCCGTGAAGGAGGAAAGGTTACCACGCACTAGGAAGCCCCTTCGCGGGCAGAGACTGCGTGTGGCGGAGGGGGGAAGCTTCGGAGCCGTGGAGGAGAGCGCAGCCACAGGGGTGTGGAGGGCAAAGCGGAGAGATTCCCGCACAGAGGCTCGGCGCCGAGCAGCACTCACCAGCCCGAGAGGCTTGTCTGCTCCCCCGCCGGGGCGGGCGGGGCTGGGAGCTGAGGCTCAGCTTCGGTCGGATCGCAGGGAGAGGACTGGGGTTGGCGGCGTGAACACAGCCTGAAGGGGCTAGTGTGCCACAGCTGGCCGGAGGGAGTCCGGGAAAAGGTCTGCAGCTGTCGAACAGGCAAGAGACTTTTTCTTACCTCTTTGTTTCGCGGTGCACAAGGAGAGGGGATTCAGAGCGCCGCCTAAACGAACTCCAGAGACGGGCATGAGCCGCGGCCATCAGCGCGGGCCCCAGAGACGGGCAGGAGATGCTAAGGCTGCTGCTGCCGCCACCAAGAAGCCTGTGTGCGAGCACAGGTCACTCTCCACACCGCCCCTCCCGGGAGCCTGTGCAGCCCGCCACGGCCAGGGTCCCGTGATCCGGGGACAACTTCCCCGGGAGAACGCACGGCGCGCCTCGGGCTGCTGCAACGTCACGACGCCTCTGCCACCGCAGGCTCGCCCCGCCTCCTCTGTACCACTCCTTCCCCCCGGCCTGAGTGAGCCAGAGCCCCTGAAGCAGCTGCTCCTTTAACCCCGTCCTGTCTGAGAGAACAACAGACACCCTCAGGCGACCCACACGCAGAGGCGGGTCCAAATCCAAAGCTGAACCCCTGGAGCTGTGCGAACAAAGAAGAGAAAGGGAAATCTCTCCCAGCAGCCTCAGGAACAGCGGATTAAAGCTCCACAGTCAACTTGATGTGCCTGCATCTGTTGAATACCTGAATAGACAACGAGTCATCCCAAATTCAGGAGGTGGACTTTGGGAGCAATGAGATATATTTTTCCCTTTTTCTCTTTTTGTGAGTGTGTATGTGTATGCTTCTGTGTGTGATTTTGTCTGTATAGCTTTGCTTTTACCATTTGTCCTAGGGTTCTGTCTATCCGCTTTCTTTTTTTTTTTAACTTAAAAAATTATTTTTTCTTAATAATTATTTTTTATTTTAATAACTTTATTTTATTTTATTTCATTTTATCTTCTTCTTTCTCTCTTTTTTTTCTCCTTTTTATTCTGAGCCATGTGGAGGACAGGCTGTTGGTGCTCCAGCCAGACATCAGGGCTGTGCCTCTGAGGTGGGAGAGCCAAGTTCAGGACACTGATCCACAAGAGACCTCCCAGCTCCACGTAATATCAAATGGCGAAAATCTCCCAGAGATCTCCATCTTAACGCCAAGACCCAGCTTCACTCAACGACCAGCAAGCTACAGTGCAGGACACCCTATGCCAAACAACTAGCAAGACAGGAACACAAACCCACCCATTAGCAGAGAGGCTGCCTAAAATCATAGTAAGGCCACAGACACCACAAAACACACCACCAGACGTGGACCTGCCCATCAGAAAAACAAGATCCAGCCTTATCCACCAGAACACAGGCACTAGTCCCCTCCACCAGGAAGCCTACACAACCCACTGAACCAACCTTACCCACTGGGGACAGACACCAAAAACAACGAGAACTACGAACCTGCAGCCTGCAAAAAGGAGACCCCAAACACAGTAAGATATGCAAAATGAGAAGACAGAAAAACACACAGCAGACGAAGGAGCAAGGTAAAAACCCACCAGACCTAACAAATGAAGAGGAAATAGGCAGTCTACCTGAAAAAGAATTCAGAATAATGATAGTAAAGATGATCCAAAATCTTGGAAATAGAATAGAGAAAATACAAGAAACGTTTAACAAGGACCTAGAAGAACTAAAGAGCAAACAAACAGTGATGAACAACACAATAAATGAAATTTAAAATTCTCTAGAAGGGATCAATAGCAGAATAACTGAGGCAGGAGAATGGATAAGTGACCTGGAAGATAAAATAGTGGAAATAACTACCATAGAACAGAATAAAGAAAAAAGAATGACAAGGATTGAGGACAGTCTCAGAGACCTCTGGGACAACATTAAATGCACCAACATTCGAATTATAGGAGTCCCAGAAGAAGAAGAGAAAAAGAAAGGGACTGAGAAAATATTTGAAGAGATTATAGTTGAAAACTTCCCTAATATGGGTAAGGAAATAGTCAATCAAATCCATGAAGCGCAGAGAGTCCCATACAGGATAAATCCAAGGAGAAACACACCAAGACACATATTAATCAAACTATCAAAAATTAAATACAAAGAACAAATATTAAAAGCAGCAAGGGAAAAACAACAAATAACACATAAGGAAACCCCCATAAGGTTAACAACTGATCTTTCAGCAGAAACTCTGCAAGCCAGAAGGGAGTGGCAGGACATATTTAAAGCGATGAAGGAGAAAAACCTACAACCAAGATTACTCTACCCAGCAAGGATCTCGTTCAGATTTGATGGAGAAATTAAAAGCTTTACAAACAAGCAAAAGCTAAGAGAATTCAGCACCACCAAACCAGCTTTACAACAAATGCTAGAGGAACTTCTCTAGGCAGGAAACACAAGAGAAGGAAAAGACCTACAATCATAAACCCAAAACAATTACGAAAATGGTAATAGGAACATACATATCGATAATTACCTTAAATGTAAATGGATTAAATGCGCCAACCAAAAGACATAGACTGGCTGAATGGATACAAAAACAAGACCTGTATATATGCTGTCGACAAGAAACCCACTTCAGACCTAGGGACAGAAACAGACCGAAAGTGAGGGGATGGAAAAAGATATTCCATGCAAATGGAAATCAAAAGAAAGCTGGAGTAGCAATTCTCATATCAGACACAATAGACTTTAAAACAAAGACTATTACAAGAGACAAAGAAGGACACTACATAATGATCAAGGGATCAATCCAAGAAGAAGATATAACAATTATAAATATTTATTCACCCAACATGGGAGCACCTCAACACATAAGGAAAATACTAACAGCCAAAAAAGGGGAAATTGACAGTAACACAATCATAGTAGGGGACTTGAACACCCCACTTTCACCAATGGATAGATCATCCAAAATGAAAATAAGTAAGGAAACACAGCTTTAAATGATACATTAAACAAGATGGACTTAATTGATATTTATAGGACATTCCATCCAAAGACAACAGAATACACATTCTTCTCAAGTGCTCATGGAACATTCTCCAGGATAGATCATATCTTGGGTCACAAATCAAGCCTTGGTGAATTTAAGAAAATTGAAATCATATAAAGTACCTTTTCCGACCACAACGCTATGAGACTAGATATCAATTACAGGAAAAAATCTGTAAGAAATACAAACACATGGAGGTTAAACAACACACTACTTAATAACCAAGAGATCACTAAAGAAATCAAAGAGGAAATCAAAAATACCTAGAAACAAATGACAATGAAAACACAACGACCCCAAACCTATGGGATGCAGCAAAAGCAGTTCTAAGAGGGAAGTTTATAGCAATACAATCCTACCTTAAGAAACAAGAAACATCTCAAATAAACAACCTAACCTTACACCTAAAGCAAGTAGAGAAAGAAGAACAAAAAACCCCCCAAAGTTAGCAGAGGGAAAGAAATCATGAAGATCAGATCAGAAATAAATGAAAAAGAAATGAAGGAAACGATAGCAAAGATCAATAAAACTAAAAGCTGGTTCTTTGAAAAGAAAAACAAAATTGATAAACCATTAGCCAGACTTATCAAGAAAAAAAGGGAGAAAACTCAAATCAATAGAATTAGAAATGAAAAAGGAGAAGTAACAACTGATACTGCAGAAATACAAAGGATCATGAGAGATTACTACAAGCAACTATACGCCAATAAAATGTACAACCTGGAAGAAATGGACAAATTTTTAGAAATGCACAACCTTCCGAGACTGAACCAGGAAGAAATAGAAAATATGAACAGACCAATCACAAGCACTGAAATTGAAACTGTGATTAGAAATCTTCCAACAAAGAAAAGTCCAGGACCAGATGGCTTCACAGGCGAATTCTATCAAACATTTAGAGAAGAGCTAACACCTATCCTTCTCAAACTCTTCCAAAATATAGCAGAGGGAGGAACACTCCCAAACTCATTCTACGAGGCCACCATCACTCTGATACCAAAACCAGACAAAGATGTCACAAAGAAAGAAAACTACAGGCCAATATCACTGATGAACATAGATGCAAAAATCCTCAACAAAATACTAGCAAACAGAATCCAACAGCACATTAAAAGGGTCATACACTATGATCAAGTGGGGTTTGTCCCAGGAATGCAAGGATTCTTCAATATACGCAAATCAATCAACGTGATACACCATATTAACAAACTGAAGGAGAAAAACCATACGATCACCTCAAAAGATGCAGAGAAAGCTTTCGACAAAATTCAACACCCATTTATGATAAAATCCCTCCAGAAAGTAGGCATAGAGGGAACTTTCCTCAACATAATAAAGGCCATATATGACAAACCCACAGCCAACATCGTCCTCAATGGTGAAAAACTGAAACCATTTCCACTAAGATTAGGAACAAGACAAGGTTGCCCACTCTCACCACTATTATTCAACATAGTTTTGGAAGTGTTAGCTACAGCAGTCAGAGAAGAAAAAGAAATAAAAGGAATCCAAATCGGAAAAGAAGAAGTAAAGCTGTCACTGTTTGCAGATGACATGATACTATACATAGAAAATCCTAAAGATGCTACCAGAAAACTACTAGAGCTAATCAACGAATTTGGTAAAGTAGCAGGATACAAAATTAATGCACAGAAATCTCTTGCATTCCTATACACTAATGATGAAAAATCTGAAAGTTAAATTAAGAAAACACTCCCATTTACCATTGCAACAAAAAGAATAAAATATCTAGGAATAAACCTACCTAAGGAGATAAAAGACCTGTATGCAGAAAATTATAAGACATTGATGAAAGAAATTAAAGATGATACAAATAGATGGAGAGATATACCATGTTCTTGGGTTAGAAGAATCAACATGGTGAAAATGACTCTACTACCCAAAGCAATCTACAGATTCAGTGCAATCCTTATCAAACTACCACTGGCGTTTTTTACAGAGCTAGAACAAAAAAATTTCACAATTTGTGTGTAAACACAAAAGACCCTGAATAGCCAACGCAATCTTGAGAAAGAAAAACGGAGCTGGAGGAATCAGGCTCCCTGACTTCAGACTATACTACAAAGCTACAGTAATCAAGACAGTATGGTTCTGGCACAAAAACAGAAATATAAATCAATGGAACGGGATAGACAGCCCAGAGATAAACCCACGCACATATGGTCACCTTAGCTTTGATAAAGGAGGCAAGAATATACAGTGGAGAAAAGACAGCCTCTTCAATAAGTGGTGCTGGGAAAACTGGACAGCTACATGTCAAAGAATGAAATTAGAACACTCCCTAACACCATACACAAAAATAAACTCAAAATGGATTAAAGACCTAAATGTAAGGCCAGACACCATCAAACTCTTAGAGGAAAACATAGGCAGAACACTCTATGACATAAATCACAGCAAGATCCTTTTTGACCCACCTCCTAGAGAAATGGAAATAAAAACAAAAATAAACAAATGGGACCTAATGAAACTTAAAAGCTTTTGCACAGCAAAGGAAACCATAAACAAGATGAAAAGACAATCCTCAGAATGGGAGAAAATATTTGCAAATGGAGCAATGACAAAGGATTGATCTCCAAAACATACAAGCAACTCATGCAGCTGAATATCAAAAAAACAAACAACCCAATCCAAAAATGGGCAGAAGACTTAAACAGACATTTCTCCAAAGAAGATATACAGATTGCCAACAAACACATGAAAGAATGCTCAACATCATTAATCATTAGAGAAATGCAAATCAAAATTACAATGAGATATCGTCTCACACCGGTCAGAATGGCCATCATCAAAAAATCTACAAACAATAAATGCTAGAGAGGGTGTGGAGAAAAGGGAACCCTCTTGCACTGTTGGTGGGAATGTAAATTGGTACAGCCACTACAGAGAACAGTATGGAGGTTCCTTAAAAACCTACAAATAGAACTACCATACGACCCAGCAATCCCACTACTGGGCATATACCCTGAGAAAACCATAATTCACAAAGAGTCATGTACCACAAAGTTCATTGCAGCTCTATTTACAATAGCCAGGACATGGAAGCAACGGAAGTGTCCATCAACAGATGAATGGATAAAGAAAATGTGGCACATATATACAGTGGAATATTACTCAGCCATAAAAAGGAACGAAACTGAGTTATTTGTAGGGAGGTGGATGGACCTAGAGACTGTCATACAGAGTGAAGTAAGTCAGAAAGAGAAAAACAAATACCGTATGCTAACACATATATATGGAATCTAAAAAAAAAAAGAAAGAAAAAAAATGGTCAGAGAAACCTAGGGGCAAGACGGGAATAAAGATGCAGATCTAGTAGAGAATGGACTTGAGGACACGAGGAGGGTGAAGGGTAAGCTGGGACGAAGTGAGAGAGTGGCATGGACATATATACACTACCAAATGTAAAATAGCTAGCTAGTGGGAAGCAGCCGCATAGCACAGGGAGATCAGCTCGGTGCTTTGTGACCACCTTGAGGGGTGAGATGGGGGGGGTGGGAGGGAGGGAGATGCAAGAGGGTAGAGATATGGGGACACATGTATATGTATAACTGATTCACTTTGTTATAAAGCAGAAACTAACACACCATTGTAAAGTAATTATACTCTAATAAATATGTTAAAAAATACATTTTACTAGTGAAAATTTGTATTCTTATGTTTGTAAGAACAAGCAATTAAAAATTTTTTTCAGTTTATGAACAATGGTATTCAGTAAACGCTTTGAGAATCTATTCAGTGCTATGACAGGCACGGATGATAGCGGGGTAAGAAGACAGTATCCCTACCCTCGAAGAATTCTATCTCATCAGAAAGACAGGCAAGTTAACACACATGTGCAATGTAAATGTGCTATGAGCTTTAACGCAATCAGGTAGAGGGCTCTGTGGGAACAAAGGGATTGGCACATCTACTGCTGCAGGTGACACCTTAGATAACCTACACAGTGGTTGGAAAATCCTGAAGGTAAAGTATAAATTTTCCCCATGGTGGGAGGGTCAAAGACGTGTAGGCCATGACTTTTGGGAACAATTTCATATGCCAGGTGATAAGTTAGAAAACCAGATGCTGTCATTTCGTGTAACTTAACATTCTCTTGTACCTACGTTGTGCTATGCTCTATACTAAACATTATAAACTCTCAGGGCCTTAGTTTTTCATGTGCAAAATTGGGATCATGTTAGGTTTCTCTGAAGATTAAATATTTTAATCCACATAAAGCACTTAGTGCCCAGAATATATTAATAATAAGTTAACTATTATTAACTATTATTTTCATGTCTATCCATTCTCACTGACAATGCTACCCAGCAAGGCGGCAGGGTGGGTGATCAATTCATTCACTTATTTACAAACATTTATTAAGCACTTATAGGCACCAGGCATCGGGGATTCAAAAGTGAAACAACCAAGTACCTGCTTTCATGTAGCTCAAAATTCCAGAGTTGAGATGAAAGAAAAGCAAGTAAATCATCAAATGAATAAATAATATAAATTCAGAGATCAATAAGCATTGAAAGAGCATGACAATTCTTGGGGGTGGAGGAAGGCATTTCATATACTGTTATCATTGAAACCCTCCTGGAAGAAGTGGTAACTTGAATGTTGAGATGGAACCAGCCCTGTAAAGACCCCAGGTAGGAATACACTTGGCATGTTCCAGAAATAGACAGAAGACCTGGATTTGGAATAAAGGTAATGAGAGGAATAGAAATAGGGGATGAGGCCGGAGAAAGAGACGCGCACAAGGTCATGCAGGGCCAGGTAGGGAAGGTAAGAAGCTTGAATCATTTCAAGTGTAATGGAAACGCTCTTCACTATAAGGCACAATCAGTCAGTCTTTCAAAGAGCTTCCTTTACCTCATTCTGCCACCAAGCACTCTGCTAAGCATGGCTCTCCTGAACTGTTGATGGGTCCTTCAGGCCCTCCCAGCCCCCTTCAAAGGGTAACCTAGAAAGCATGCGGGCATATATCCTTACTCTTCTTCTAAACCGGGTCTGCCTTTATACCTTGGTAATACCATTTGAGTATGTTTCTTTCCTTTTTTCTTTATTACCACATCCTTCTCAACCATAATATGTGCAACACTTGTCCTGTGTCCCAGGCACTGAATGAGCCTCCATGGTTAACTCTGTGAAAAAGACACAGTTCTTGCTCTTAAGAAGTTCATTGCCAAGAGGGCTCAACGGACATATTAAGAGACATCAAGACATGGACTACATGAGTGTAGTGATTGGGATGAGCTCAGGGAGAGTGTGGGAGAGCTCATGGAAGAACCCCTTCCCCAGGGACACCGGTGCCGAACACCATATGTTCTAGAGAAAGAAAGCAGTACAGTGTGATTTGAGATGAAAACAACTCCTAAATTTCATTCAAATTCTGTTGCTTCTACTTCTCTTGAGCCATGCTTCCATAACTGGCCACTACTGCCTTTTTTGTCAACCTGGTTTTAAAAACAGTATGGGTTTTGGCAAGATATTGACTCTGAATATCAGTCATTTAAAATGCAAATTCATATGTCATGGTGAGTTTGAGAGAACTAAGTCCACACCTTCCAGGGTGGATTTATAATTGATCCATGCCTCATGGGGGTGGATGTGGCTAGCAGAACTGGTATAGAGAAAGTGATCAATAAACATGGGCCTAGTTCCGTGCCTCAGGTGTTTTTAAGAGAATATATTGATTGTTCAAATTCCTCAACACACTACTATTGCTTCCATTACTTACTGAGGAGCCTCTCATTCTTTCTACGTTTTCCTTAAACTCTCTGCACTGTATTACCACTCCTGTCCTCATCTTGTCTATCCCACACCTCAACTAAAATGTGTGCATTGACTCCCTTTTGAAAGCACCTACTTTCTGTATGTAAACCTCCTCTCAGGTTTACAATATTGTAAAATCTTTTTCTTCCTTCAGTATCTTTTACAGGTAGTTTTCTATGATATATTGTGGGAAGAGAAATTGTGAATTCTCCCAGAATGTAACTTCTTTAAATCTGACAATCCATAAATCAACTCTGATAAGCCTTTCCTTTTCAGAAAAAAATGAGATTGAGATATATTTATGATTTTTCCTTTTTTCTCCATTATCTAACTCTTTTGATGATTAAAATGAATAAAACCTCTAGAGATATTTTTCATATTTCCATTCTTTTTTTCCATCAAATCTTTGAGGAAATAAAAAATAGAATGAGGTCATCTTGGGCTCAGATTTACTGATCAAATACCTATGCTATGATTGTCATGCACACACCTTATATGAAGCTTTGTGGTTGAAGAGGGCTCTGTGTTGAATTTCCTGGTTTCCTGGGACGCTTGAGGCAGATGAGGTACAAGCCATAAGTCAGGACCATTCAAGGATCTATTGACTTGGAAACCAGCTAAGACAAGCTAGCTGGATTCTACATCATAGAGTCAAACTAAGGCCTTCAAAAGTTTAATAAAGTTACAAGCAAGTTCTTCTGTTCTCATGACCTCATTTCACCAGCTCTTTCCTTTGTCCTATTTGGCACAAGGATTGCTAGACACATGTTGTTCCAGACCTTAAAGGAAAACTGCTGGCAGTCTCTCATTATAGAGCTCTCTTGTCTCTTGAAATAGATGATCCTTGTTCAGCAAATGTGAATTCAACCTATTTGAATTTGGATATAAGTGTAACATAGGTTTTTCCTCTATTTGACTCTCAGAAGGTGAGCCCATTTTATACAAGAGGAGAAAATGAAAATCCTACCAAAAGTACTAGTGAGCTTCATTTAGCAGTAGCACTCATCATATCTTACCCCTTCTTTGGGTCCAAAGGATTGAAAATTTCATTTTCACCTCATTTTAGGGAGCTGGTTTGGATTGAAGTCACATACAAAATGAACTTTCTCCAACATCTACATCAGGAAGTAACTCAAGCTCAAGATAAATGTCACTGGTGGGGCAACAGGCTTGCGTTGCTTATTCTGGCTTCTCTTTCCTGTCCTGGAGATTAGTTGGAAGAGCTACCATGACTTGTTCTTTATAAGGTTTAAATGTTGAAATAAAAGCTCTTGTATGTTGATTAGCACTTCCCTTGATGAAGAATACAAGTGTCATGTAAAACAAAGTGGATTCTGCTCATGATGGATTTGAATGGACATTCCACCAGGGTATCCTTGAGCCAAGACCACAATATTTTGGCTCCTACTTACTCATGGAAACTTCTGATTGATTGCTTCAAACCACTTGCCAATTATTGCTCTAAAGAACAATCCCTTGAAGTAGAACTTACATGGGTCCATGTGTCTCTAATGCTGAAATTTATTTGAACTCTATTGTGTCTAGGATTTTACCCATTGAATTTATTTGGAAGCTTCATGGGCTATTTAACAGGAGATTATATTTGAAGAGATATTAGTGTAACATGTGAAATTCTAAATAATTCACCATCTTTTAAAATGATCATTTAACTACACCATTTGAAAGGCATTAAAAGACAATATTTATAAGAGGTATATTTTTCAGATGTAGAATGTTTAATTATCTTAAGTGAATTATAAAAAAATATCTGTTGATAGTTAAACTGATTTTAAGGTTACTCAGTGAAAAGCCTTAAAATAGAGCAGTTTATGTAGGTATAAAACACTTATTAAAAATTATCTTTTTACTTACATGGTAATATGTTTGACTCTCCATATTTTGAAGGAAAAAAATACATAAATGGACTTACATTGGTCAAAGATATTAGAAATAAATAATCTATTCTAATTTGTGAAAGGTTTGTTCCAATGTCCATATCTTCCTGAAATTTCAAAGAAATGAATTCAAAACATTTGTAAAAAATTAAAAATATCAGTAAAAATAAAGTGAAGTAATAAGTTAAAAGAGACCAATCTAATTTCTTCTAGTGCCTAGTTAAACCAAGGATTTTTTTTTAATAATTATGAAATTCTATGTAATACTTTTAAAAAAATCAGATAAGTAGTAATATTCTGTATTTTTCATCAAATTTATATATAAATACAATATTACATAAATTGAATAAAGTTTTTAGATATTTCAGTACTCAGAGTACTCTGAGTATGTTTTGTGAACATGGGCTATGGGAAAGTGTGTTTCATCTGTATCTATATTCATTCACTTATTAATTTTTTATATGAAAGGCACTGAGGAATACATTGATGTTTAAGCCAATGGGTTGTACAAAGGGCCCTCCAGAAAAAGTCACAACTATTTAATTTATGGTTCTTGATTTCAAGTTACTTTAAAAACTGCCTTTTTTCTTAGACATTTTAATGTTTATCATAGAAATTTTTAACAATACATGTGAGGAAGAAAACATTACTAACATTTTTCACCACTCTCAACATTATGGTATATAGATTTTCAGTCTTCTTAGATGTGTACATCTGTCTTTAGATGTTCTATGTAATAGCTTAAAGGCTACTTCTCAGAGAGCTCTTTATTGTGTAATTAGGTCTGTCTGACCTGTTATCATAGTAACCGGATTATGCATCACATTCTATAATTTTATTTATTTGTGTATTCTGCTAAACCGCTCTGATCCTCTCAAATACTCAGCTGAATTCTATCACACACAGTGGGCTTCGATACTGATTGCTTGGAGAAGTAGAGAGAAAAAATTGTGTTCTTTCTTTGGGTCAATGCAGTAGAAAAGATAGCATAGAAGGCATGATGTGAGCAGGATCCAGATTTCACCAGGACGAGAAATCAGGACAAGAGGTGACTATAGGACCATGAAATCATTCCACACTCCACGCCCCCTTATGTGAAGGACAAGGGCTAAAGCACTGTGAGCTCTTAAAATGTTGTTTCTTTTGCTGACATTTAATTCACTCTCAGCCCAAGTGTTGTGTACTTACATTTCTTTAAATTTCAGCTCCCAGATACTTGACAGCCTCTCTAAAAAATTTTCCCTTGCTGCCTTTTAGTCTTAATTGATTAAAACACAACACTCATATTTAGTTTATCCTAAATTAATCACGTTTAGTTTAGCTTAAATCAAACTTATGGAAACTTCCTTATCAATAAAGTGATTGGTATGTTAATAAAATAAAGTGTACAACACGGACTCAAGAACTTTGAAGAATTTTATCTGCAAGTGCTAAGTATCATTAAAATTAGATTCACGTCTTTGTTCTGCCATTTATTAGCTTTGAGACTTTGGGCAAATTGCTTAACCTCTTTGCGCCTGAAGTTGCTTATTTGTAAAATGACACTGACTGTGCCTGGTATAGATGTGCTATGAGGTTTAAAGGAGATAAAGAACATAAAGCATGTAGCAGAGTGTTTGGCACTGGTATCTACTCAAGAAAATTTAGTTCATGTTACTCTATCTGGACTAAATATAGTTGCTGGGGTTTCTTTGTTTTTTAAAAAAATATATCAGTAGGAAGTAAAATGGAATTGGCAGAGAAAAAAAAACAAACCACGAAATTCAAAGTTATCAGGCCAAGTATCTAATTAAGAGTAAACCATGGGCAGGGAATAAAATTATACATAGGACATAAATTCTAATTATATGGATTCAAATTATTCATAGATAATTATGTTTAAAAATCAATGTCAAATTTTCCTCTCAAATGTACGATGTGTGTATTATTGTATTCTGAAATATAAATATGGCATTTCTGAGAAATTTTGTTGCTTTCAATTTTTTAAAGTGAAAGGCAGGGAGGTCCACTAAGGACACAGTTACTGCTGACAATTCAAATAGTCACTGCCCATGCTTGCCCTCAGCTGTGGCAGTAATGACAGAAACATGCACTTGAAATTACTCTTCTTCACCATTGCTATTTCTGGGCTTGTAAACAGGCTTCTTTCCCCATAAGGCTTCAATATCTGCAAAGCACTTTTAAATCTCTATTTTAAATTTTAACTTAAAAGATTTTTATAAATATAGGTCACAATCAAGTTGTACAATTTGATTTATATTTTATTGTCTTATTGACACAAATATTTAGGCTTTACTATTAACTGCTGAATGTGTTGCCATCACCAATGGTAAGATTTTCCTTATAATCATCTTTAAACTTATAATATCAGCCAATAATATGGTTATATTCATTCTTAGTGAATTAATGACATTGGGGAGTCAGTACTGATATCACAGCCAGATACCAATATGTATTATTTTGATAAATCATATTCAAGATCTTAGAAAACAAAAATGTCATGACTTTCATCATCCAGATGAAATAGATATAAATTTTTAAAATGACTAAAATGCTCCTTTACTAAAGGCGAAAACACTCAGAAATTTCCAGAAGCAAAATTAATAGCTATTTACCCACATGCTTATAATAATCCAGATCAATGTATCTCTATATTTGATTTGTAACTTTCTCTTCAGAGCTTTTTGTTTTTCAATTTTTATTTTGCTTGAAATCCTTTTGACACCCAAGAGGTTTCATATATAAAAAATGAACTAAGACTTTTTAAAAGATACACACTGAGATTTCCAACTGGATTTTCTAAGATGAAAGACTCTGCTTAATTCTCTTTTAAGAGCAATTTCCCCGTTCCTTCCTGTTCTCCAATTGCATATATTTGAAAAATCAGTCCCCCAAAACACCCTGTGTCAGCTACCTCTCCATCTATAACAATAATTGTTATAAGTGAAATAACTTTTTTCATATGGGTGGTTGTTCATTCTTTCCTTTAGTTAGTGTTATTTAATATTTTTAAAGACCGGAACTTTTGACCTTTTTCTGGCCACATTTCATTTTCAAAGATTTGGGATTGAGGCTTCACAGAAAACTGAATAAAGAGACTCTTCTATTATTTCCTGATCAAAGTATCATCTCAAAGTTTACCATTGGATTTCAAACACAAGTGTAAGAAAAACAAATAGATCTGATACTATCATTATTATCTAAGAGGAAGTAGAAAACAGCCTTTACAACAGATACAAACCAGACAATTGAAAATTAAGTACTATATTTTCTCTATACTGCCTACTACTTGCTCTCTTATACTTTTTATCTTGCCGTATGAGTTTTTCTCTCCCTAGTTCTTTTCTCCTCATTAATTGCCTTTCCTTTTCATCACATGGATTAGATCTCCCAGCTGCTTCCCCCTTCCTCCCTGGTGTATTTCTGAACCACCAAGTTCTGTAATGAACTTGGATAATTTATAAACAACGACAGTAAAAAAGACATACTATGTAAATCTTGTATATCCCATCTAGCTCCACATTTTACCTACATGATTTATTCCCATATAGGACACACATTATTTTTACCCGATTCCACTGCTTTAGGATAGAGTCATCAGACTGTTTTAACAAAGAGCATTTCAATTTAAGATGCACCTGCACGATGTGTGCAAATATTCCCACGTTCCACAGTCGATCAGTGTTCTGATTCATTTCGGTGCTAAAATTTTAATTCACATGAAATATTTCTAAGTAAGCAGTGCCAAAACGTTCATTCTGATCTGGTGTTTCTGCCCAATTTAACAGAAAAAGAGAGGACGTGGAATAGTAAATCCTACTGAAACCAACAGTGATGGAGAGGACAGTAGGATCTCAGGTTCATTTATGCAGTCATGTTGATGGATTAGCTTATATTATACATGGGTTATGTGCCAAATGATGCCTTTTGATTCTGATTCCAAGGAAAACAGCAGGGATCTTGAGCACTGAAAGTCCTGAAGGAGTTGTTATTTCTGGCCCTTTGGTAGAAATAAAGGGAGACTCATGGCTAAAGAACATCAAAGTGTCAAAATCAGCTTCACATGTAGTTCCCTTCTCTGATGAGACATAATATGAAGAGTTAGAGCGGGTCATGATTCAACAGAGTTTGACAAAGTTTCTCTGTGTCCCGTTAGCTGAAAGGCTTCCTTTTCTGTGTCTCAGGTACTGGGACGTCTGTGCAGTGAGGTCTGAGGTCAGCCTCATCTTCTCAGGCACCTCCCTGTAGCATGCGAAAAGCAGGTAAGCATTCCCGAACACCCCAGGAAGTACACAGAAGGGGCTGAGCAGACAGACAGAGGGCCTGGCGTCGAGGCTGAGGAGCACATTGGAACAGGGACCCGACGGCTGAAGGCCATGGATGGATGTCAACACCAGCAGAAGAGGCAGCAGGACGGGGGTCAGTGCTCAAGGCCAGAGGGACAGGTCTTGCAGGGGCCAGTGAGGGCATGGTGGGACAGGACAGTCTCCCCTCCTTGGTAACAGGGCAATGGAAAAGCCAACTCAGCAACCCAGATCTCACCCGGAAGAGGAGAATTAGAGATGTGAGGAGGGCGCTTCCTGAACTGACAGGTAGATACCCCGGACTATATGAGGTATACCTTGAGTGCACGAGGAAGGTATGTCACTACCAAACAGCCCTGGCGTCTCATGAGCTAAGTTTAATTACAGAGAAATAAAGCTACATTTTTGCACATCTGGGTGTGTGACAAGGTAAAATGTCAATATTCTACTTCACAATGGGCTACACGTACAGAAGGCAGATTTCCCATTTCATAGTAAGTGACAGAAAGTACTCCCTTTTATTAATCTAATACCAGTCTGTAAGTTTATAACAAGAAATGGCTTTTTGTCCTTTGATTTTTTTTTTTAGAAAATATAGGATTTACAGCACAAACACTCTTGTTTGTGTTTCCATTCCACTGTCATTTAGCTAGATTTAAATGAAGAGAAAAGAAAGCGAGGTATCAAATATCTATCTATCTATCTATCTATATATATATATATATACGTATTTAGTATTATATAGATATATATTTAGTATACATATATATACTAAGTCTGCATTTTTTAATACACTCTTTCATGGTGATATTGATATGAATGTCAGATTTGCTGAGAGGTAACATTTAGTCACCCACATGTATAAGTAGGGTCTTTGTCCACTAATGAGCGTTCTTTCTTGTTACTGGTTTTGTAAAGCCTTGAACTGTGAATGGACCGTCAATCAGCTCACAGCTGCACTGAGGCCGTCAGATGGCCGTATCCATGGTGACACACCAAAAATGGCGACACAAATTAATCCATTTGTGTGAAATTCTCAGTGAGAGTCCACTTTCATCTTTCAAAGACTACTGTTAGGAAGTGGAGTGGTCATGTGAAATACGGAACAAAAACAAAATAGTGACGGACTAGCCACAGGGTCTTCTCCCCGCAAACGGTGGGGCTTCTTTTCCTTTTTATCTGCCAGAGATGACAGAGAACAGTTGGGGATTTGATATTGCCACCATAATGTTCTTTTAATAAAAGTTATATTAATTTACTGCTCACATGTAAGCTCTTTTTTTACCTTCTCTCAGCAATGCCATCTAATCAGACCTGAGAATAAGTACAATGATTTACACAGTGGTACAAAATTAAAAAGTAACCTTTTATCTCGCTGTTTTATTGCTAATAGTACTCGTGTAACATACTGCACGAGAGATGTCTCCAACATCAGATTTGTAATTGTTAGCCTGCTCTCTTCTATGAATAGATGAGGCTAAGTCTTTGTTTTTTAGAAAAGTAAAAAAACAAACAAAAAACCCCCAAAAAACCACTGAGCGTCTTCTTTGCCTTGTTAGAACCTTATATTAGTCCTGCATCTCGGTAAGTCTGCTCTTCAATAACGTCTTAGAAAACCGTATTATTTTGCCTGGCTTTAGAATGAATTTATGTAAAGTGAAATTACAAATCTTTTGTCAAAATTATTTGGTGGACTATTGAAGCAGGGTAACTTTTCACAAACTGAATGTATATGGCAGATACTGCCTTTTAATTTGGAATTTAAGTTCATTGTTAAAAGATATTAAAATGAAAGCAAAAAAGTAATGTATTTTATCTTTTCTTGTTACTCCTTAGCTTGGGGACCTGAGTTGCATTTTTACATACCGAAATGAAAGGAATTATTCTCTATTGTGTTGTTCTTAGTTTTTCAAATCATTCAACTCTTTAAGAATTTACTAAAAGCTTTAGACCCCTTGAAAAGTACACAGTATGTATGCTATACAAATTTGCCTGCATTTTTAGGTGATTTATAGAGCACAGATTAAGCAGATGTTGGTCAAATTAGTATTTAAAATTTCCTCTTGAACATTCAGTTCAGACCTCCAGTTTCAGTCGCAACATTAGGAGAGCTTGGAAGTTGTAGCTTCCACACTTACAACAAGAAAGCATGGAACAAACTGAAAATCAATGACTTTTCTTGGACCTATTAGAGAACTGAGGTTGTGGCACTGATTACCACGCTGAAAACCAGAAAGATAAGTGAATCTAGAGTCAAGCTGACATCTACTTTCCTGGAGCAGAAACAGCTACAGCCACAAAAATGAAAGAACACGGAAGTGGTGTTTCTGATGAACGGCTGGAGGCTAAGAGTACACTAGCTTGAGTCTGACAAACTCCAGTCTTACGGGGTCTCCAAACTTTCCTAGGTGTATTTCAGAAATTTCATCTGGTTCTCATGGTGAAGAACCCAAAACATTCCCTTCCTGGTTTTGGCAGGGGGAGGGGTAAAGTAACCTATGTAAAATACCCCCAGAATGTTCTGCATAACAACTGTCTACTCTACAGGGAAAAGACTTTACCTGAACCATGTCACAGCCAGAAAGGACATTCCTCCTACTCTGTTCCCAAGTTGCCTTGTCTTATGCACGGTGGGAAAAACATCTGCCAAGGTCACAGCGCAGAGATATGGGCAGACTAAAAGACTGAGATATTTTCATAAGATTATAGAATGCTCCTCCCAGACAACTGACATGCTAATTGGGGTCCAGTATAATAAATAACAGTGAATTACAGCTGAAAGAGTTGGAAGACACAGACTTTCTCCAAGGAGGATGACTTAGGAGAGCTCAAAGGTAAGAGAGGAAACAAAACAAGGACAATAGCTGTAGACTTGGGTACCTACAAGCACAGTGATCATCAGTTAAAGCCCAGTCCTAGCCAGGTAAATGCAAATCCTCACACTAAAGGCCTATTTACCTCAGTCACTATTATCCAATATACAATGTCTGGTTTTCAACAAAAATTTATAAGACAGAATAAAAGGCAATAAAAAAAAAACATAGACTGAAGCAAAACAATAAATCATTGGATCCAGATGCAGATAGAACACTGGTATTCCAATTACCAGGCAAGAAATTTTATATAACTACAGTTCATAAGTTAGCGGCTGTAATGGAAAAGGCATGCAATATGCAAAAACAGCTTGGCAATGTAAGAAGATTAGAAACTAAGAAAGAATCAAAAGGAAATGTTAGAAATAAAAACACTGTAAGAGAATTGAAGAATATCTTTGATAGGCTCATCAGTAGACTGGACACAACCTGATAGAATAGAAAGAAGAATGAGTAAATTCACTACTATAGCTTGAGCCGTCAATAACCCTCTTTCCGTAATTGATAGATCAAGCAGGCAAAATCATCAGTAAGAAGAGAATTGTCCTAAACAGCTGTGAGGCTAGCATTTCCCAAATATCAAAATAAGATAATGACATTATAAGAAAGGAAAACTAGAGACAAATATCTCTTATGCCCAAGAATGTAAACAAGATATTAGCAAATCAATCAACAATGCATAAAAATAATTATACACCACAAAGAAGTGAGATTTATTCCAGGTATGCAAGTCTGGCTCAACATTCAACACCAATCATGTGATCTACCACATCAACAGGCTAAAGAAGAAAATGCATATGATCATATTTGAAGCAGAAAAAGCATTTGAAAATAATCCAACACCCATTCATTATAAATTTTTTCAGCAAACTAAGAAAATAGGGGAACTTGAGCAACTTGATAAAGAACATCAACAAAAAAATCTACAGCTACTTAATGGTGAAAAACTGGATTCTTTCCCCTAATACTAGGAATAAGGCAACTATGTCCTTTCTCACTACTTCTATTCAACATCATATTGAAAACCCTGGCTACTGCAATAATACAAGTAAGGGAAATAAAATATATACAGTTTGGAAAAGAAGGAATAAATTGTTTTTGTTTGCAGATGGCATTATTGTCTACGTAGAAAATCCCAAAGAATTGACAAATAAAAAATCTCCTCAAACCAATAAATAAGTACAGTAAAGCCACAAGATGTAAGGTTGATATAGAGAAGTCAGTTGCTTTCCTATATACCAGCAGTGAACAACTGGAACTTGAAATGAAAAATAATACACTTTACAATAGCACCCCCCAAAATGAAATACTTATATATAAATCTAGCAAAATATGTAGAACATTGATAAGGGGAAAACTGCAGAACTCTGATGAAAGAAATCAAAGAACATCTAAACAAATAGAAAGGTATCCTAAGTTTATGGACTGGGAAAATCAAATTGTTAAGATGTTAATACTTCTGAAATTGATGAAGCAATTCAATGCTTCCATCACAACCTCAGCAATCACAACCTCAGCAAGCTATTTTGCAAGTGTTATCAAACTTATTCTAATGTTTATACAGAAAGCGAGAAGATCTACACTGGCCAACACAATACTAAAGGAAACAGAACAAAGTTGGAGGACTCACGTTACCCAATTTTAAGACTTACTGTAAAATAGGTAACTAATAAGAACCTACAGTATAGCACAGGGAGCTCTACTCAATACTCTGTAATGACCTATATGGGAATAGAATCGTAAAAAGAGTGGATATATGTATATGTATAACTGATTCACTTTGCCGTACAGCAGAAACTAACACAACATTGTAAATCAACTATATGCCAATAAAAATTAATTTAAAAAAAGACAGTGTAAAAGCAACAGCAATCAAGACAGTGTAATATTGGTAAAATACACAATTGATCAATGAAATACAGTCAACTGATCTTTGACAAAGTAGAAAAGGCAATTCAACGAAGGACAGAACTTATAACAAAAAAATTGCTTGTTCAAAAAGAAAATGAACCTAGATAGAGATCACACATGTTTCACAAAAGTTAACTGAAAGTACGTCATAGACCTAAATAAAAAATACAAGACAGGGCTTCCCTGGTGGTGCAGTGGTTGAGAATCTGCCTGCCAATGCAGGGGACACGGGTTCGAGCCCTGGTCTGGGAAGATCCCACATGCCGCGGAGCAACTAGGCCCGTGAGCCACAACTACTGAGCCTGCGCATCTGGAGCCTGTGCTCCGCAACAAGAGAGGCCACGATAGTGAGAGGCCCGTGCACCGCGATGAAGAGTGGACCCTGCTTGCTGCAACTAGAGAAAGCCCTCACACAGAAACGAAGACCCAACACAGCCAAAAAAAAAAAAAAAAAAATACAAGACAATAAAACTTATGCAAGAAGACAGAGGAGAAATTCTACATGACCTAGCATCTGGTGATGGTTTCTAGATACAACACCCAAAGCATGATCCTTGAAAGAAAAAATAAATATATTGGACTTCCCTAAAATAGAAAAACATTTTTCTCTGTGAAAGAAGCCGTTAAGAGAATGAGAAGACAAGCCAGAGACTGGGGGAAAATATTTGCAAAACATATATCTGATAACTTGTATCCAAAATATACAAAGAACTCTTCAAACTGAACAATAGAAAAACAAAAAACCCAATCAAAAAATGGGCAAATGATCTGAAAAGACATCTTACCAAAGAAAATAGATGAAAGAAAATTAAGCACATGAAAAGATGCTAAAAATCATTTCACATTAGAGAATTGCAAATTAAAATAACAATGAGATGCTACTACACATCTACTTAGTATGGCTAAAATCTAAAAAGACTGGCAATACCAATTGCCAATGAGATTGCGGAGCAGCAGCAACAGTTATTCATTGCTGGTAGGAAGGCAAAGGGGTACACAGTCCGGAAGACGGTTTGGTAGCTTCATACAAAGGTAAACATAGTCTTACAAGGTCCAACAATCATGCTCCTGGTATTAGTCCAACTGATTTGAAAACTTACATCCTCACAGAAATCTGCATGCAAATGCTTATAGCAGCTTAATTCATAATTGGCAAAATCTGGAAGCTGAGATATTTCTTAAAAGGAGAAAGGATAAACAAATTGTGGCACACCCATACAATGGAATATTATTCAGCAATAAAAATAAATGAGCTATTAAGTTGTGAAAAAATGTGAATAACTTAAATGCATATTACTATCTGAAAGAAGCCAGTCTACCTACTGTATTATTCTAATTACATGACATTCTGTAAAAAGAAAAACTTTTTTATTATGGAGAAAATAAAAAGATCAGTGGTTGCCAGAGGTTCACGGAGAAGTGAGTGAGCTTGAATAGGTGAAGCACAGGGTTTTGTTTTTAGGATGGTAACAGTTCTGTGTAATACTTTATTTTTTTGAATTTTTCAATTTTATTTTATTTTTTTATACAGCAGGTTCTTATTAGTTATCCATTTTATACATATTAGTGTATATATGTCAATATATACTGTGTAATACTTTAATTGTGAGTACCTGACACTACACATTTGGCAAAATTTATAGAACTTTACCACAGAGAGTGAAACTTGATGTATGCAAATTTTACATAATCATTTTGGAAGCTGGGAAATCTCAGGATGAAATGCAGAATGTGACAAAATAATCTATACTTTATGTGAATATAAGCATGAAACAGCCTTACTGAAGGGGTGGGGAAAAGGTGCTGACCTAAGTTACTTTGGAAATGAATAGAGTCTGTAAGACTACAGGCAGAAAAGCAACTGCACACAAGCACTTTAGCTGGTAAAGTTGGTTCCCTTGGCGGGTGGGCTTAACAATTCAGACACTGCTATGCATGTATGCTGGAAATGAACAGTTAAGTGAATGGATGGAGAATTATGTATGCTATCTTAACCTTCAGCCAAAAGATCGTCATTCTCACCTAGATTCCCCTATTGTTTTCTAACAAATCAATTCCTGAGCCGTTTAAGATATTTATAAACTCTAGGCATGCTTAATTTTAGAATCTATAATCCTCATCGTATCAGCTATGTTAAAATACTCCCACATCTCACATTAAAAATGATATTTTGCTTTGGGAATAGTTTTTAAATTTGTTTATGAAATTATTTGGTGGTAAGATTTTATTTAATGTATAACCAGTTAATATTTTTGAGAAAATTTATGGTTGCTTAATAGAAATTATCATATACTTAGGACTTATAAATGGGAAGAATTCAAGTCTCAAATTGTTTCTTTTCCAAATTTTTTTAATCTAATAACATTTAGATTTTAAAATAAACAATTTTAGCATATTATTTTTATAGACATTCAATTAAACATTTGTTAATTTTGTTGTTGTAGCATTCTTTCTCAATAGCCTTATGAGATTAGTACTATTTTTCAAATGAGAAAACCAAAACACACAACTCTCTTAAGACAGCACAGCTAAGAAGTAGCAGAGCCAGAACGTGAAACCAGGGAATCTGGTCCCAGATCTTTACTGTAAGTCATTACCCTCTTCTGAATACTCTAGGAACATTATTCTCTTGGCTTTTAGATAATTTTTGTGCTTCAGGTCCCTTGTGAACATGTTTGTTAACTAGGTGATTCTGCCCAAGTATATTAAACTAGAGACCAGAGAACTCTGCCAATATACAGAGCATACCAGCTAGGTATTTCATATATGTAACTTTTAGATAGATGAGATTAAAAAGAAGTGTTACTTAATGACACCATTTTTAAGAATTTTAAGAATTACTATGCTTTTAATGTATAGTTTTTAAATTCTTAATCAGCATAATCTGTGTACCAGACATTTCCTTTCAAAGTCAATACCTTGCAAGTATGATCTCCTGATTACTGCTTTTTTCCCCTCACTGTCAAGGGTACAAAGCATAGTATTTCAGACAATATGATGCTTGAGTGTAAATCATTCATCAGTGTTGTTGCCACATTTGGTGAAATGTGTGTTTTTCTTTATTAACAAATGCTTCAGGTTTTGAGTTACTTTATGCTGTGACTCTGATCACGGCAGAGAAATTTACCCTGAGATGATTGCCAGCAACCATGCCCTGGTTCATGCAACATACAGGCTAGTTTTACTACTTCTGGCTCACACATCAGTAATCTTTGACTTTTGAGGTTACATATGGCATTCTTCTTGCCTGTTATATTTATAACTTTTGGAATCCTTCAGGAAAGAATGTTCGTTAACAAGGTAGCTGTCATGTTCTACTAAGGCTAACTTACAATGAATTCCCAAGAGCTGCAAAATGTGACTACAGTGTCTTCATGCAGGTAGGCAATCGGTGGGAATTAAATGCAGCTGTTATCTATTTACTTTTCCTTATTTTGATATTATTGTCAAATTTAAAGTGGCAGTTGTGAAGGTTTACTAAATGTACTAAGTTCTAAATGTTTTAAACAATTTAAGTGTAAAGGTAGATTATATGCCTGTGACATGGCCAGGAAGGAAAAATATGATTATTCCTGTGAGACCAGATGTAAAATTGTAACTCCTACTAGCTTTTTTCCATTCTTCTATCCCTTATTTTTCTGTCTGCTAAACAGATAAATTTTCTGTAAAACGTGTCTTGAGAAAGTTTAAACAACTCAGCTATTAGAGAGAAGTCAGCAGAGAATCAGGCGCTGATATCGGATGGAGAGATAACTCGTGAAGGGTTATTTGAGCTTAGGGAGTGACTAAAACAGCACTTTAATTTTCACGAAGGGCGGTTAGGAGAAATGGCCTCATGGCAGGAATATGCACAGAAATCAATCCTTTAGGTTGAATCCAAAAGTGATTTGGTAAAAACTATAGTTATTGGAATATGTATTGCTGTATGCTTTGCTGGGGGAGTTTTCTTAAAACTCACTGAATATGGTGGGTAAGAAGTCATCTAATTCTCACTCAATAATACATCCAACTTACATTTATAAATTTATAAACTCTTAAGAATTTTGAGAAGTGAGAACAAATAATCCTTACTATATTGAAAGTGCAATATAATGAAATAGATTTCACTTATCTGGAAACGCCCCCAAATAGGAATTTTTATATGTTTGCTTCACTATGATTTTATATTTTACATTTCTTGCATTTATATGAGAAAAAAACACATGCACGTTATAGTGGAATCAAGACAGCAACTTTCATGATATATCACAGGAAGGAAAGTATAGATTAAATTTAGTGGCTTATATCTTCTAATTATAGCGTATTGTATAATGATGATTAATACACTGTTTTTTATTTGATATTTTTGAGCATCCCTATTTTCTAGACAAGCCCTTTCTACACTAGGAAGGAAGCAATAGGTAGATGGGTAAGATTTGCCCTCCCACTGTGTAGTGACAAATAGATGTATGTACCCAATGTTTTTTGCTACCAGAGATAGAATTCCTGGTCATGTGAGCAAAGGTGGGTGAAAAATTCTGTTATCAGAGGAAATCAGGAAAAGCATCACAGAGGACTTATATTTGAATTTATGAGTAAGAGCTTTGAAAGGTGACATGGAAATAGAAAGGATTTTCTGTTTTTAAAGGAATGGCCTGCGGGGAAAAAATAACTCTGGATCTTAAAAGGCTCAATGTGCTTGGGAACTATGCTAGGAGCTTTCCTGTGACAGGAAAGTGGAGAAAATCTGGAGCAGGAAATAATCCCAGAAGGGTAGTTTTGTGTCGTGCTGGGACCTGAAGTAGGAATATGGAAGGATCTTTGGGTTTGGCTGTTTTCACAGTTTTATACAGTTCTTTTTAAGCTTTGAAAACTGGCTATCCAGTAACTCAGAGACAACAGTGAAAAATATTTGTTTTACTTCTCTCCAATCCTGTTCCATGATTTTGTTTTTTTTTTTTTTAAGTAGGGGTTACAAATTTAGATGCCTATGAGAAGGAGACAGGTAATGAAAACAAACAAAGGGGACCAGGTGAAATATTTGGCTTTTCTCCTGGAATAAGAGAACAGGGCAAGTGTGGTGGTAGGTGACCAGTGGGACTCGGATGCAGTTTTGGAGGGGGCAGTGCTGCGGGCAGTTACTGGACTGCTCTGGACCAAAAGAGCCGGCAGCACCCCAGCTCCACCCATCTTGCCCCATTGCACTATGGTTCTCATTGCCTGACCTCCTAATTTTGCAAAAAAAAGGCAGAAGTCAGGATTTTTACGTGATATCTCCTAACTTTTAAATGTTGACATACCCTTCACAGTTTTTTTTAAACACTGTGTGAGTCAATATTAAGGCACAGCCAAGCAAAACAGGGCCGAGGCCCTTGTCAGACTGAGGGCTGTCAGTTTACCATTGCTGGCTTAGGTTGTTGAGATCATGGGCTACACTCAACATCCTGCTTTTTTCCATTAAGATTAAAGCACAATAGGCTTATTAGAAATTCATTGGGACGTTTTTTAGTATGAAAACATTTTAAGTACACAGAAAACTAGATTATATACTAAACATACATATATTTACCATCCATACTTAATTATTAATCTCTTATCTTGTTAGTTTTAAGCCTATCTTTTCAAAAATACTGCTTCACCTTTGAAGCACCTTTGAAACCTCCTTTGTACCTTCTCCAATTATGTTTTCAGCTCTCCTTCACCAGAGACAACTATTCAAAAATTAATATGCTTCATATTTATATTTTAGTGGTTAATGATTTATATCCATAAACAGGAATTATTGTTTGTAGATTTAAAAAATTTAAATCAAAGGTATTACACTTTATATTTCATTCTGCATCGTTTTTTTAATCAGTACTTTATTCTAGAGAGATTTAATCATGTTGGTTTGTAAAGATCAGTTTATTAATTTTTGTAGCTATATAGAGTAGCATTATATAAATATATCTGTGTTTATCCATTCTCCCATTGATGAGCATTTTTTCCCAATTTTTCCCATGAAAATTATGCTTCACTGGGCATCTTTATACATGTTTCCTTGGGCACATATGCTAAGTTTCTTTAGAGTTTATACCAGAAGCATGATTTCTCCATTCTAGGGAGTGTGTATATTCAACTTTAATGGATGCAAATTTAAAAATTGCAATTAAGAATAACCAAATTGACCTCCCAGAATAGTTGTACCAACTCACCCTTCACCAACTGCCTGTGATTACTTTTTCCCTTTCTTTGCCGGGATTTGCTATTTTCTGCATTCAAATTTTTACCAGTTTGATGAGTGAAAAATAAGGTGTTAATGGGGTCTTACTTTGAATTTCTCCAAAGACTACTGAGCTTGAGCATCTTTTTTTATGTTTATTGGCCATTTGGGTTTCCTTTTCTATGACTTCCCTGTTTATATCCTTTGGCCATTTTCTTTAATCTCCCTGGAATTTATTTTGTGTATGTTGTGATGTAGGGATTTGATTTTTTTTCGTATTAATAGTCAATTGTTTCAGCCCTATTTCTTGCCTAATCTCATTTCCTATCCTGCCAGTTGCTCCCTTTCTAGAATGTTTATTTATCTCCTTTCAATCTATCTTCCAAGCCAGGAAGTATAAGAACTTAAAACATGTTTGTATTGTTTGATACTCAACTTAGAGGCGTCAAAGCTGTCCAGTTCAGGGCATTCGCTAGTTTTAGCTCATGTACAAGTGGTGACTAAAGTACTGCGATAAGAAATGAAAAAAAAAAAACAACTTTAGTGGAATAATCTCAAGACATCACAGAGGTACAGCAGTTAAGAGTTTAAGGTTTCCGTCAGTTAAACATTTTGTTCCAGCTATTTGATTTTAGGTTCTAAAATCTAAAATTAATTCTCCTTCCCACTGAGAAAGTGGAAAGGAGTCTTTATCTGTTTATTCTATGCTGAGAGCTTCATAATATGTCAGCATCTGTTCTATGAAAAATGTTTAGGTAAAGTATTTTTATTGATTACAGTGACTGTATCCATTGCCTCTTCTACAAGGGCTTCATGGAAAAAAGAAAAATGTGCATGTCTATAGCTATTGCCTCAGATGATGTAAGACTGCTTATATAAAGCTACACTTAAGCCTAGAGCAGAGCCCTTTAAGAAACAAATAGCTCGAAATTAGTAAAGCAACAGAAACACTATCTATCTTTAGAGCTCTTAACTCAAGAATTCCCTCGATTATGAAATATTACAGTGCAGTTATCTTTCTTCCCCCAAACCCTAAAGATGCCAGTATTCCTTCTTCCTTTTCAGGTATTTTTCACTCTCCGTGACTTGTGAAACTATCTTCTCTGGTTGGTAGACACCTGATAACTAGCTTGCTGTTTGTCATCTCAGAGAAAAGATGGATTCCAGATCAGTCTTCTTCATCTGGATTATTTTCCCACTCTTTCCAACTATTGAAGTCCATATAAAGCCAACTGAAGTCTGCTTAATTGAACTCAGATTCCCTTTTTTCAATCAACAGAAGATAGATGTGGCCATTCTTTTGTGCTTTGGATCATTTGATCCATAAAGTGAAAAGTGTTTAAATATTTTAATTAACATCTTCTCCAAGGAAGCTTAATGTAAGTCTGCGTTTCTCCAAATGTACCTTGACAGCTTTACTGTTGTCTGAAAAAAATATATCATCAAAATGCAGTCTCTTCAGTGTGTGTGTGTTTGTTTCTCTCCTTAAATCTCCTCCCTTCCCTCAGGCAACAGCCTGCGGTATTTTTTTATGAAATACTTTCCCACTTGAAGTCATTAAAATAACTCTGCACCCTTTCTCTCCAGGCCCTGCTCTGCTTCTCTAAGCAGTGAGGTTCACAGTGAGGGACACTGGCTGAGCTCACAGGCTTTTGGCTGAATTCAGGAAGCTGATGGGGTTTCCTGCATTTTGGGCAGGAAATGTTGAGACGTAGATGGGAGGAAACCAGGGAGCAAAGCAGCCAATGGCCTTGGCCGGCGCTTGTGCAAGACCCGGGTTTTCACTTTGGAGCATTTTGGCCAGTGCCACTTCCATCTGCAGGCCCGGGTTGGTTCATTATCACCCCCGCCCAGGTGGATGGTTTTAAATCTTAGGCCAGGTGAGATTTTGGTCTTGGCAAGTGACTGCACCATGTCCGGGAGGCTCTCTCGTGGTGATAAACCTGGGAAATCACAGTGTTCACTTAATTTGTTCCCAACTCCCAGGAATCACTTTTGTTTGCTGCCTGATATCCAATGTCTTGAAAACCATTATTTCAGGTACTTTGCCTTTTTTCCGTTGTGTTAGGTAGGAACTTAAATCTGGTCTCTGTTACTCCATCTTGACCGGAAGTGGAAGAACACTCCTGTGGTTTTAATGATAATGACAATGTACTCTTTTTATACAGATTGTAATTTGTATTCTTATTTTCCCACATTAAACTTAAGATCATTTAATTATATTCCTCCGCAATATACTTCACGGGTTTCTATTTGAATTGCACTACATTTTCCAATTTAGAGAATGGACGTGTGTAGTCCCATTTATGAATACAATCAGGATGTACATATTATACAACTTCATTGTGTATCATTCAGAGAGTGTTCTGTAGGAGAGAACCCCACTGAAGTAAGGTAATAAGATGGTACCAAACACAAGTCTCCATTTTCCATGATCTTTCATATTTTTAAAAAGAATGTTAATATTTTCTTCAAAAATTGTATGCATTCTTTTAAACTTAATTCATAGCTATTTTATCCATGTTTTGTTCTTGTGAATATCGTATTCTCTGTTTCATTATTTGCAATTGCTGAGGCAAAGGAACATTTTTGGTTTTGCTTTTTAAAATTTTTATTTTATGTTAGAGTCTAGCTGATTTACAATATTGTGTTAGTTTCAGGTGTACAGCAAAGTGATTTAGTTATACATGTCCAGGTATCTATTCTTTTTCAGATTCTTTTCCCATATAGGCTATTACAGGGTATTGAGTAGAATTCACTGTGCTATACAGTAGCACACTACTATACACACGACTATACATGAAATAGATAATCAATAAGGACCTACTGCATTTTTGATTTTAGCATAATGATCTTGAACTTGTCAACCCCATTTATTATTGTGACCACTCTGAGATGCAGAGGTACCCTCACCCAGGAAGGGAGACTGGCTTGTGCGGGTCTGTGCAGGGGCAGGGGCTTATTTGGTTTGAGTCTCCTGTCGGCACCAAAGCAGAGAGCACCAGGGCTTTCTTACCAGCGAGCCCAGATGGGGAGTGGATGGAAGAGGGAGGGGCTAGGCTTCAAAGCTGTCAGCAGTCAAACATCGAAACCGTGGAGTCAGACTCTTTCTTACACTATTAAACCTAAAAGTTCATCTGTTGAGAAATTCTATGAGTTTCATAGAATTTCCCTAGTAATGACCGTGTCATCTTGAAATAAGGACAATTTGATCTCTTTCTATCTAAATCAAACCACATTTCTATCTTTTCCTGGTCCTCAAGCATTTTTTAAGATATCCAGCAGTCTTCAGCAACAGCAGTGAGAAATGGTATTTCTGACTTATCTTGACTTTAAGGAAAAATAATTTAAATGTTTCCATTAAATACGGTGAGATCTTATAATTCATTTTGCAGGTAGTCTACATCAAGTAAAGAAAGTTCTCGTCTATTTCTATTTTCATAGAACTTTGTATCATAAGTGGGCGTTGAATTAAAATTCATATGCTTTTTTTTACTTCAACTATTTAGTTGCTAACATAGTTGTTCTCACTTAGACAATGTGGTGAATCACGTTGATAAAATTTCTGCTACTAAATCATATTTGTTTTCCAGCAATAAACTTGAGATGGGTATATTTTGATGGACCTAGAGATTATCACACTAAGTGAAGTAAGCCAGACAAAGACAAATATCATATGATATCGCTTATATGTGGAATCTAAAAAAAAGATACAAATAAATTTATATCCAAAGCAGAAATAGACCCACGATATAAAAAGCAAACTTATGGTTACCAAAGGGGAAGGAGGGAGAGGGATAAATTAGGAGTTTGGGATTAACATATACACACTACTATATATAAAATATATAACCAAAGACTTACTGTTACAGCACAAGGAACTATACTTAATATTTTGTAATAACCTATAAGGGAAAAGAATCTGAAAAAAATTATATATGTATGTAAAACTCATCATAATTTTATCAATCACTCTGCTGTACACCTGAAACTAACACAACACATTGTGAATCAACTATGCTTCAATTTTTAAAAATTAATAAATTTTTAAAAGATGGATAGATTTCACTTAGAAATATTATTTGAATTGCATAATTAAGAATTTATTTAAAGGGGCTTCCCTGGTGGCGCAGTGGTTAAGAATCTGCCTGCCAATGCAGGGGACACGGGTTCGAGCCCTGGTCTGGGAGGATCCCACATGCCGCGGAGCAACTGGGCCCGTGAGCCACAACTACTGAGCCTGCGCGTCTGGAGCCTGTGCTCCGCAACAAGAGAGGCCGCGATAGTGAGAGGCCCGCGCACCGCGATGAAGAGTGGCCCCGGCTCGCCACAACTAGAGAAAGCCCTCGCACAGAAACGAAGACCCAACACAGCCATAAAATAAATTAAAAAAAAAAAAAAAAAAGAATTTATTTGGGATTTTCATTTCATACCTGTAAGATAAATTATGTTATATATTTTTTGTTTGTGTGTACTGTCTGTAACACGGTTGGTTACCAAAGTTATACTAGCTTTATATATTGAGATAGGAAACTCTCTTTTCCTCTGCATTCTCTGTTTCTATAAATTATACATTCACTTTATTTGGACTTTCAACTTTATTTATGTATAGTTACACACAATAACTCTTTATAATTAAAAATTTGTTTTATATGTTATTATTTATTCCATTATAAATTAAATCTTTCCTTTTTTGTTTATCTGTCTTGCTAAAGGTTTATCTTACTGGTCTTTTTAAAGATCAAGCCTCTGTTTTGACAATACTTTGTAACTGTTTCCTATTTCATTCCTTACTGCTTTCTCTGTTCACCTCTCTTCCCCATCCCCGCTTTCCTTCTTGAACCTCAGATGGAAAAGTTAAGTTAATCATGTTTCTGGGGTCAACGTATGCATGAGCATCGCGTCATACAAGTTTCCTTTGCTTGTCTGCCCATCTGAGCCAGGCTCTCCGGAAAACAGAGCCCGAGGAAAAGGCATTTGTGCTAAGGAATTATTAAGAGATGCAATCCCCGGGGACAGAAGTGAGGCTAAAGGAGAATGAGGCAGGGAGGAGGAAGAGCAGATGGGAGGCAGCAAGGAAATCTGGTTATTTGGTTTTGCAGAACCTATCTTCCAAGAAGCTGAATACATGACTGTTTTTCAGAACAGTCTGTGTGGGGAAGAGAGGCAAGAACGGATCCACCAGCTCGTGCTTCCTACTGGTCTAAGCAGCTGGTGAGCAGCCCTCGCTCGGTGTTGAAACATCTTGTACAGCTTTGTGTCAGAGGGGCAGCTCCTGCCGGGAGCTGATGCGTACAGCGGACGTGCCCGCAGGTGCCGGCAGGCTGTACCGGTGGGAGGCTGGCCCGTCCCACATAACCAGCCTCTGCAGCAGCAGCAGGGGCAGGGCAAAGTGGCCAAAGCCCCAGCAGGTGAGGCCGAGAGGGTCTGAAACGTCACTAGCAAAGTGACTGAAAAGCCCCTCTCTCTCCCTTCCTTTCTATATTTATGAAGTCACATTCTCCACATTTAAATTACTCTTTAAAATTTTTTACTTCTTCCATTCAGCACTACGTTTGTTTGTTTTTTTAAAAAAATTTTATTTTATATTTGAGCATAGTTGATTAACAATGTTGTATTCGTTTCTGGTGTACAACGAAGTGATTCAGTTATATTCAATACATATACACGTATCTATTCTTTTTCAAGTTCTTTTCCCAATTAGCTTGTTACAGAATATTGAGCAGAGTTCCCTGTGCTATAAAGTAGGTTCTTGTTGGTTATCCATTTTAAATCTAGCAGTGTGTACAGGCTATTTCTAACATTCCTCCATTACTTACGATATCTGTTGAAGTTTTGGGTTTATGGCTGTATCATTTGTGGTTGCTGTGCGGGACCATAGATTCTCTTCTGGCTAATTTAAGCAGAAAAGGGTTTACTAGAACATATTATCAGCAAGAAAGTCGGACACCTGAGCTTGGATCCTGTGTAACTGGGAATAGATCCGCATGAGAAATGCCCAGCCACACCGTGGCAGTTCTGTCGTGCAGCAGCACATGGTGGTGGCCTGCCACTCAGCACCCAGGTCCTTTGGGACCAGATGCTCTGACACCTGCCTCAGCTTGCCCAGAAGAACCGCACCTCCACCACCGCAAGCCAGTGTCTACCATTTACCTCTAGGTCTCCTGTAACAGGTCTGTTTGGCAGAAGCCAGGTCCCACGCAGAACTCTAGCTGTAATAAAAGCACAGAACATGTAGTTTTTAGCTGTCTGACCTTGGTAGTTCAAGAATTCTACCAGACTTGTACTTAAATGGGTACTGAGTCAATGTACAGTATCCACCACGAGTTCAGAGGTATCAATACAAGCAAATACTTTTCCTAATTTGTTAAAGAGCTTTTTAAAAATTACAAGTGCCCATAGAGATTTCTCAAATGTTTTTTCTGCACCACAGCCTCAAAGTTTATTGTATGACTTTGCTGTTTGCTGAGTCTTTTTGTGAGAAAGAATGAGTACGTACACAGAAGCCCTCGTGGGACCCTGACCCTACTTTATCTCCTCAATTGCCCTGCTAAGCATGGAGTTTGGGCCCCAAAGAGAGGGAAGTGATTAGATAATCCATTTTTTGAAGGTACATTAAGTCACAAGGCAAGTTTACCATAATGAATATTTAAACATTTTGAAATATTCTGTTGTAGTAATGTGATTATTCTCCAATACAGTGAGTTACATTGAGAGGATTTCTGATGTTGAAGCATTGCCACATTCCTGGGGCAAACTCTATTTAATTATTTAAATAATAGTTAATGTCTCCTGCTTTTCCCCCATGTTTCTATGAGCTCTTCATAAATATCACTGTTAATAGTTACATTTTAATTATTTCTAATTTTTGCTTTTATCAATAACACTCTAATATATTTTTGAACCAAAAGTAAAACGATGGGATGCTAAATTGTGTTTTGAAAGAGTTGCACCAAACTACTCCCACCGGCAGCGAGGGAATATGACTATTTTGCTGCACCCTTAACCACACTGGGTATTTCATCAAACATGGGAATAAAAATCTTTGCTAATTTTAAAGCAAAGAATCGGTATCTAGTTGTTTGAATTTCCACTTTGATCACTAGTGAGATTAGAGATTTTCCCAAGTGTTGGAAAGTCAGTATTACTTCTTTTTTTTTTCCTCTTTTTAAGAAAAACTTTATTAAAATCTCGCATGCAGAGAAGTGCTCAGACTTAATATACATCTATATGTAGAACACTACACCCCAAAACAGCAAAATACACATTCTCCTCAAGAGCATATGAAACATTTTCCAGGATCAGTAAAACACCATAAAACAAGTCTCAAAAAATTCAAGTCTTATACTCAGGAAATGACATATATTTATATCATTTATTCTTTAAAACTGACATATTTCTCCATTGCCATTAGAAGGCTTATTTGTGTTATAGAAACGAGTTCCCTTCTACTGCAAAGATACCTTCAGTCTTATTTCATTTTTTATGTATTTTTTTCTGTCTTATTTTAAAACCAGAATCCCAGTTTAATGGCAATGTCACCTAGCTGAGAACACTAAGCTTCAGTTTGGTTCTCTGGGATTAGTTTTATTAGCTGATTTTTGTTTTGAGCCACCAGGAACCATTTTATATGTTGTTTTCTCTTCATCATCCAACTTTTCACTAAGTTGGATCAAATATAGATTCTGAAATCTATATTATTTTAGCACTTAGGAACTGTTTAGGGGAAGTCATTGTCACGTATCCCAAGTGTCTGAGAATGCCATCCAATTTAGAAGGCACACCTAAAGCCAAGAAACAATCAAATGACTGATTTTTCCCTCCACTCACTGTGACTAAGAGGGAGTGTTTTCATCTTCACAATAAGAGGAAATCTCATTTCTTTGGAAAAAGACTTCCAGTGTTATCTCTATTCACATTGCCTAAGAAGAAATTATAATAGCAAATAATTTTGTTTTAAAAGTAAGGATGATTTGAGGTTATGAAGCGTTGTCTTTTTTTTTTTTTTTTTAAGATCTCTGAGTCAACCTTAATGGCAGATTTATTTTAAATGGCAACGTGACCAGCAACGCTTGAAAAATTCTCAACAATGTGTCCGTGGAGTGTTTACAAAGTCCATTTCCAGTCTCATCTTCGTGCCCTACTGCAGAATTAAAATTTGTGACTAATTACTTTCACTATCTGAATTCACAAACATGGTTTTCTTTTTTGAAATTCAAAGCAGTTTGATTACTTTTGTCTTTCTCAAGACTCAAAAGAAAAAGCATGTTCATATGCTGGATGTTTTATAGGCAGGATATTTTCTTCTCATGAACTGAATTAATAGGCTTAAGAAACTGTGATAACAGATAAGCACTTTCTCAGTTGGGCGACTTTTATGCCAAATGATAATACCTAACAGTTTCCTGTAAATCCTGTGTCTTTTTTTCCCAGAATGGATCACAGACAGACATCAATTATTGGCATATTTATACATACAGAAGTATTTTTGCCTGATTTGGTTAGAGTGAAATTTGTCAAATAGAAGAAGTTATGTTTATTGTTATAAATAGGGTTATATTTTGAGAAAGGAATGTAAAACAGGAAGAGAGAAATTGTGTAGACAAGCAAAGATAGAGCCAACCACAGAAAGAGTAATATAATGAAAAAAGTAATTCAACATTTTAAAGTAATGATAGCTTACTATGTATACTATGACCTAGAGAAAAATATATGGGATCACAAGCAAATTCACTGGTTAGATTATAAATAATAACAAGACATTTGGTTGTGTTACATGAGTAACTTATATATATATATATACTTTTATATATATATATATTTATATACACTTATATACATTACCAAATGTAAAATAGACAGCTAGTGGGAAGCAGCCGCATAGCACAGGGAGATCAGCTCAGTGCTTTGTGACCACCTAGAGGGGTGGGATAGGGAGTGTGGGAGGGAGATGCAAGAGGGAGGAGATATGGGGATATATGTGTATGTATAGCTGATTCACTTTGTTATACAGCAGAAACTAACGCACCATTGTAAAGCAATTATACTCCAATAAAGATGTTAAAAAAAAAAGTTCTACAGAGAACAAACTAGTGGTTACCAGTGGGGAGAGGGAAGGGGGGAGGGGCAAGACAAGGATAGAGGATTAAGAGGTACAAAATATGTACATTTTATGTATAAAATAAGTAAGATCCAAGGATATATTATACAGCATAGGGAAAATAGCCAATATTTTATAATAATTTTAAATTGCATATAATCTACAACAATATTGAATCACTATTTTGTATACCTAAAACAAATACAGTGTTGTAAATAAACTACACGTTAATTAAAAAAAAAAAGTACACTCTTTAAACAGCTATATTTGTACCATGATGTATTCTTACATAACATTTTAATTTTCATTATTATATATTTCAGTTCCTAAACTAAAAGAATTTTAAGCATTCATCTTAACCTCATTACAGTGAAATCTTTGTAGTATTTTTTCTTTAAAAGTTTAAAATGTTTTTCACTGTTTGCCGAAGTAGGAAGTACAAAGTACCCTTTTAATATTTTACTTTGTTTTCTAGCCAATATTATCTGGAATTGCTCATAGAATATTTATCATAAATTAAGCACTTGCAATATGAATGATATGGACATCATGCACAATTACTTCCTAGAGAAAATTTTGTTTATGGCATCAAATATAGATAAATCACACCATAGTATAGTCAGTAATCTTTATCAGTACACTGAAGACCAGAAAATGAAACAACTCAACGCAGTTTGGGCTTTAGGATATTATTCATGTTGAAAAGCAAGGTTCTCGTATTTGGTTGGAAAGAGATGAGACCCCAGGTAGTGCTACTTCTCATTTATTATAATAACATTATGCAATTTCTTCATCCTACAATTCTATTAGATTGCTGGAGAGGACTCACAATTCAAGGTGCCAAGCAGGAATAAGCACTTTCATTGCCATCTGTAGATGAACGTGAGGTAGGGAGTAATCTATCGTGCATCAAATGAGAACAATCATTCTGCAGGACATCAGGCTCTAGATTCCAAGATCTGGAATGAAAGGGCTTGGCATAGCATGTGTCACCCTAAGCAGAAATGTGCCATCTTTTAAAAACCTCATTTTGTAAGATTTGCTGCTTACCTGACTGGCTGTCTATTCTGGGCTTTAGTCTATTCTGGGCTTTAGAAGTTTGATCACAATTTCCAGTGGAGATCCAAATGTCTATCTCTAAATCTGTCAGTAGGGGCTCTTTAACTCAGCACTCTATAAGGACAGCAAGAATTAATAGGCTCATATATATACACTACCAAACGTAAAATAGATAGCTAGTGGGAAGCAGCCGCATAGCACAGGGAGATCAGCTCGATGCTTTGTGACCACCTAGAGGGGTGGGATAGGGAGGGTGGGAGGGAGGGAGACACAAGAGGGAAGAGATATGGGGATATATGTATATGCATAGCGGATTCACTTTGTTATAAAGCAGAAACTAACACACCATTGTAAAGCAATTATATTCCAATAAAGATGTTAAAAACAAACAAACAAAAAAGAATTAATAGGCTCAGATTTTAGCTGAAGCTCTGCTACAAATTACCTTCATACTATGCATGTGTCACTTGGTCTTTCTTTTCTCTTTCCCATTTCCTGAGACCTTTTTCTAACGGAGAGCAGTGAGGTGTTCATTACCTGCTAGCAGATTAAACCTACTGTTAGCTTCCTTCCGAGTCTATTAAAGAATGTCATAGTATAAGGCTGAGGACAGAGTATGGGGTGAGCATCTCTCCTGAGTGGACTTTGGCCCATGTTCCATAGCTGGCTGTGGAAACTTGATTTCTTTCTTTTTTTTTTTTAAACATCTTTATTGAAGTATAATTGCTTCACAATGGTGTGTTAGTTTCTGCTTTATAACAAAGTGAATCAGCCTACACGTTTACACACGTTCCCATATCTCCTCCCTCCCGCATCTCCCTCCCTCCCACCCTCGCCATCCCACCCCCCCAGGCGGTCACAAGGCACCGAGCTGATCTCCCTGTGCTATGCGGCTGCTTCCCACTAGCTATCTATTTTACATTTGATAGTGTATATATGTCCATGACACTCTCTCACCCTGTCACATCTCACCCCTCCCCCTCCCCATATCCTCAAGTCCATTCTCTAGTAGGTCTGTGTCTTTATTCCCATCTTGCCACTAGGTTCTTCATGACCTTTTTTTTTTTTCCCTTAGATTCCATATATATGTGTTAGCATACTGTATTTGTTTTTCTCTTTCTGACTTACTTCACTCTGTATGACAGACTCTAACTCCATCCACCTCATTACAAATACCTCCATTTCATTTCTTTTTATGGCTGAGTAATATTCCATTGTATATATGTGCCACATCTTCTTTATCCATTCATCTGATGATGGACACTTAGGTTGCTTCCATGTCCTGGCTATTGTAAATAGAGCTGCAATGAACATTTTGGTACATGACTCTTTTTGAACTATGGTTTTCTCAGGGTATATGCCCAGTAGTGGGATTGCTGGGTCGTATGGTAGTTCTAGTTTTAGTTTTTTAAGGAACCTCCATACTGTTCTCCATAGTGGCTGTATCAATTTACATTCCCACCAACAGTGCAAGAGTGTTCCCTTTTCTCCACACCCTCTCCAGCATTTATTGTTTGTAGATTTTTTGATGATGGCCATTCTGACTGGTGTGAGATGATACCTCATTGTAGTTTTGATTTGCATTTCTCTAATGATTAATGATGAAACTTGATTCCTTAATATATAAATTGAAGTGATTGGATGGGCTGGTATCTCTTTCTAAAACACCAGTGCTAGTTTATATAATCCATCAATTGATGCACACATAATACCCATTAGAACAACTGCAGGATCTTTAGATCTATTTTTTTTAAGATGCCAGGGAGCTGGACATTTATTTCTTTTTGGAGCAGAAGCAGGATTGGAATGTTCTATGTTTTAGCATTTGAAAGTCAAACCTCTTAGCCTTCACAGAGAGCAGGCAAAGCTGTAACAGACCTTAGTTAAGGCAGGGGCTCTTGTGGGAATTTATGGGGACTTCAGGGTGGAAGGGGAGCTACATTTGAATGGGAGGGTAGATGACATTGTTTTGAGATTAACTATCCCCTTGTCCAGCAGACTTCTGTCTGTTAGACCTTGGAATGGAGATGGAAGTAAGGGATCACAGGTCCTACTAGAAACAACAGGATGAAATTTTCTCAGTCATAGTCCTTGAAGGGCAACCCACCATTGCCAGAAGGATCTGAAACAACTAAGGATATAGTGCAGGCTGTTGACCAACCACCCTTTTGCCCTTGGCTGCTTGGACAGCAAGCATTCAATGACCAAGTCTCTTATTTCTGACCTTCGTGAAATTAGATAGCAGTAAGATAAAAAATTTATCTTTTGAAAACACTACTTCTGACCACGTATAGTGTAGCATTTGCTATCTTAATTCCGTAATTCCAAATTCTGGTTTTAAATTAGAGTCTGCCAAAAATATTCCAAATTTTCAGTCCCTCTTTGGGATTTTGGTGAGCCGATTTTCTAATATGGTATTTCCTGTGGACAGCTGAATGAGTTCAGTGTGGGTGGGTTGGCCCAGTTGGTAAGGACATGGTGCTAATGAGACGCAGTTGGTTGGCTTGGTTTCTGCCTCCATGGAGGACATTGGATGGTGATTTGTTCGTTGGCCCCAGGCTGCAGACCCAGCTTAGTAGTTATCTATCTCCCAGATGCTTTGGCCCACAAAGGAATGAGGTGAGAAAGTGTGGACTAATCGTGAAACCCCATCACCACTCCTGGGAAAGAATTCCTAGTATGGGTCAATACATGTATATGACCAAACAAAGCGTTTGAAATTCCAAACCTGGGGGTACTCTAAGTTCACTGTATTCAAAGTTGCTGATGGAATCCAGAGTCTGTTAAAACATAAAAAGCATGTGGTTTATATTTTAAAGACAGAAGATGGTGTATTTAGTTGGCATATTTGAATGTTTATTTCCTTAGAGATTTTCCCTGCTAAATGGGACTTTTGCAATGGGAGAACAGCATGTGCAGGCAAGGTACATATGGAACTTCATACTTCTGAATTAACTGTAACAAAGCATACAAATTCTTTCTAGGCCTTCCAGCATGTTTCCTTCCAAATTTGGGGCCCCAAAAGGACAAATTATGCATGAAAGCTATCATCATCTTATCTAATTCAGTTCAGTAAGAAAGCTCAGTCACTTTGCTATTCAATATACTGAGTGAACACTGCAGAAAATGGAAAGGAAAATAGGTCACCACTCATGATTTCCAGAGGTTTACATTATAGTGAGGAGGGTGGGTATGGATGAATTAAAGATAATACAAAGCAGACCTGAAAAACAACACACATGGAGGTACAAGGGAGGTGAGCTCACTGGGGAAGAACTGACCACTTCCATCTGGGGAAGCTCTAGAGGGTTTCCTGCAGAAGTTATTCAACTTTTAAAGAATGGGTGACTCTTCCTTCCCACCTGCCTCCCTTCCTTTCTCTATTCATTTATTCCACAAATATTTCTGAATTCCTACTATGTACCAGTTATAGTGGTAGGTGCTATACTACAGGATCATGCAGTCTTGTGGTGGAGACAGATTTTAAGCAAATTATCATATTACTTACTATGAACTTATATAAGTGTTTTGAGGAAAATAATTGGTCTGTATGAGCTCATATACAGCTATATGAGCAATAACAGGGGAAACAGATTTAGACTAGAAGTTCAGGGAATGCTTGACCTGATATCTGAAAAATGGTTAGGTATTGACTAGTGCTAAAAGGCCAGTGGGAGACACACTTTTCAGTCACAGGGACCAGCAGGAATATGGGCGAGTCCATGCTAGTGAAAATAATAATTGTTTTCAGAGACAATCTGCTATGTAGAGAGAGAGAGAATATACTTGTTAAAAGCACATACTCTAGAGCCAGACTGCCTATACAGTGGTCCTACAGAATCTGCAGGGGTTTGGTTCCAGGACTCCCCAACCCCGATACCAAGATTCGAGGATGCTCAGGTCCTTTACATAAAACGGCACGGTATTTGCATGTAACCTACACACCTCCTCTCCTGTACTTTTTATCTTCTCTAGATTACTTTAAATACCTAATACAATTTAAATGCTATGTAAATAGTTGTTACTACTATGTAAATATTATGTAAATAGTTGCCTGCTCTTGGCAAATTCAAGTTTTGCTTTTTGGAACTTTCTGGAATATTTAAAAAAAAATATTTTCCATCTAAGGTTGGTTGAATCCTCCATAGATGCAGAACCCATGGATATGCAGGGTCGACTGTATTAAAATCCTGGCTCTGATACCTACCAGCTGTGTGGTCTAGGCACTTTGCTATCATTTGTAGGCCTCTTTTCTTCTCTGCAAATGGGACAATCATAGCACTGACCTCAGAGACTTGCTTTAAGGATTAAATATATATATATAAAATATTATACATACTATTATATATTATATATAGTATGAATGAATTCATCTAAACAATATACAACATTAACATAATAATATTAAGGATTAAACATATATAAACCATTTAATCCTTAAAATTACTTCTTGAGGTAAGTCCTGTAATATATACATTATATGAATATATTAGAATATAATAGATATTATAGATATGTAGTAGAATATATATTAGAATCTAACATACACTTATGTACATGTATATATATAAGAAGAGTTTGTGGTTCATATTATTATTATTTTTATACTCGAGTCCAAATTGGAAATCTGAATTATCTAATTTAATAAATTTGCATTTGGCCATATATTCCTCTCCCTTACATGACACCTTTTCAATTCTGGAAATGATTAGAATCTCTGAGCTTTCTTTTACTTTTTTTCCTGAAAGAGATCATTCATAGGACAGAATTTCATCACAACTATTTCAACTATGTTGCTGAAATAGAATATTCTTACTCAGTCAAAACAGTGTGATTCTTTTAGAGAAGCCTCATACTTTGAGTGTGTTTCATGAGAGTGGGTTACAGAATAGTTAAAATAACGCATCCCTCTAAGTTTTCTATTCTACAATAATCTTTTTTCCTCCAAATATTTAAGCTCTTATCCTTTTTTGCAGACTTGCCCATCTTAAGATCAGTAACACATGATTTTGCTGTGCCCATAATTTTACTCTTACCTGTTGATACGTACGAATTTATTTTAGCAGCATGTTCTTGAATTTTTGAGCCATCATGCCATTTCCTTGACTTTCTTTGTTTTGGCTTTGATATCTAATTTCTTATGATTTTGAACAGTAGAACATCTTATTTTATGCCTTATAGTTTCAATACTCATAACTCTTCTTTTTCTATTAAGATTTCCCCCAGATTTAAATAAATTCCTGTCCATTGAACCTTTATTCAAGCACACCATTACATTAATTTACATTACAGCACCACACATGGTATTCAACACGTAAATATGTATGAAACAGAATCATGCATGTACGCTATGTCTTTCCAATTAGATTAACCTTTGAGGGTAGGAGTCTCCCCAAGTGTCCATCACTGGAATCAGGAAATCCTAGTTGAACTGAACTGAAATACTTCTGTATCAGAGCTTTGCAGGATTTATTTTGGGGCAGCTTTCTCAGCTTGTAAGTGTAAATGAGAGCTTAAGTGACTGTGAAAGAAATTATCTTAAATTAAATCAAATAAAAATGTCAATAATATTTCCGAGTTTCCAATTTTGTTCAAGAGTTTTGAAGGACAAAAATAGACTTGCCCATTCTCAACTGCTAACTCGTCATACAAAAAGATATCCGAATAAAACAATGAGATGGTGTAGTTATATACAACGTATTTCGAATGAAATTCAGTTACTTGAATTTTGAAAATGGTTTTAATGGGCTAGAAAGATATAAAATGTTGAGCTATTGTGCTTTTATAGCAACTAAGTTCAGTGTATGACTACGGTTATAAAAACATGCCATGTGAAGGTATCAATCTGCCACATCATTTTCCTGACAGAATTTGTGCATATTCTTCATTTCTAAAGCCATTATCTGAAGATAAAACTCTGAGAATGAAAACTGTCAGCTCAATCATTTAGCCTTCTAATACCCCAGTCTAACAGTTTACTGAAAATTACTATGGGGAAAACTCAATCATCTCCTTTGAGTGACATTATTTATACCTCACTTAACCAACTGATTTAGTGATATTATGGTGTGAACATTTAATGATCCACCTATATTGCCAACTGGCAAAGAGACTAAAGTTTTATATGTGAAAAAAACCACTTGGAGTGTATAGAGCCTTAGCTTACACTATATAATTTGGTTTACATAACACTATATTTCTAGGTACCAAATGCTTCTGATTAGTTAAAACCACATGAAATAAAATGTGCTAAAATCAAATTAAATTCCTTGGAGTTTTCCTTTTTGGTTTCCAACTTAAGTGCATACTAATCCTTCCACCACATGCTTTTCTATTTCCTAATTCCTTGAACCTCCATGCTCTTTTCCTCCTTAGGAAAAACATCTTCTTAATGAAATTAACTCAGATTTTGAGTGGGAGCAATGGAGCCGGTTCCATCACGGAAGGAACATGACACGATATGGAGGGTGAAGAGTGTTTTGCATGCCATGGGGGCTGAACATATGGAGAAGTGTTCGTGAGAAGAAACTCAGGCAGACGTGCCACGGTCAGGATGCAGACTTTATCTTGTAGGCAACTGAGGAGCCAAAGAAGTAGAAATAACTTTGCATTAACTTTAAAATCATTCGCTAATGCGTACATTATTTAAATGTACATATTTTGGCCATATGTTTGGTTGTATAAAGCTGTGTAATATTTTAATTATTATCATCTGTATTTCTCCTTTTAAAAATCATCTTGAAAAGACAAAGAAAAGAGAGTAATTCTTTTTCTCCAGCAATTCATAGGTAAGTGTTTTCCAAAACACTATGGTTTGTTGGAGTTAAGTCATAATGTAAAAGAAACCACTTTCTGGGACTTCCCTGGTGGTCCAGTGGTAAAGAATCCATCTTCTAATGCAGGGGACGTGGGTTCAAGCCCTGGTCAGGGAACTAAGATCCCACATGCCGTGGGGCAACTAAGCCTGCGCGCCACAACTACTGAGCTTGTGTGCCTCAACTAGAGAGCCCGCATGCTGCAAACTACAGAGCCCACGTGCCCTGGAGCCTGCGCACCACAACTAGAGAAGAGAAAACCTGCACGCCGCAACTAGAGAGAAGCCCGCGCACCACAATGGAGAGCCTGAATGCTGAAATGAAAGATCCTGCATGCCTCAACTATGTCCCGATGCAGCCAAAAATTAAAAAAATAGATAATAAATAAATCTATAAAAAACCCAAAAAAACCACTTTCTGTCTACATAATAATCCAAAACTCCAGTCTTCTTAAAACCTGGAACAGCACAGAAAATTAGCATAGAATGAAGTTTAATGAGTAAAAACTATAGTATGTTGCATCTTGCTGCAGTAATTTGTTTTGCCAGGTGCTGTGGTAGGTAAATGAACATACCTTTTCTTGATTATGTCTGCAAAACAACTGATATGACTATTGCTCACCAGATTTTATCTCAAAATGAGATAATAGATTGTTGATTCAAAGCCAGAAAGTCAGTCAGGCTAATCTCAATACCAGACCTGAAATAATAAATCTCTCCATTGTATAGGAGCTCATATTTGGCTGATGAATTTCTTTTAATCTTTTGCGTACTTTATTTGTATCATGCCCTTGATTATGGCTATCTGAGCAGTAATAAATGGCTTCATTAAACAAGTAGCTAATTAAATAACTACCTAGATACCAATAAACAGTTGAACATAGAAACCAAAGATGCTTAACAGAATTTAAATAAAGGTAGAGTTAGCGTCATTGTTTCTAGTTTCTTGCCAAAGATTAATGACTTCATTTATATAAACAGCTGAGACTGTACTATAGCCATTTTGAGATTGGGGAAAAAATTAACAGAGGTGTCGAATGGTCAATTTACAGGCCAAACTACCAGAGACGACTGGCTTTTGTACAGAATCTATCCTGATACCATTACTAGTTTCTTTTTAAACTTGAATTGTATCTCACTTTTTGGGATTAACTCATAAATGTCCAGTTGCTTCCACTGAGCTACCGGTTACTAATGTATTACTTACTATGTTCTTAAGAATTGGGATGCATTGATAAGTTAGATTCTTCCTACAACTGTTGTTTTGTTTTGTTTTCTTTTTTTTTTTTCCCAGAGACTCCTCCTCACCAGGAAGAACTGTATCCCTATTTCTAACTGCAGTCTCAAGGCTAAATCCTTAACTTGGTCTCTGCCTCAAGTAGATGCACATTTGTTGATTTGTTTATTTACTCATTCACTTAGTAATTAAATTAATCCACAAATATATGGAAGTAGTGGTTGGAGAGGAGGATTACAGACTAAGAAGTCCATGTCCTCAAAGAGCTTCCGATTTGTGGGAAGCCATTAATTGTGAAAATGCAATGTAATGTTTAAACTCAGATCTTATGTCTAAGCTCAGTTTGATGGGGTGTGGTTGTAGGGCTTTGTCTCAAAAAGTGTAGCATCTAAGATGTTTTTTGATAGGAGTTAATAGCTTAGGAATAGTGTTGGGGGAAGGAAGTTATTGCTGCTGTTAGAGAAGTAAGGAGAAATCAGATGATGAAGGGACCCTCATGCCAACCTCCTGAGGTTGAATTTTATCCTGAAAACTAGCTCAGAGCTTGGGCAGAGTAGTCTAAAGGACTTCCAATAACAGCATGATCAGGTTTGAAATTTAGAATGATTTGAAAACCTGTTAAACGAATATTAGTTGATTAATTCTAAGATTAATTGATTGATTTGATCACATTCTGATTCCTTTGACCACACCTGAGCTCTGACTTTCTGGTTAGCTACATCCCCACTGTCATCTCATATCAAGGATCCCACTCTCCCAGCACTGCTTCATGTGTTTCCAGGTCCCTACTTCAAGGACCTGAACCCTAGTGATTCTTTAATTCCATCAGGATTGATAATCTACTGATTCTAACAGCTTTTCATCCTCCTTCACCACTCAGATCTTCTCATTTCTGTCCTTCCCCAGTTTATATTATGTGAAATAACCATCCCCTTCCCTCCCCTCCATCTGAAACAGTTACCAACCTGCTTAATTCTCCCTCTCTTTTAAACTTCATCGAGGTTGTTGAAGAAAGACATGGAGCGTGGCTGGCTAGTCTCACTTTATATTGGTGATCTTTTAGTGCTGCCTGGCAATTCTATTTTATTCTTTCTATTTTACTGCAAAAATAAAAACAATCAGGAAGGAACCTCCATGGTCCCACCCATATCCACCAAGCTACGTGGCTCTGCAGCCGTCCGCCTTTGCTCCTGATTTGATGGATGACTTGTCTCCTCCTAAGTCAACCCCTTCCTTGTGCACTGCATTCCATCACTTTGTTCACAAAGTTACTGCTCCAGAAATTTTCTCCCACTCTCTCTACAGGATTAGGTTTTCTCTCTGCTGGATCATTTCCATCAGCTCACAAACATCCTATACTGTCCTGAAAAAATAACTCTGCATTGATCTTGTCTTCAACTCTGTCTTTTCATGTTCTCTTCCCTTTTACTGAAGAATTCTCCCCCAAAGCTGTCTGTATTTGTTGTCTCCTTTTTCCCTCCTCCCTTTCTTTCTTAAACTCATTCCAATTAAAATTTCACCCTCCTATGCCATGTCAGTGACCTAACTCTTGTCAGTGACCTCTAGATTGTTATGTCTCCTGGTCATTTCTCCATCTTTATTGACTCAAACCAGGCCCCTAACTTGGAACCATTGATCACAACTTCTTTTTGGAAACACTTTAGTTAGTGGAGAAGTTGGGTGAAGATTGGTAGGGGGTAGAGGATTGAAGCAGTGAGGGGAATAGCTTTGTTTTTAATGTGTTCATTAGGTAAAAACACTATGGTTATATAATATTTGCTTATTTTCTAAGGTCACCTAGAGACAACAGGATGCATTCTTGAACAATCAAAGTCAAATTTGATTTGTATTTCTATCCCTTTTGTGGACAAGGTCAGTACCTATGAGGTGTCTTTGATTTCATTTAACTCCTTCCAAATTGTACACTTTTAGTTTTTAATATAGTTTGGTGAAATACATTTAAAACCCCATGGCATATGATGATTATTGTTTCATACAATCAATATTCAGTGGGATTTATCACATAATACTCTTTTGCATTGCTCTGTATTCCTCCTTGCATTTCCTTATTTGCAACTGTGAACTTTATATTCTGATCAACTCACTTCAGTATTTTAGTGTGCTTCTGCTGGTGATAAATTCTCTGTTTTTATTTATCTGAGTGTACCTTTATTTCATCCTCTTTCTTGAAGGCTATCCCCACTGACAAAATTATGGGTTGGCATAATGGAATTTCAGCACTACTTTTTCCTCTGGTTTCCATTGTGTCTTCTAAAAAGTCAGCAGGTGGTTCATCCCTTGCTCTTTTGAAGGTAATTTGCCATTTTTTCTCTATGTGCTTTAATATTCTATCTTTACATTTGGTTTTCAAAATTGTTAGTATGCTATTCTTTTGTGTACATGTAAAACTATTTATCCTTCAAGTGTATCCTGCTTCAATTGATTTTTATGTTTCAACAGTTTTGGAAATCTTAGCCATTCTATTTTCAAATTTTCTTCTGTCCTATTCTCTCTCTCTTTTCTACTGGAATTACCATACCTTTTTGTTAGACCTACTTTCTGCATTCCTTATGTCTGCCACCTTCCCTTCCATATTCCTAACCTTTTGTATCTTTTTGTATTTCTTTATGTATAGTTTATTCTTCTTCACTAATTCTACCTCTGACTAATCTGCTCTTAAACCTGCCTATTAGTTTCTTAGTTTTGCTATTATTGGCCTTTTTTTTTCAACTCTGCTTTATCTTCTTTTATATTTTACACTTATCTGTCCAGTTTCTTCACCCTGTCTTTTATTTACTGAAACACAAGGAGCTAAATAATTTTTAATTCCCTGTGGATCTGTTTCTACTGACATTTAATTCTGCCTTAAAAAAAAAGGTTTATTTTTGTGTGCCAGGGCATTTTTTATTGTGTGCCAAATATGTTCTTAAAAATTACAGCAATAAATTGAGAGTAGTCGTAGAACTTGAGAAGATTCTCTGTGGGGATTCATCATAACTCTTAGAACACAGCTCACTGATATACAAAGCTAAGTGCATAGGGTTTACCACACCCCACTCCCACTTGGAGGACCATGAACTCTAGTGTGGGTCTCATGGAAGGTCTGTGGAGCTTCTGAAAGTTCTATTCAGCTTCCTAACCTCTCAGCCACTTTCTCCAGAATCAGCAAATGCCCATGATAAAACAGGCCTCAGATCTTGGGTTCATCATTTGGAGTTGATGAAAAAGGAATAAAAAAATTCAGAATTAGAATACAATGAGACTCCAAGCGTCTGTGCAGATTAAACCATGACCACTTTCCTTTTAGCTCTCTGACACGTTTAAGAAAATAGTTTTGATCTTTTGTTTATATATTTGGTCCCACATTACTGGAACTGGAAATCCTTCCATTGCCTTGGAACACTTTCTTCTACTGGATTCCAGAGTATCCACTTGTACTTTTTAAAGCCCTTTACCCTACTCACACTATTCTTCTATAAATGACTAAGCCTCCCAAGCTCATTCTGCAGCCTCCTCCTTCTCTGTTCACACTGGCTCCTTAAAGGTATTTGCCTCCAGTCTCATGGCTTCCAAGAGCTTGTGTGGTCTGACAACTTCCAAATGTGTATGTCCAGCTAAGCTTTCCCTCCTGACCTTCAGATTTATGAACCAAATTGACTGTTCAGCATATTTGGATGCCAAATAACATTTCATACTAAATATGCTCTACAGTGTGTTTCTAACTCTCTACCCTAAACTGGTTCCTTCCTCGGTCTTTCCTATCTCAGGCAACTCCATGCTTCTAGTTGACTGAGTTGAAGAAGCTGTGCCATCCTTGATCTCTCACTTGCTCTTAAACTTTACCTCTTGAACCATCAGTAATTTTATCCAGAACAGTCAGGCCATTTCTCTACACATCCTTTGTAATACTCTGGATTATTGCAATAAATGCCTAACTATTCCTTGTTTCCACATCACACCCTCTCCCACTCCTTGATCTACTCCACACTCAGCAGCCAGAATGATCATTTTAAAAGTCGCTGATGAAACTGTTAACTTTTTCCAGTACTGACAGGCACTATTCTAAGTACTCTGAATAAGTGAGCTTTTAAAAACTTTATACAGCCTTTTCAAGTAGCATCATGAAGTCTCCTCAATTACAGAGGAGGAAATTTAAGAACAGAGAAATTGAGTGACTTCCCAAGGTTATACAACTGTAAGTAGCAGAGCTGGGATCTGAACCTGACAATCTACCTTTCCATCTCAGAGTAAGTCAACAGCACCATCTGTCTCTATGGTCTATGTGATCTGCCTCTGTCCCCTCTCCAATCCCATCTCCTACCACTCCCTTCCTGGTCACTGTGTTCCAGCCGTAATGGTCTCCAACATGCCAAGCACACTTGCATCTCAGGGCCTTTGCACTTGCTTTCCCGGTGCCTGGAATGTTCTTCTCTCAGGTATTCAGATGGATTGCAAAGAATCACAACCCTTACATGATTCTCAATCTCTATAGATTTAAATTTCTCTACAGCACTGATCACCACCTGACCTGTTTTATATGTCCTCAAGGATGGCAGAGACTTAGTCCCGTTTGCTCATGACTATATCTCCTGCGCCTACTATAGTACTTGGTACAGAGGAGCCATTCAAATATTTGTTGAATGCATGAATGAATGGATAACCAATTTACTTAGCTACTTAATGATGGTTTTGGGTGTAGCACAGAGCAGAAGATGTCACACCTCTTTACTGACTACCTTCTGTGATGGAGTACACAGGAGCAGGGGCACGTGAGAAGCAGCATTGCGATGAAATGAGGTCGAGCCCTGGCTTTGTCATCAGTGAGCTATGTCATCTTGGCTAATTGAATTCATAGCCTTGGATCTCCATTCCTTACCTTTAAAATGATGTATTGAGAGAAATGCTTATTTAGGGACATGATAAATGATAAACTATGTCAGAATTTATGTGGTTATGGAAACCACTGGTAGAAAAATCAACTTAGTATACAGCAATAAGTTCTCAACCAGGGTTACTTTTGTGCCCGGCATCCTCAGGGGAACTTTGGTAATATCCGGAGACACGTTTGGTTGTCACAGCACGGGAGGGTGAGGATGAGCTATTGGCATTTAGTGGGTGGAGGCCAGGGCTGCTGCTAAACATCCTACAATGTACAGGACAACCACCACTACCCCCAGCAAAGATTTATCCAGCTCAAAATGTCAAAAATGCTGTAGTTGAGACACCCCAGTATGGAGTAAATGGGGCTGCTTAGGTATTAGGATGAGGCCAAGGGAGAAGCTCAAAGAACTTGAAGACAGGGGCGGCTAATATAAAGTAGAAATACATCCTATTTACATACTGGAACAAAGATTACTATCTTCCGGAACACTGATAGCAAGAATATCAACACAGCGGTGGGTGGCATCATGCTTGAACTTGGAAGACAATGACCACAGATGGACATGAGCTTATCTGAGAGTGCCTCAAACTAGTTTCCCTAGGGCATTTTGTGATTACGCACATCCCGGCTCATTTGTTTCTAATTGCAGTAAAGACCATGCTCTGTTATATCATTAAGGTGAAGATCATCAAATTTTAGAGGAAATAATTACACAAGATGCTCCATAAAAGTAATCTCCACTTTTTGGCACCCAAGTCTATCAAGCATGGATGAGGCAAGCAGGAAACCTAATGAAAATAATACAAGGAAATCTTTTCATCAACACCCATCCCTAATGTCTCAGCTATCAGGGCATTGTTTTTGCTTCTCTAGGAGGAATCGGCATGGGCAGCCAACATAGGAAGCTCTGATGTTAAACAAGGCTAAGTAGTCATTTTTACCACATGACTGAAACCAGTTAAGTGGTGCTAACCCTGCCTTAGTGAAGATGCAGTGGTTTTTAAATGTGTTTATATTATAGTTTCTGTCTCTCTCATGCACAAGCAAACACCCTTAGAGACACCGGAATAGGGCGTTCAGTGTTTGTAATGTAGCCATTTACTTTTTTTTTTTCCAAAGGAACATGCACAGAAAAATTTATGAGTTTAAATATCCTTGCTTTATTGGCAAGGACAGCAATGGAATTAATCTGATGTTTTGCAATGACTCCCTCTGTCTCAATGTGAGTAAAAATGACCATTTTATAATGCTGTAATTGTCTTATTTTACCTGTAAAGAGAGTTAAAGATGAAAATGACTTTCTACTACGTTCTCTAAAATATCGTGGTGAAGAAGTTAATAGAACCCTGTGATAAAGGATGAACCTCAGGGTCAAAAATCCCATCAGGGTATATTTATTGAGGTAAGCAGAGTTGCGTGATTGGCGTGTGAAGGCAGGGATGGGGGATAGGGCAGGGACAGGATATCCTCTTCATCAGACATTATACATTGCTTTCCTCATCTTGAACGTAGTAGAGTTACACAAAGTGTCCTGGCTCAAACGCTTAGAGGATCAGAAACTGAACCCACCCTTCCATTAGGTTCAAAGTGAAATGATCATACAAGGAAACTTGTAATGTCCTGTCTAGAGAATGGGGCCAGATAATGAGGCTTTAAAACATGGCCTGGTGGCACTGGGAATAGGTTAACTACTTCTGCAAGGTGCAAAGGAAACATAAGTAATCTAAATGCTGGAAGAAAATAAAGCTTATTTGCAGGATTGTTTATATTAGAATGGGCTCAGTCCTTTCTAACTCTTCAGGTAGAATTTCCACCTTGCTTCCTTGGACAGAAAAGCTCAGAATATGAGCAGGCATTTTACTGGTGCTTTGGTGCTTGGTAGGAGTTCAGTAAATAATTATATTTTAAAAATCATTGAGTAAGCACCTACTTTATGTCAGGCATGGGCTAGGAGATATAAAAATACAACAAAATAAGGACATGGTTCCTGAACTCCAGTAATTTAAAATGGAGTTACAGATGAGAGATCCACTAATTACGGTTTGCAGTGGTTGGCAAATTATGGACCATAGGCCACATATGACCACTGCCTATTTTTGTAAATAAAGTTTTATTGGAAAACAGCCATGCCCACTCACTTATGTTTTATCTATGGCTGCTTTCACACTACAACAATAGAATTAAATAGTTGCAACAGAGACCTTATGGCTGTCAAAGTCTAAATTATTTACCTTCTGCTCCTTTATGTAAAAAGTTTGCTGAATCCTGGCCTACAATGTCACATACATGGAAATAAACTTTATAAACATTATCACAGTTAATTCTCACCATTGTCTATTCAGATAACTACCATATTATCCCTTGTAGATAACAAGACTGTAGCTTAAAAATTAAATATTTCAAGGTCTCCATGTTACATAAGCCATAAGTGGCTGATCTTGAATTTGAAACCAAGCAGTCTGATCTTATAGCCCATGCTCTTTACCGATGTCCGAGAAATTAATTTTCTTCGTTTTCCTATAACTGAATTAAATTTCTCACTTGTGTTTCCTTTCTCTCGTTGGCAGAATTTTATTCAGTTTCAGCCAGTTCAGAATTTGCCCTCTTCTTTCTCCAATGGTTTGAGCTCTGCTATGGCAGATTGATAGCCATAAGGGTCCTCATTCTTCACACTTGCCATATCCATGCCCTTTATCACATAACTTTGCAGTGTATTCCCAAAAGTGCTCTGACTCTGAAGAAATGCCCTTAACCATTATGCCTCAGCTGCCAAAGAGCTGACTAAATAAAAACTCCCAACCAAACACCAGTGGAACTTTTACTTTTCATGGTTACACAGATGAAAAATAGTCATGAGAGAGCATCTTCAAATTTCAGAGTATACAGTGGTAGGTAAGCCAGAATACCAGATTGGTTTTATTTAGCCAGACCATAACTCAATCATGTATTTAAGACTTTTTCTTCCATCATGGTGGAGTAACTGGTATAGGATTTAGGACTTTCCCTCTCACCGTAAGCTACTAGGGAAATAGAAAAAAATATAGGAAAACACCCGCCTGTTTTTAGACACTGGGCAATGGGCAGCACAGCACTGTGATCCCTGATGGAACAGGAACAAATGAGGTGAGCCCTACGATTGCTCCTTCTTTCTGCTGAAAAGCACTTACCTTCCAGGAAAACAAAACTCAACACTCTTTAAAAGAAAACAAAACAAAAAACAAACAAACAAACAAAAACCACATTCAGAACATCAATGTCATTTCATTAACACTATCTACCACCAAATCAAAAATTTCCAAGAAGAAAAGTTTTGCAATTAAAAATGGGAAGAAGAGAAATATGAATCATAACCTGGAGAAAATCAATCAATAGAAACAGGTCCAGAGATGAGAGTGATAACAGAAGTAGAAGACAAGGACTTGAAAGCGCTTATTACACACATGCTCAAGGATTCAGAGAACAACACGATCCAAATAATAAGAGAAGTGGAAGATATATTTTTAAAAAATAAATGGAAATTCTAGAGAAGAAAAACACAATATTTGACGGGAAATTTTAAATGGATGGGCTTAATAAAAGATTGGAGCCCCGGGGGGGGTGGGGATGGTGGTGTGATGAATTGGGCGATTGGGATTGACATGTATACACTGACGTGTATAAAATTGATGACTAATAAGAACCTGCTGTATAAGAAAATAAATAAAATAAAATTCAAAAATTCAAAAAACAAAAAAAAGATTGGACATGGGGAGAGGGGAAGGACAAGTGAAACTGAAGACGTGGCAAGAGAAAAAATTCCAAAATGAAGCATAGAGGGAAACAGACTGAGAAAGAGTTAACTGAATCTCAGTTACCTGCAACAAAATATAAAGTGGTACATAACATAGAGGTCCAGAAGAAGAGGGGAAATGAAAAAAAATTGAAGACATAATGACCAAAAGTTTACACATGCAAAAATCGAAATAATCTCAAATATGATAAATAGATAAAACAACACCGTAATCACAAAACTGTAAACTAGGGAGGAGAGAAAATATTAAAGAAGTCAGAAAAAAGATAAACATGTTACCTATAGGAGAGTACAGATAAAAATGGCCGCAGACTTTTAAGAGAAACAGTGGAAGCTGGGATCCAATGAAGCAATCATTCTACGTTCTGAAATGAAAAGAGCCAATCTAGAGTTCTGTATCTGATAAGTGTCTTTTAGAAATTAAGGACAAATAAATAATTCTTTAAACAAAATGAAAGCTGAGAGACCACCACTAAAAGCAAATATGTGGGTAAATATGTCAATGTCTCTTAAAAGATCACCGACTGCTTAATTTTTGAAAAGTATGTTGAATGTTATAACTCATAATAACAAAAGCATGACAACACTAGCACAAAGGATCGATCATAAGGATGGGAAATCTACTGTTGCAAAGTTCCTTTCATTATACATAAAATGGTGTGATATCATTTGAATGCAGGCAGTTATAATTAAAGACGCTTTTTGCAAATTCTGGAGCAGCCACTAAAAAATCTTAGAATAGCTAGTAATTCAACAGTGGAGAAAAAGTATAATATCCAAAAATACTGAATCAAAAAAAAATATATATATATATATAATAAGGTAGGAGAAAAAAGAAACGAAAAATGTGACAAATAGAAAATAAATAGCAAGATGGTCGATTTAGGTCCAACCATATTGATAATCGATCCAATTTAAATGTTCCAAATACTACCATTAAAAGCAAACATGGAGATGCCTCAGGCTGTTTCTCCCAGAGCATCCAGGAGTCATATTCACCTTTTTTTCTTCACGCTTCCCTCAAGGCACTGAGATGCTGCAGTTTAATCCTGGTTGAATGTATTTGGATGAGAGAGCGAGCAGCCATAGGAGGGGCAGCAACAAGCAGCCTGGCCTGAGAGCTTTGCGGAGACAGATGATAATGCTGTCCCTTTGGGAAGCCCGCAGTGAAGGGGACCTGCAGGGCCCGCCAGCTCACACCCCAGTGACGGGGGGGGGAAGGGGCTGGCGAGGTCAGTGAGGCAAGCAGGCCTGAGGATGCTGCACAGGTGCAGGGCACAGATGGGACGAACGACTCGTACGAGTCTCTTTATGATGGAGAAGCAATGAAGTGGACATGGAAGGCCCAAACCAGACCAGGGCCAGGGAATAAGCCAGGGCAGGGCTTAGCAAACTAGGTTCCCTGGGCAAATGCAGCCCATAAAATCTAAAATATTTTCTCTCTGACCTTTTACCGAACATGTGGCTTTCTGGCCTAGGGAGATCAGGCAGCAGTTGCTCCGAGGCCCCTGGCCAGCTCCACACTTCCCCGCATATCCTGCGGCACTGCTGGTGGCCCCGTGTCTGAAATCACACACTGAAATCACTCCTGAGCTGTTGCAAGGGCCTGACCTCCCAGACTCCTCTCAGACCATCAGCCTGCCCTGAAATCCTTTGAGCCTGACCCACCTTCCTGGACAGTAATTTGCCCCTCATTTGTCAGGTCTGGCCCCTCTCTACCCCTCTTTAATAAAGACATGGAAGCTGATCGAAATAAAATGCAGAAGTTGTCAGATGGGAAAAAAAATCAACTATTTTCTGTCCATAAGAAATCTACTTAAATATAAACAGATACGTTACAATAAAAACGGTCGAAAAAGATATAGTAGTCAAATACAATTCACAAAGAAGCAGGAGTGGCTATATTAGTATCAGAAAAAAGAGACTTTAGGACAAGGAATATTCCTAGACATAAAGAGTACATTTCATAATGATCGAGGGTAAAAAGTAACAATCCTAAATGGGTATGTACCTAATAACAGAGTTTCAAAATACATAAACTGAATAAAATAGAAAATTGACAATCATAACTAGAGATTTCAACAATCCTCTTTCAGTAAATGATAGAACAAGTAGACAAAAAAATCAATAAGAATATAGAAGATTTAAACAGTGCTACTTAAATAGCACTGTTTAAATCTTCTACTTGATGTCATTGATATTTCTAGAAAATTCATTCAACAACAACAGAACACATTCTTTTCAGATATGCATGGTAAATTCTTTGTAAACCAAGTCTCCATAAAGTTCAAAAGTTTAAATATTACACAGTATGTCTCTGACCATGATGAAATTAAAAGCAATAGCAGAAAGATATTAGTAAAATTCCAAAATACTTGAAAATTAAGCAACACATTTCTAAATAGCCAATGACTCAAATAAGTAATCACAAGGGAAAACAGAAACTATTTTGAAGTGAATGAAAATAAACACAGCATGATAAAATTTTGGAACTACAGCTAAAATGTGTTTAAAAGAAAATTTAGAGTTTTAATGTGTATATTTGAAAAGAAGGAAGTCCTAAAATCAATGATGAAACCTTCCACCTTAAGAAGTGAGATGAAAGAGATAAAACTGAACACAGAGGAAGTAGATGGAAGAAAATAATACAGAACAGAAATCAGTGAAATAGAACACAAATAATAGAGAAACTTAATAAAGCCAAAAAGATGGCTCTTTGAAAATATCAATAAAATTAAAAGTACCTTTAGCTAGACCACTCAAGGAAAAAATATAAGGCACAAATGACAAATATCAGGAATGATAGATCCTGTGTCAGCCAGCCTCTAAGACGGCCCCCCCCCCCCATTATTCCTACCTCCTGGTATTCATGACTTTGGGAATTTCCATTCAACCTTAATAGACAAAACAAGCAGGACCAAAAGGATACTGTGAAAATGACCAAGTGTGACTCCCAAGGTTAGGCCTTGAAGACATGGTGACTTCTGCCTTTCTTGACATTAGATCATTCTGGAAGCAGCCAGCTGCCATGGGACACAAATAAGAAGCCTGGTGGCAAGGTTCACGTGACAAGGAGCTCCTGCCAACACCACAATCAATTTGTCAGGCTTGTGCATGAGCCACCCTGAAACTTGAAAGTAGATCTTCCATTCCCAGTCAACCCTTCAGATGACCGCAGACTTAGCTGATATCTTGACTGCAAATTCATGAAAGAGGCTGAGACAGAACCACCCAGCTAATTCCACTGGTTGGATGCCTCACCCAGAATCCAAGGACCCATAAGAGATTTTAAATGTTTGTTTTAAACTTCTAAGTTTTTGTTTACGCAGCAACAGATAACACCAATTCTACAGAAGGATAAACAACTTTCTAACAACTTTATGCCTACAAATTTGACAACTTCAAAGAAATGGACAAATTCTTCAAAAAACAAAAATTACCAAAACAAAAACTACCAAAATTATCAAAAATTACCAAAACGGTGACAGGGAGAAATGGAAAATCAGAAGAGTCCTAAATCTATTAAAGAAACTGAATTCATAAATAGAAACATTTCCACAATGAAACTTTAGGCCATGATGCTTCACTGGTAAATTCTACCAAACATGGTAGGAGAGAACAATACCCATCCTACACAAGCTCTTGGAGAAAATGGAAGAAAAGAACATTTACCAATTCATTTCACGAAGCCAGAATAACTCTGATATCAATCCCTGATTAAAACATTGGCAGAAAAAGACCAATATTCTTCATAAACATAGACGTAAACATCTTTAACAAAAAATAAATTGAATTCTAGTTTAATATTGATTATACAATATAGTGAGATTTAAAAGTAAATCTCATCTAGGTATTACACCATCAAAACATAAGTAAAAAAATTTTTTTTAAGTCTACACTGTGTGGAAACATGATTCCAAATTATAATGGATAGCTAACACTCAGGAACTCTATCCATAAATCATTGTGATACACACCATTTTACCAGTGGGTTAAGTTTAACCTGTGAGGTTACATCAGGACAGCAGGTAAACAGCTGACCAACTCTACAGTATTTTCCACCACACATTTGCCCAACTCTTATCTGACAATATTAAACGATATGACTTTGGAACTCTTCTCTCTCTAGTGCTTGAGCTTAAATAATGTCTCTTTATATGATGATGAACTACATCTATACAACATATTGCTATAGTTTCAATCACAGTATATGAGGCTAGCAAAACAATTTCCCTAAAGAAACTTTTCAGGATAAAAGTTCAAAAGTAAACTCAGTTGACATGAAGACTAACAATAGGAAAAGTTGAATTTTAATAGTAAGAAGACTTGGCTTTCTGCAGGATTAAATATATGAGAATTGACTATTAACATAATTCGAAAAGTATATTATTGAGCTAGAAGCTGGGGTTGTCTCAACCCTGTGTTCTCATCATGAGGGAAGTTAAAATATTCTTTTGTTAGCATAAGAGTGATAACAGAAGGCTGCAATCATCTAATATTCATGCCTATTACAGTTTAAAGCATAATGTCCAACAAGATTTTTTAAAAACATTTTGGGAGTTGATTTAACCTAAATTTTTTTACTTTATTTTCTCCATTTTTAAAAAGATGATATGTTAATATTCTCTTTAATGGTTACTTAACTGTTGGCTTCGATTTTCAATAAAAACCTGCTGCTTTAATTGCCTGAACCCTTCACAGTCATAAGCTCTGAGGGTTGATCCCACACAGGCAAAAATGTGAAATGGGATCCATGCTGCCAGCCTGCTTCCTATCAGCCTGACCCAGGGTCTGCAGTCCATCCGTTAGATTCCACTTAAAGAACTACGGCATTGTCTTCAGGAGACCAGATAAGAGCAAACGTGGAACTTGAGAGACGGAACACATTAAGCAATAATCTTCTAAAATTCTGTGAAAACAGTCATTTTCGCAGAGGAGGAAAGACGAAAATGACAGTACCTTCCTCATGACCCCTGAACAGCCAGGTTCTGTGGTGCAGCTACACACGGGTTAGGGAGTGTCTGGAGGAAACAAGGAGATGAAGACAGACAGGGAAACTTGCTTCCTTCAGAGCTTTTCTGCACTCAAAAATGTCCTACCACTGTGTTGAAATTGAAATGCTTTGAAACTGTGTCAATGTATTGAAACTGTGTCCAATACATTTCTGCCTTCTCTTCTGGAGCTATGTGAAGTCTACCTTTTCCAAAAAGTTTTCCTTGGTTAAAGAGTTCTGACCCTGTTTTGTTTTCAACAGTGTTTATGTGTTCGATTCTGTGATTTGAGTTTACTTCCGGGAATTGCTTCTATCTAATACTTGCCTCAACTAGATTAGGAATTCCTGGAGTGCATGAATCAAGTTACCTTTTTAAATGAATTCCCAAATAGCATCTACCATGAATTCTACATACAAATATTAAATGCTAAATATGATAAATACCTAGATCAATCACTAGCAAATTCTTTTTTTTTGCCACTAACTCATTTTTCTCCTTCCCTCATTGAAACACCACACATTTTTCTTTATCTTCCTTCTTTATGTATATATATTTTTTTTTTCCTTTCACCTGTTTATAAACATTTATTACTTTCCATCATTTGTTTTACTTTTGAATTTTATTTATTTAGTTTTTATACATCAGCTTCTTATTAGCTATCTATTTCTTGATGTATATTTATATTCTTTATATCTTTATTGTTCAGAACGAAATATTTGAGGAACTCTGTCCTGTATCCTGCTTCTCCTTTTTTCCTGGTGTCTGTCCAAGTTTGAGGCCTGAGGCCACACTGACAACTTCCCAGCAGCTTTCCTGCATGCAGGACACAGGGAAAGGAGAGACAGAAAGCAGGATTGTCCTCGGCTTCGTATAGCAACAAGAATGACATTAGCTGTGAAAAGTAAAAGCTGTTCTGTCATCAAGAATAGGGGTTTCTGATGGAGAAGTCACATCACGAAGAAATAGCACTTTTTATTGAGGGCTAGTGGTGGGTCACACAGAGTCCCCCAGAGTAAGTGTGTGTGTGTGTGTGTGTGTGTGTGTGTGTGTGTGTGTGTTTGTGTGTACTAGTGTGTGCTATAAATTAGCCTCAGAGTTTGGCTGTAGCACACTATTAATTCCAGGGAGCTTTCTATAAATCCCAGTGATAAAAATTTTCCATCACATTCATGGAGGAATGGTTTAACATCACCAAGCTGCCTCCTTACAGGTGTAGATAAGAAGGCTGGCACCACAAAAAATATATGGACCCCACTTTTTACTTCCTTGCTGCCTTCAGCAGGGTAAAGATCGAAAAATAAAACAGAGTAATTGCTCTCACCTGGGGATGGATTCCTCCATTTCTCTTTGGGACAAAAGAAAAGAAAAGAAAAGAAAAACCAAGATGAGGCAAAATTAGAAACATTTCGCCTAGCTTTCAGGGGTTCCCTCCCACTTTCCTCTCTTTTCTTGGTCCTTCAGTGCCCAGGGCCCTCCTTCTGCCTCATGGTTGTCCTCTGAACCTCAATATTATCTTTCCTTAAAGAAAATTTCCTTCTCTCTCTCAGATGTTGAGAGACACACCTGGCATCCAAAAAACTTGACTAGGACAGTTGCTTGTTGATCCCTCAAATTGTAGAACTGAACTTTAAATTGGTTTGGGGAAAACTATTTGGTAGAAAGAGACCCTTTTTTTTTTTTTTTTTTTTTTAAAGATTTATTGATTGATTGATTGCTATGTTGGGTCTTCGTTTCTGTGCGAGGGCTTTCTCCAGTTACGGCAAGCGGGGGCCTCTCTTCATCGCGGTGCGCGGGCCTCTCACTATCGCGGCCTCTCTTGTTGCGGAGCACAGGCTCCAGACGCGCAGGCTCAGTAGTTGTGGCTCACGGGCCTAATTGCTCCGCGGCATGTGGGATCTTCCCAGACCAGGGCTCGAACCCGTGTCCCCTGCATTGGCAGGCAGACTCTCAACCACTGCGCCACCAGGGAAGCCCCGAAAGGGACCCTTTTACACTAACTTGAAGACAAAACCACACTCTAATTTACTATTTTTCCTTATCTCCTCTGGAAGCTGAGGCACAGGGTTTCCTCGGGCTGCTCTGAATTTTCAGTGCAGGAGTTGGAAAAGTCTACAGCTGCAACCACTTAGAGAAGCTGCATCATTTCACGCATATTCAGTGCCTGCTTTGTCTTGATCCTGACAATGAATATTAAACCCTTTTGACTTCCTAGCTCTGGGCACCTCTCCACAGGAACAGCTCCATTTAGCTGTTGGGAGGCAATCATCCATGGGTCGCTTGTATTTCTGCCCATCCTGAGAGGAGAGGCGCTGATGGCCTTCGTCCCAGAGCCTCTTTCCAACAATGTACACAGCCTTGGAAGGTAGAGAAGGTGCCTCCCTCGAAAGCAGAAGGTAGAGTTGTCTTCTGACAAGTTTAGTTCAGCGAATGTCTCCGCTGCAGGGCAGCCGGTAGGCAGGTGAGTTTGCAGCCCATAATGAAAGGTTGGGTTTCCTAAGCTCAGGGCTCCTTGGCCGATCATTGCCCCTGTGGGACTTGGAGGCACGGAGAACAGGTGCAAACATGCAGGTCATTCTAACCTCTCTTCCATGAGCAGTAAGGTGTTTTGTCTCTGACCCAGGAGCTTCCTGTCTTCTGCCAGATCTGTGAACTGGTGTTAGCAAAGTTGTTACCTTGCAAGTTGGATAGAATCTCGGACACTTCACAGTTTTGATACAGTTTCCTTCAGACTTTTCCAAATGACAACTGGAAAAATCTCCCTTCCCCAATTCTAAGGAATATATAGTTCAGGTTCGTTCCAGAATCATAATGTGATGGAACAACTAGATAGGCCACATACGAAAGAATAAATTTGGATCCTTAACTCAAACCATACACAAAATTAACTCAAAATGGATCAAAGATCTAAACGCAATGGTTAAATTCAAAAGCTCTTAGAAGAAACATAGGAGTAAATCTTTGTTACATTTGATTTGACAGTGGATTCTTGGATATGAGCCAAAAAACACAAGCAGCAAATGAAAATTAGATCAACTGGATTTCATCAATATTAAAAACATTTGTGCTTCAAAGGACACTATGAGGGAGTGAAAAGACAAGCCGCAGTTAGGAGAACATATTTGCGAGTCATATATCTGATAAAGGACTTGTATCTAGAACGTATAAAGAGCACATACAACTCAGTAAGGAAAAGATGACCCAATTAAAAATCTGAATAGAGCTTTCAAAGGAGCTGAATAGACATTTCTTCAAAGAATATATATATTCCATATGTATACATGAATAATTACACAGGAAAAGATTCTCAATATCATTATCTTCAGAGAAATGCAAATCAAAACCATGGATGCCACTTCACACCCACTAGGATGGCTATAATAAAAAAGTTAGATAGTTACATGTGTTGGTGAGGACGTGGAGAAATCAGTATCCTCACATGGCTGATGGGAGTGTAAAATGGTGCAGCCTCTTTGGAAAATGCTTTGGCGGTTCCTCAAAAAGTTAAACAGAGCTACCGCATGACCCAGCAATTCCACTTCTAGCTATGGACTCAGAATAATTGGAAACAGGTATCAGATATTTGTACAATATATCAATGTTCATTCTAGCATTATTCACAATATCCAAAAGATGGAAACCCAAGCGCCCATCAACAGATGAGTGGATAAACAAAATGTGTTATATCCCTACAATGGAATATTATTCAGCCATAAAAAGAAGTGAAATGCTGATACGTGCTACAACATGGATCAACCCTGAAAATCTACGTGAAAGAAACCAGCCACATAAAAACAAATAAGATGTCATTTACATGAAAGTCAAAATAGGCAAATATATAAAGACAAAGTAGATTAGTGGTTTCTTAGGGCTGGGGATGTGGGAGACTTGGGGATATGATAGATGAAGGGTACAAGGTTTCTTTGGAGGTGATAGAATGTTGTAAACTTGATTGTGGTGATGGTTGCACAACTCTGTAAATATACTAAAAACCATTGAATTGGACAGCTTAAACAGGTGAATTTTATGGTATGTGAATAAAACTATTAACAAACAAAGACAAATACAAAAATAACTCCAAGCACTCTTTGCTTCCGTAGAGCACAAGCCATGTTAGCTCGGTTCAGCCAGTGTCCACCCAGGGAGGTGACATGTCATTCTCCTCTGTGGTAGCAAATCCACCATCTATGAATGTTTCCACTAAAGACCCCTTAAATGGGGAAGGGAGGTAAACACACAGCGTTTCCACCACTTACCCGATAATTCTTTTCCTCCCTCCAGATCTGTTTCTCATATAGAAACGAGAAGGTAATGGTACCCACAGAAAGATGGAGCATAGATTGTATATAATTTTTGGCTCTTTTAAAGAAAATCCTACATATATGTCTACACTTTTTGTAAGATTATGTGTGAACTTGATACATGTTTTCTTCAGCTGCATTTCTAAGATAGGAGAAGTCACATTTAATACCTAATTACATAAATTCTTTGTAGGGCTGGTTTTCTCAGCCTATTTTTCATTAAAAGCAGGCCTGGTTCAGGAATATTCACATTATTCAACACTGTTTCCAATTACAGTTTTGTGTCATAATTGGCTGATATTATAGAATTCTATGCAATTCTATTTATCTGCAGAAGAACATTTCCAGCTTAATTTGACCTTTCTGTAATTTCCTCCTTTACTCTGAAGTCTACATAATGTATCAACCCATGAGCTCAACTTGAATTCTGTCTTTTAATATCACTACAAAAACTGTGGTTGGCAAGAGGAATTCCCTTAACGATCTGACAACATATTTCTTGTAAAAGAAAAAAAGAGAGCATTTTCTGATTCCTCCATTTTATGAAATTATGGCATTAGTAACCTTGCTTAGATTTTCTTCATGTATGTCCTTGCCACTGAGAACAGGTAATTCATAATGTTGTCTATTATTCTGATGATGTAATTGTATCATCACAAACCCAGATCGACCACAAAACAAAATTGATCCTAGAGTCTAAAAATTGGCAAAGAAAAGTGTTTGAATATTAATTATTTGATAACTCCAAAACCTTCTTTCTCAAACATTTTTCAAAATTCAACTGGTTAATATCATGTTATTTTTTCACAAGCTGCCCTTGGTAATAGGAACGAAGAAAACAGTGGTGAACAGAATAAATATTCTTGCCCTCATGGCTCATTCAACGCAGAAAAGAAGAAGAAATAAGAATAAGAGTATCACCACCAAAGCATCAACAGCATAAACTTCATAAATGCATTGACGCTGAAATATATAATAGGAAAACTTAAATTAGGTTTATAGAAGGGAGTGTGGAGGGAGATAACAGAAAAGACATTATTAGAGGATATTTAATCTGGAAGTTTTAAAATTAATTTATTATGGCGGTTTCATTTGAATTCTCTGTCAGTCAAAACACTATTTAATAACTTTGGCCATCTTGTTTGCTGGAGAATTTAGGAGAGTCTATAGCACATTTTTTTTTTCACACATTGTTGTGTTCTGCTACTATTTCCTGGGGAAGTTTCTGGCTTTGTCTTTAGACCTCCAGGCGCCTACCTTAATATGGAAGATTGTTTCCACTCTGCCATGCTGACAGTTGGGAAGCTATAAAGAACAGTTGAGCCCACAATTTCTCTTCCTATATGGGTCTAAATGTAATAATAATTTAGACCTCAAAATAGCTAAATTGTATGGAGCACTTACTATGTTCCAAGAGCAAAGGCCTTAAATATTAGCTCAATTAATCGCCACAAGATGCAGATGAGATAGGCACCACTGTTATTTTCATTTTACAGATGAGGAAACTGAGGTACCAAGATGCTGAGTAACTTGCTAAAGGTCACTTAAATTGCAATGGGAATCAACACCTTGTGACTTCACTCTCCTAGCTTTTCCATGGCACTAAGTCACAGAAATTACAAGGCAGTTTGGCTCACCTGTAAACTGAATTTAATTCCCTTGCCTTTTCTCATAGCTCCTCAGTTTGCCTAGCCTATGGCTATTTTAACAAGAGAATTGTCTTGAATGACAAGCATGGAACATTAAAAATCAAGGGAAGAGGGAAATGGAGTGGAAAGAACAACTTATAGGGTTTCCTACTGCTTTTAAAAGCAAGTTATTGGATGTAGTTTAACATTTTAAAATCTCAGTCCCTTTAATACATAAAAGGCCTGAAATTAAGTCAGAAGTTTTATTCTTAGCACCAAACATGGAACCATCATCAGCATTTGGGTTCACATTATTTTATTTGAAATACTATTTTATGTGGTAGTGAGTAAAAATGAAATATGATGATGAAATGGATCTACTAGAAATCTGTCCTACAAGCCACCAGAACTTTCCCTAAACACATTCTCTCAGTTGAGTTTTTATTAATTCAGAGAAACCAGTGTTTGACTTCCCAATTGTTGCTGGCAGGTGGATGACAAAGGATCATAATATAATACAGCTTTCTAACATGTATGTTGTTGTAATTATTATTTAATGCTTATTAGGTCACCAGATGGTTCAGCCTGCTAAGGATGACACATCTTTCATAGGTTTTATTTCCTCATAAGGAAAATCATGCAGAATTTGGTTACTTTCCTGTACTTGGTTCACTTTTTGGTATTTTTTTCTCACTTGGAATAAGCTTTCTGAAGTTTGACATGAAATGTCCGCTTTGAATTCTGAAATGATTCCGCTAGGTTTGTGTAGATCATCTGATGGACAAATTGCAGATCACATGGATTATTTGTGAATTGTGGGTTTTCCTTTAAAATCAGTTCATTAGAATTAGCAGAAAATTAACAAAAACATGATGCAGGCACAGGGTATGGCAGCACTATTTGTGACAGCAAAATACAAGAAACAACCCAAATATCCACCATTACCGGAATGGTTGAATAAATGGTAAAATAAAATGAAGACTATCCTTATGCATTTCGATGTGTCATCCCAGGATGTGTTTTTAAATGAAAAAAAGGAGGGTTCAGAAGAGTGTTTATGATACAATCAATTTGTGTGTGTGTCTACACACATATTTGTGTATGCTTGTGTGTGTGCACACTTGCTTGTATTTTCAGAAAGCAACAGTGGAAGGTTAACCCCAAAGCACCTGAAAATACCCACCTACCTGGGAAGGAAGGGCACAGAAGGAGGCAGGCTTTGGAGCTAATGTTGTCTGAACATCCTTATTTTTTACTTTGACTTTGGAAAGATGCTCCGTCTTACAAAATAATAAAACCAAAAAGAAACAAACAATCTATCTCCCACCCCAAGAAAATCTAAAACTAACTAAAAAAAATGTTGGTTGGCTGGTTGGAAACAAATCTTAATAATCGTAGAGCAATAAAGTGCTCAACAGTGCAGACAGGTAGATAGATGAGCCAATTTATTTTCATTGAGAAGAATTATCTGAGGAGAAAGTTAGCCTTTTCTCCATATGTCATTAAATTCTAAATCCATTACCGAGGTTTTGATATGTGCCATGAACAAGATCTAATACTGCAAAATGTCTTCTTGTCCTCTGGGTATAGGAAGAAGCTAAACAACACATGGAAATTAGACCAAATGGTTGTGGGATGATCAAAGCGGAGCGGGAAGGGATCCCTGTTCCTGTTTGCCTCCCCTTTACTGACTTCTCGAGTTTCTTACCTGTCAGGGCTATAGAATCTATCGTGTCATCAGATTGCACGGGTTTGGAAGGAGGATGACCCCAGAGGGTTTCCCCGTTGCCTGATGGTACGAGCATTAGTTCGCGGCGGTCATGTACCAGTAGGTGGGGATCCTTGTGATCTGCTTCCAGATGGATTGATAACTACTCCTCAGCTTGCTGATCTTCTCGGGGTTTGGAGGGTGATTCCTGATTGCCCAAACTTTTCTTCTAGATTTTTCCTGCCTTATGCAAACAACTATCAGCACGACTATTTTAAATGGGTTTGTCATTTTACATGTTACAGATTGTTCAAGTGAGTGGCAAAATAAAAAATGAAACAGCGAAAATATTGACCTGAAGCAGAACAATGGACAATTATGATATGGTAAACTGTATAGATTATATAGTTGTGAAAAGCTGGAAGCGTTGCCAGGAGAGTTCCTGGTAATTTAAAAGAGGTGAATTACTCTGAAGACAGTTGTGTCAGAAACAAACATGGTATATAAATTGAGCTGCCAGAAGGCTGCAACTTGGAGAATCAATCACCGTAGTATACAAACCTAGTTTTCTTTTACTTATTTCATCAAAGTGAAATGAAGTGCCAGAAACTTTCTTGGAAATTTTCTGAATGAAATTGACTAGAAATTGGACTGTTCATTATGAAAATACAGCTGCTGCCATATTTTAAGAATTTTTTACTTGATTTTTCCCCAAGATAAACAACAACTGTTTTTTGACACATTATCCTCTTTAATAATGAAAGAACTTTGACTCTAGTTATACTTAGAAAATGGCCACAAAAGGTAAAATGCCATACTGCCGCTCTTTTCCATAACCATGGAAAGTTTAAAAATTTTGTTTAAAAAGTCAAAAGTAAATTGCCAGGTTTTAATAAGTTTCTTTGGTCTAAACGTGGGAATAAATCAAAGGGCATCCCAGCAAAAAGGTTTGAAATTTGAAAATCCCTGGAGCCTTCCAAAATGTTTACACATTCTGTTATCAGAATACAGAAATAGACTAGTAGACAGGCTCACTTACATTTCAAAGTAAACTTGATTTCTCAAACACCCAACACCCAACTCTGGTTTTCAACACCGTGTAAAAATGTAATCAAGGAAAAAATTAATACATTTTATGAAATATCATGAGCGTCTGATTCCTGATGAACTTTATCAGTGATACGGTTTTTTATGTGCAATAGTTCAAAAACTTTGTATATCATGTTATTACCTCTAGTATCGATTATCTTCCTTTGAATGTGGGCACTTGGAATGCTTATCATTTCCCATAAATCTCTTAATCCATTTCTAATCCCAGAGATTTATCCATAAGGACTAAATCGCAATTTGGTAAATATTCTACCTTTCTTATCATCTAAATGAAATGGACAAAGATAGCAGCCCTAGGCATTCTAAGAGCACTTAATCCAGTGACAGAGGACTCTCTAATCCTTTTGTTAATTTTATATTATCACGAAACAGGAAGATCTAATATGTAACAGGTTTAAAACAAAAAACGACCAAAACCAGCTAAACGAGACTAGATGTTGACAATAAGGACCAAGTGGGAGGTCTCTTACTGTGCACCGAGCTGCACAAACATGGTAGGTGAGAGGGCTGACTTATCAGTCCTAGAGGAAGATCCCCTCTCTCAGGCAGAGACTGAATTGCAACATGGAGCTCACAAACGTCTAAGAATCAAACTGGAACATTCGATACGAAGAACAGAATGCAAGATCGGTTGTGTTATGCTTCCTGGGCATACCGGCCACAGATGACAGTCACATGCAGGCTCTGAAGCCAGCCTGCTGGTGTGTCTTGTCCTTTCCTGCTTTCTGACATGGGGCACCTGAACTAGCCCGTCAGTTCCTTGGTTTCCTCATCGGTAAATTGGGCACAACATTAGCACCTCCTTCCCAGGTTTATGTGAGGGTTTAGTGATTTAAACCATGGGTGCAACTGAAAGCAATGCCTGGGACATAGTAAACTTTCAAAACGATAGTATCTAATACTCCTCTTTCAGGAGAGGGGACAGAAATGTTGCATAGCACCATAAGTTATAAAAAATAATATAGGTTCATGTCAAAGCGGACCCTTATTACCGTTTCATAAAGGATGAGGAGAGATCGTCCCCTGCAAGAACTGTACGTAAAGAAATCACTGTACTGATGAAGACTGAAAATTACCATTGCTATTTCATGGCCTCACGAAGCTATCACAAAGGACTTAGATTTTAGGCGGGTGCTCTGGTTAGGAGTGTTCATCTAAGACAACGTCACCCAAAGGTGGTTTATGTGTAGGAGCTCTCGGTGCTCCTTCCACATCCTGGGCACCCGCCTTCCCCTGTGGACTGAGCCTAGAGTCTCCTGGAAACCTCTGCCCAGGGGCTTTTTCTGGCATGCCTCAGGAGTTGATGCCCCTGGAGCAGCCTCTAGGAGATGATGTTTAGCAATCGGGGGATAAATAACCCAGCTTCCTTCCCTGTGAGGTAGAAGCAGGAAAGTGATTTCTACGGCATCTGCCAGAAGTCCTAAACAGTAATCTGCTCCTTGGCACACCCTTTGTTCACGTCATCCCCTTTCCTTCCTGAGATCACCTCCCAAAAGTTGCCCTTTAATCCTTAACTCAGCATCTGTTTCTAGCAGAACCTCTAACTCCCCTCTACTAAAGAGCTCTAAGATTACACATAACAAGTTTTTTTAAGTGACTTGAAGAATGTTCTCTCAGGGTCAGGAAGAGAGACTATATGTCATTCAAAAGCTATCTTAAGCTATGTCATTCTCTTTCCAAATATATGACAATTTGTTTTTACAAACATTCTAATGAGAATTTCTCTCTCCTATGAGATGTGACCCCCAGGAGAAAGGAAAAGGACGTATGGCTGGAATCCTGAGCCTTGAATTCTCTATAAGCTTCCCCCTGTTGTTCAGGGGCACAAAGAAGATATGGAGAAGAGACATTCCAAAAAATTATACTTGTAATTATTTTAAGTCTTTGGCCTCAGATCCTGAGTGTTTGGGCACTGGGCTCCTGCGAGTGTGTGGAACTGGCTTCTGGAAGGAGGAAACCCTGGCCTTCTTCCCACTCTCATCTTTGTCTCAAGGAGGCAAGGCAAGGTTTTGAATTGTTCGGATTCCAGGGTGCTCATGGCAGCCACGGTTGCTGGGGTGGTGACTTACAGGTGGAGGAAACGTGGTCTCTGTGTTTGTTTCCGATTCGGGCAGGTGGGGCTTCGCATTTCACTGTTATGGTGAGTTCTGAGACGCTTGTTAGAGCTTTGGGAGAAGAAGGACAGGCATCACAGCCTCCTTGTCTCAAGGATATTTAGACCCAACTAGCATAAGAGAAAATAAAATGCTTCCACTGGATTCAGCCTGACTCACTGGGGTTCTGCTTTGGCACAAAATCCTAGCTTATACAAAGTACTATATTTCCTACGTTGCCACACTTGTGCATACAGGGCCTTTTGAGGAGGAAGCTTGGCTAACCAAGGCAGAGAACAGGAGATCTGAGGATTCTTGGAGCACTGTCTTTTTCTTTTAAGATTAAAAAAAAAAAATTATTTATTTTATTTATTTATTTTTGGCTGCGTTGGGTCTTCGTTGCTGCACATAGGCTTTCTCTAGTTGCGGCGCGTGGGCTTCTCATTGCGGTTGCTTCTCTTGTTGCGGAGCACAGGCTCTAGGTGCACGGGCTTCAGTAGTTGTGGCCCACGGGCTCAGTAGTTGTGGCTCGTGGGCTCTAGAGCGCAGGCTCAGTAGCTGTGGCGCACAGGCTTAGTTGCCCCACGGCACGTGCGATCTTCCTGGACCAGGGCTCGAACCCATGTCCCCTGCATCGGCAGGCGGATTCTCAACCACTGCGCCACCAGGGAAGCCCCTGGAGCCCTGTCTTAAAGTGACTCTTGTATAAGATCACCCTCTCATTTGCCAGAAACATAAGAGCCAAGGTGACTTCATTTGTATAGACTACACAGAGTAAGGGAGTCTAGGCTAAAAATAGGCTTCATTTACTCCTTCTTTTTTATCCACATCCAAACCTTGGCCACTAAGGGACCGCTCAGATCACAAGAGGCAAAGGAAAATAAACCTCACAAAAATTACACCAAGGGAAAGAGATATTTTATACTCTAAAATCCAGAGCATAGCAGGCATCAGCTAGGATGGTCCATCCCCAGGCATTTTTGGGTGGTACAGGGAAGATTTCTCAAAGAGCAGGCCTTGTCATTCATCCCACACTTATTTATTGAGTACCTACTGAACACTAGGAATATCACAGTGAAAAAATTATAAAGTGCCTGCTTTAATAGAACTTACCACACGGTTGTAGCAAAATAAAGAATCCAGAGAGAAATTCCTACTCCAGTGTGCTGCTTCAAATAGAAAAGATTATTTATAAGCAGAATCCACAATTATGAATGTACATTAAAGGATTTAACTCATTCACGTGGCAAAACGACATGAGGAAAGTCTGCTAGAGGCTTCTGCTTAACTTCTTCTTATTCATCACACAGAGACAAGGAAAGTCACTCTTTTCCCCATAGAACCTGCGCTGATACTTCCCAGAGCCTTGATGTGAAATAGCTTTAGGAGGAATCCAGCACTCTGCAAAGCAGAGAGAAGAAACAAATAATCCGAGCCCTGGCACACATTTCTGCTTTGGGAGATTAAATGATTCTGAAGCCTGTACTCTTTATGGATTTCCTTTTATGTGAGATTCTAGACTAGTTGCACTAGCATTGGAGGGGTTTCTTTTTTTTTCCAAATACAAATATTTTCATGGACTTAGAAATTGATATTAGGAAGAGTGGCAGTCAGAAACCCCAGGGAACTGGAAGGCACCTGAAATGGGTTATTTGGTCATCTGAGGTTGAAGGCAGTGTGGTATCTAGATGGTATTAAGGAATGGAAATGTGTTTGTTCATGGCACGCAGTGGTAAACAGCTAAACCAGATACCATCTGCGGTGTCCGTCAAAGGCAAGGATGTGAGGGGCTGGCTTGCCGCTGCTGAGAAATAGCATTGATGCTATGGGTTGGAGAGCTGATTCTATGGACAATGAAAAGATTGAAGATTAAAGAAAGACAATGATTAGCCAGTTTTTAAAATTCTTGACTCCAAGGATAGATGAAATCTCAGGGGCTTCCTAGGATTGCTAAATGAATCTCTCATCTTTTCATGAGCAGAACTGAAATAGCTGAAGAGCAAATGTGTTGTATATATCTTCAGGTTGTGGATTTCCACACCAGTTGACTTTACAACCTTAGCAGAATCTTGTGAGACAGTTAGGGCCATGGCTGGTAATAATGGAACTCTTGGCATTGGAATTGGATAATCTAGTATGACTTAGAGGGGTAAAGGAACCAGGATCTAACTTCCTGCCTTGTTTAAAGACTCAGAATCTCATTGCTTGAGAATCTCATATTCTGGGGGATATGTTTGTGCTTGCTTGAGCAAGGAGAGAAAACCTAATTTTCGTTTGGGCTGAATTTCTTTATATAAGTGCCAGAATTCTGGATTCAGTGGAACTTCAACAGCTGGAAATAATGCTAACTGTTTCACTGAGTGACTAAAATAAGGTCTCGGGTGGCTCTTGCTAACTCAACCTGAGAGGGCAGAAAAATTTTGGGATAACATGAGTAAAGAAATCCAAAGATATTGGGACGTAAAATAGGTTGGGGTAAATTGAACAGGTGTGGCTGGCTTCTCTCCTCCTCACTTTGAGCCAGGGAGGGCCCTGAAGACAGAGCGTTCATCAGTGCCTTCTGAGAACAATGCCGGCAGGTCAGACATATTTCCTGGCAGTCTGTAGGTTATAGAGCTGCTGGAGAAAGATGCTGAAATGGAAATGACTCCCTGATTTCAATGGATAAGGGAAGTTCCTGGGGTGACAGGGTCACAGGGTCATGCGTAATCACCAAGAGCAAGAGACATGTGGTTACTACCATAGGCATCTGGCACTGCATCGTAATCAGAGCGGTTCGGTCTGGTCTGCAAGATCAGGGATGGTGGCCAGATAACGTGGGGTTCCTAGGATGAAAACTGATGGCGAGCCCATTCGAGTCCTACTTGATTTGTACATCTGAGCAAGGACAGTTCAGGTGAACAAAGGTCTGTCTTGGACACAGGGATAACGGCAATCCTTCGCCTGATTCACAATCTCAGAGCCCTTTGACTGAAGGAGACGTCAGGAATACATAAGAAAATCTGTGCAATAGCAACCCAGTAATATTCTTTGAGTCTCCCTATTAGCACTCCTCGAAGGACTCTACCATAAAATAAGAATAACCATAAAAACAAACAAATGAATATAACAAAACAGAAACAGACTCATAGAGAAAACAAACTAGTGGTTACCAGTGGGGAGATGGCTTGGGGAAGGAGCAAGATAGGGAAAGGGTGTGAAGAGGTACAAACCACTAGGTACAAAATAAATAAGTTACAAGGATGTAATGTGCAGCACAAGATATATATCCAACATTTTATAATAACTTTAAATGGAGTATAATCTATAAAAACATCAAATTTTATTGTGTACACCTGAAACTGACATTGTAAATCAACCATGTTTCAAATTTTTTTTTTCAAAAAGAATAACCATAAGAAGGGAAAGGGAGATACCCAGTTCGTCACGATCAAATGTAGGTATTAGCCGATCAACCTCTGATTCTCTGCAGGCAAAGCCTCCTGCAGATCTCCCTGAAAACTGCTCTAGCAACATGTTTACAGCAACCCAGGCTGGTAGAGTGTTGGCGGAGTGGACTCAGGCTACAGGTTCTAGACCCCAGACCCCTGATCACACCAGGGTAGAAACTTGGACACCAAGGATCTGCCTTGTTTTACTATCATAACTGTAAGGCTTGAACACCAGCCTCTGATCATGCCAGGGGAGAGGCTGATACTTCTCTAATCCTAGAGCTTAAAAGTCCCAAAGCCCCAAATTTGGGGTACCTCTCTCAACATCAGTCAGATGTTGGGACCCATAACATCCATCTGTGCTGTTCCAGAATTCTAAGGGCCACAGAAGATCACACACTCACTATTGCTTTTATCTCTGTAAGTTTCTCCAGTGAATGCTGTCTCAGAAGACCTAGTAGGTAGAGCATTAGATCCTTCACACTTACTCATTTGACAGTGGTACCATCCAACAATTGCTCTTACCTGATTCCTGAGGCCAGTGAATATGAGTACAGTCCAGCGAGAGCAGAGCCCATTAGGGTCAGGAGATAATAGAATTCTGACCAGAGGACACGACCGTGGCTATTTTCCCAATTGCCAAATGCAAAATTAAGATACAGTGGGTCCTCATTATCCACAGATGCTTATTTGAGAATCTGCCGACTCAATAAAATTTATGTGTAGCCTCAGCATCAATACTGGCAGAGCTTGTGCCATCATTCATGGACATTAAGTAGGAATCTTTAGTTACACAATTATACATATTCCCTACTGAGGTCCATCAAGGAGATGCTCTATTTTCTTGTTTCAGTTCTCATATAGAGATGCCCGGAGGATGGAGACAGCAGCGGGCAGAGCTCTGCAAGAAGCTCCGGTTCTGGGGCTGGCTGAATGGGGTTTGAAACCCAACTCTGCAGCCGCTGGTGAACAGCCTCAGGCAAGTCACGTAACACTTTTGAAGATTGTTTTCACTTTTGTAAGATCAAGAACAGAGCATTGACCAGGATAAACTGTTTTTAGGATTTAAAACACACACACACACAAAACTTTAAATATATATATTTCCCCTAGGAGCAATGGCTCACTATTCACCAATCCAGTGTTGGGGCAACTTTATAGTACATAACTGCCATGAATAACAAAAAACAGAAATCAACTGTAGATATTTCCATCAACAGATGGAAACCACACTGGCTCCCTGAACTGTGATAACTCCTGTTATAAAGTTGGATGATAATACCATGTATTTCTTAGGATTGTTAGGAAGTTAGATGAATTAATAGATGTTAATAAAGTTCTCAAAATAGTGTCTGGACAGTAGTAAAAGCGATACAAGATTTCGTTATTATTACTATCATTGTTAGGAATGGGTAAGTGGAAGCTTCTGGAGTTTTTCCTGCCCACAATAGGAATATGTCAAAGGCAATACCACAGCCCTGTTGGAATTACAAAAATTTGCTATGTCATTAAAGGCTTGAAAGATGTAGGAGTGAAGATTACATCACTTCCATAGTTAGCTGTCCAGTTTGGTTAGTGAAAAAGACGGATTGATTACAGAGAATGACAATAGATTATCCAACATTTAATCAAGTGGGGATTCGATCTTGCAAATTTGTACAGGATGTGGTCTCTTCACTGGAACAGATCAATATAGCCCTTCCTAACCACCCACTGATATGACAAATGCTTTCTTCTCTATCTCCAAAAGCAGTAAATAGCAGAAATTCGTTTTCATGTGACAGAGACAGCCATACATCTTCACTGTCTTGCCACAGGTTTATATCAACTTTCTAGTTCTGTGTCCCAAGTCATTCTGCAGGGACGAGTAGTTACCTCATCAGTGCTCTGGACATCACCCTACTGACATCATGCAGATAGAAAACAGAGCAGGGTCCCTATTACTTTGGTAAGATGATGCACACGAGTGCCACAGCCTGGAAGATAAATGCCACAGAAGTACAGAGACCTTCCACTTCCATAAGATTTAGGGGTGTCCTATGGTCTAAAGTATCTGCTCTTCCAAAATGGAAAAAAAAAAAAAGTGCCATTCTTTGGTTTAAAAAAATATGTGTTATAAATTAAATATCTGTGAGTTGCACTGACCCATATGCAGTGGCCCTAAACAATAGCCCGTTTGACTCAGAGAACAAGAATGCTCTCCCACTGGTGCAATATTTGGTCTTCATGGCTCAGTGGATCCTATGGATGCAGAATAGACCCTGTGGTGAGAGAAACAGCCGGGGCTCTGATGATTTGGGAGAAAAACCACGGCTTCTCTATTATAAGTAAATAGATCTTGACTTGCCACTGAGCCCTGGCAGGCTGTAAAGCCCTGACTGCAAGATCTCGTGTGACTGTTAGACCTTGGCTGTTCAATATCAGCTGAATGCTGTCTGACTTACTGTATCCTAAATTTTGGTATTCGTGGTGGTTGAGTTTTACGCTTAGTAAATATGTGAACTTGGGCAAGTTTCCTTTTTGTGCTTTGGTTTCACATTAACCAGAGGTTAATGATAGTAAAATACCTGGCAATATTTTGATGGGGTTAAATGCATGAACACATGCAGACCACTTACAAGTGTCTGGCACATAGTAAGGGCTTCTTAAGTGTTAACCGTTATGGTTACTGCCCTCCTTTGAGGACATGGACCTGTAACCTGATAGATCCCAGAGGTGTAAGGTTGGGTCATTTGGTGCTCGTTACTCCTGCACCCAAACCAACGTACTCTTCCTACTGGGGACCAAAGCATCATATAGGGGTTTCTAATTCGGTATGTAGCATGTATCCTGGGAGATGGGATCCCATCCTCAGAGCATTGCTCCTGAGCTGGTGCTTCATTGTGCCTTCAGATGTTAATTGCAGAATGCTCATTGCCCCAGGTATGGGCCAGAGCAGTAATCTTAGGTCTGGAATGTGCTGTTTCTATACCTCTCCAGGGGTGAAACCGCACTGGCTGTTCTCTGACCTTGATGGTCATTATGATCACTGTGAACCCTGCCCACCCCCCAAGATTCTGGTGTTTAAAAGCCAGTAACTAGCTTCTTTGCTTCAGGCCCAGCATCTCTGTTGCTATCAGTGAGGAAGGTTCTAGGACAGCTTCTCTTACCCTCAGTCCTGGTCTGCACACGACAGTCACCGCTGGCTCCTAGTGAAGCTGATGTCCTCTTAACCGGTTAATTTGTGAGCCTCTTGAGTGCCCAGTATCCCCTGAGCCTTCCTGTGGAAGGAAAAAAAAAACCTGAATGATTTCCTGGCCTCACAAAAATATTACCACTCTAGCAGGCCCGCTTCTCTGAGCCTTTTAATCAGTTCTCTACAATCTGCCATAGCAATTCGGGAATTTCAGTTCTGTTCAACGTGGATCCCTTCTTTCTCCAGGCTGCTAGGAGTCATCTCTGCATCCTCCCCTGCGGTTCTTGGCAGGGGGTTAAGTCCCATATCACAAGAGAACGCTCCAGGTCAATAAACTCTCCCTGGTCATATCTTATTTGCCAGTCCCCTTGACCAGGAAACCTCCCACTGCGATCCCACAAGGACTCCCTGTCTCCTGCCATCCTACATGGCTGTTGGTCATGCTGACTAATTCCTGCGGTTCCTCTGTGGCCTTGGCCCTTTATTCCTCTAGCAGGTCTGATAAGTCCCCGTCCGGGTGATGCTGTGACCTAACCACGCCTATAGGCCTGGCAGCCACAGGAGGGGTAGGGGCACATCCTGAGAGAAGCCCTGTGGGCTTGCGGTGGAGAGCGCCGTACTGTCCCCCTCCGTGGGCGCAGGGCCCGTTCTTCACGGGAGGGGTTCGCCTCTGCAGGCTCAGAGCGTTCAAAAGAGTCTGGGTGCCCGAGCAGGGAGCTGAGCGTATGCGGAAACTCTCTGTACTTTCTACTCAATTTTGCTGTGAACCTAAAAGTGCTCTGACAAATAAGGTGTAGGAATAATAATAACAAAAAAAATGTGGGGAATCAAAATCTCAAGAGGCATCTACCCAGATACCCTGATCTCAGGGCCCTGAGCTTGGTGTAACAGGCCTGCTTCAGCTGAACCTTCAATTGTCTTTGAAGATCAGTGACTATGGTCTAAATCCTTAGTTTTGTCTTAAGCTTTTTTCTCCTCTCCCGAGAGAGGAAACTGGCCTCTTTTAGGCTACCAGGGAGGCCCTCTGGTCTTCACATTTGATTTTCAATTATTTGTTCAATACTATTAGCTTTTCATTAGGAAGGACAGTGCCATGACTTAATGACAACCACTAAATCCACTGTCCTGTGCACTGCTTCCATCAGTCATGACATTTCCTTCGCAAGAAGAGGCTCCCAAGTCGCCACCAGCAGCTTTCCAGCAGCTGGGCTTCCTCCCGGGTCACGGAGCGCTCGGGCTGGTGTCCTCAGTCCCAAATGGTGGCCAGCGAGCCAGTCCTGGGACCACGTCTTTGCTGCTGGCTTTCTTGAGCTACTCTGGGAGTCAGCTGCGTTCTCTGGGAAGCAGACACTGGCGTGGAGACAGGACTGCAGAGGATTTTTGGGAAGGAGAAAAGGAGGAAGCGGGATTGCGCAAGAGGAGCGGTCAGGCCACGATGCGGAAGAGGCAGATCGGACACAATGTCTGCCGGGCCGCGGGGCGCTCCAGAGCGAGGTCAGCGCGGTAGAGGCTCCGAGCTGGGCGGAAGTGGACGGGCCTCTGTGCCCCGGCCTCGCTGGGCACCCACCGTCCACGAGCCTTCTGGAAAGAGTGTGACCTTGGCTCAAAGGCAGTCGGCTGACCACACTCCCCAAACTGAATTCTGTATGGAGAAAGGATGCGAGCGACCCAGCTCTACTTCATTCACACTCTTACCACCAATTCAGGTACAGGAGTCCCTCCGTATCCGCAGTGTTCGCTTCCCGGGGTTTCCGCGGTGGGAAGTTTTAAATCGCGCGCCATCCTGAGTACCGGGATGAACTCTCGCGAGGTCAGCTGCCGGGGCCACGCGAGAACCACGCCTTTGTCCAGCGAACCCCGCCCCTAGTCACTCATTGGCCCCTGGGTTATCAGAGCCACGATCTCAATATCGCGGTTCTTGCGTTCCAGGGACCTTTATCTTCCCGAGCAATGACCCCAAAATAAGAGTGATGCTGGCAATTCGGAGATGCCGGAGAGAAGCCTGACGGTCCTTCCTTTAAGTAAAAAGGTGAAAGTTCTCCACTAAATAAGGAAGGAAAGAAATCCTGTGCCCGGGTTGCTGAGACCTACGATAAGAACGAACCCTCCATCCGTGAAATTGTGAAGAAGGTAAGAGAAACTCGTGCTAGTTTTGCTGTCGAGCCTCAGACTTCAAATGCGTGTGTGTGATAAGTGCATACTTCAGATGGAAAAGGTGTCAGTTCACACAATAAGATATTTTGAGAGAGAGACCACATGCACAAAATTTTATTACGGTATATTATTATAATTGTTCAATTTTACTATTATTGTTGTTAACCTCTTACTATGCCTAACATAAAGTAAACTTTATCATAGGTATGTGTGTATAGGAAGAGACACATATAGTGTTTGGTACTCCTGCCGTTTTAGGCATCTGCTGGGGGGTCTTGGACCGTGTCCCCCACGGGTAAGGGGGAACTACTGTAGTTCAATACAGTGATGAGGTTAATTTGCAGTTTTCATAATGGAACCAGGACATTTCCTCCTCAGCAGGAGAGTTTCCCAAGACGAGTGTCTTTAAAATAATAGTTCATTTTAGCATCAGTGTCTTCCTGAGGGACAGAGAACAATGTGAGTCCACATTACAATAAAACTTCAAAATTTTTTTCATTCAATGACATTTCTTTATCAAATAACTGAGATCAAATTAGAGATCTAATCTGGAAGGTATTCAGAGTAACGATGAAAATTATGTTGCTGCTTTTCACATGTTCTTTTAAAAGTACTTACATAAACATTCTCTCATTTGGTCCAGACAATAACCCTATCTATCAGGTGGGCAGAGCAGCATCAGAAATTGTCTTGGTCAAATTTTATTGTTATTCCATAACTTCTAAGAGATTTTCATGACACCAGAAAATTTAAAAAAAAGATTACCAGATGACAATATGTGCCCCTAGGTGCTCTAGAAGTGATCCAAGGACCACTAATTTAAAAATTGAAATACCAGCATATTCTTAATAACCTTGCTCTTATTCACTTCAGTTTTTGTCATGACTTTAAGTTCATATGAATCTGATGAATTTAAAAGGTAAGTTATGTTATTTGTTTGCATTTGAATTTTAACGTTACTACCTGAAATACAAAACATTAGGAAATTTGATAAGGCATAACATCCACTAATTATAACACAAATTTAAAATTTCTGTGATCTACCCATCTTTATTTATGTGCATTTTTACATTACTATAAATATTTATATATATAATTTTCTACTTTGCCTTTTTTCAAACTTAACCTCATTCCAAAGAATTCCCAAGATCCGTAATTCTATGTCATCATTACTATAATTTTAAATGACTACCTAATATTGTATCTAGTGTTTTAAAATGTTTTAAACATGGTTTGAATGGGTATTTTAAAAAGAAATCTCATGGGAGATAGACATTTGGGGATATATAAAGTAAAAAAGACATTTTAAAATAATATAAATACCTTTTGATTTTTTTAGAAACTGGACCAAAACATGTTAAAAATAATTTATAACATTGTTCTTCCCTGTGAGACTTCTCATTGACCTTTCAGCCTGAATACAAAAATAGAAGACTTTATCATAGCTTTAGCCTGTAGGCCTATTTTTAAATATACAACGTCATGAACTAAACTTAATAAAAATCCAACACAAAGAGATGAAAGTGGGAACCTTCTTTGCAGAAATTCCTTTGAGGCTATATCCTGCCTTAATTCTACAAGAAGAATTCCCACAGAAATCAATAGGAGATTAAAATAAATATCAATGGCAGGATACAGTCCAAATTATGAACGAAAAACTTTAAACTTGACAGGTTAATTGTTTTTCAGAAAGAGTGGAATTTGGGAGCAGTATTTTCATGAGGGAAAACCAACATTTCGGCTGTAGATAAATTAGTACACAGCATTTTGTACAGTAGGGGCTTATCTATGGGAGCTGTGTCTACCCATTGTGTTATGACATTGGTTTCTGCCATTTTGGAGGGAAGTTTCCTCACCTGCATCCAGATTTTGCATTAGTTGGTCAAGTTTCTAATATGCTTTTATTTTAAGTAGGATAAACAGTATACAAGGTGAAAGAAATTTATTTCAAACTCTCCTTGCTTAGTCACATTATTCAAAAATTGTTAAGAAATAAATTCTAATAATATTACACCTGAAAAATTCAAAGGTAGAGTTGGGTAACCAGTAACCTGATACCCTTTGGCTTCAAAATGTTACAACTAGTACAAATGTATACAAAGTGTTCAGGTTGCCAAATTTGACATCTAGAACACTTGAATAGAGGTGTGTATAAAAATCAAGTTCATTCATTATTCAACTTTGCCACTGTGCCTTGCACAGCCTCTCTGAGTCACTTTTTTCCTTTTTTGAGAAGAAAGGATAACAATACTTTTCGGCGAAATGAGGATGAGATTCAAGAAAGAGCAACATAATGTACTACTGTTAGAACACTAGCTATACAGGGCCACAATTATACTGCAGAGTGGTTGGCACGTAGTATGTGACCAAGAAATATAAGTGGCTGAATCAGTAATATTCATTTCGGAGATGATATTCAATTCAATTAACATTTGATAAGTGCCTATTATATTCAAATTATGTGCAAGGGCTGTAAGAAATGTAATGATTCTAGCAATGCCCCTACACTGATGGGGACTGTAATCTGATGGGCAGGTGAACTTGAATCAAGCCAACTCTAATACCAAGTCATATGCGTTAGGAGCATAACTAGAGATTTAAATAACGTACTCTAGAAATATAAAGCAATAGCAATGATTTTCCACTGCAAATTAACTGGAGAATTAACTAGAAGATTGAAGAAAAACCCACGGAGGAGAGAATCTAAGAGGAAAAGATCAACTTCTCCAATAGTCAAGATTAAAATGTCAGTGACAGTACTTCATGGTATGATTCGTGTTTCCTTGGAAGTGAAAGAACAGACTTGTGAATGAATCTTCTGAGAACAGTGACAAGAATGGTGGGTTTGTTTAACAATTGAAAGTACATATAAAGGACATCTGTTATGACATTAAATGATTCTAGTATGAAGATAACAGAGAAGAAAAATATGGAAGTTAAAATGAGATGTCTAGTCCACAGGGAATAAAGAGTACTTGGTTGAAATGGAAGAAGTTTTTGTTTGTTTGGTTTTTTGTTTGTTTGTTTTGGTTTGGTTTGGTTTTTGTTTTCCTGTGAGACCCAAGATCTTGAACAGAAAAAAAAAAAAAAAAGTAGAAAAAAGTTAACCACTAGGAAAATGATATTGCTCTGATTAACTTTAAAAGTTAAGCACAAATTTGTTATCAAGGAAGGCATTAAGGGAGCTCCAAAATAAATCGATATAGTTCCAAATTTGCCTTAGGTTGAAAATGGTCCAATCAAATTTTTTTCTCCATACTGTGTGGAATGAAAACCTCTATCTAAAGCATGTTAGTGTCACTACATTACTTTCTTTGAATACTAGTTTCAGCAGATATTTTAAGATGATCAAGGCGTGAAAATCTGTCTGAGATTAAAAGCCTGCTGTTAGCCCAAGGAATGTAAAAGTAATGAAATGTCAGGAAGAATTCCATGTACATGTTTGAGCTTGTAGAACAACTGTGTTCAAAGGAAATTAAACTGAGAAAAAAATTCTGTTTCAATATAGCCAATACATGAGTAAATTAGATAAACTCTTACAAATAAGTATACATTCCCTTTCTCTGATGGTAAGAGCTAACGTTTATTGAGCATTTACTATATTCCAGGTACTGTACTAATTACATTACCCATTTTCTCATTTAATTTTCACAGCAACCTGATGAGGCTAGAGGTAGAAACTATTTTTAATTCTCTTTCAGTAATGAGGAAACTGAAAAGTTGTCTGTGATCATACAGTTACTAAGCAGAAAGGCAAATATGGACCCAGGACTCACTCCAAACTACCCTCTGATGTACTTGGAATCACCAGGTATATTTTTTAAAAATTTTGAAAAGAACTTAGAAGTAGATATAATTATATAGCCAGTTCCCATCAATGAATAAGCTTATCTCTGGCAATGAGTTGTTCTCAATGTTTGAAAAGATTTTGTTTATTTTGCTAGGGAAGTATAAAATCTGTTCTGTGTTATAGTAACCAAAAGAGTTTAAGACGTGTCAAGACTATAGTATTCAGGTGTGTTTCCTTTTATATAGTCTCTTTAATGTTTAATGAGGAAATCTTGTCTGATTTTCTTTCTTTAAGAGGGGAATGTTCATCTCCTAAAACTGTACATTTAACTATTGTTTTATTCCAGGTAACAATAGTTTTTGAAATTAAACAAATATATATATATAAGCACAGGTAAGCCACTCCAATAAAATAGAGTCTGCGTTTGAATACTATTATCATTTTTAATGGCATTATATTGAACTTATATTGCTAGAAATACAATCTTGTTTCATTAAGTAACTGCTTGTATGGTTTCTACAAGCCATTCCTCCCCTACGTTGAGTGTGGTCCTGGGGAACTAGGTAAAAGTTGGGGGGTGGTTTGAATTGCTGGAGGATTTGGGGCCCAGAACAAAGGGAGATGGGGATCTGAGGGGAGAGAGAGTAAGCTGGAAGCTAGGAAATGTGGGAAAATTTAAGTATATAAAATCAGCCAGTGCACACACAGGCGCTCAGGGAAAGTATCTTACAGAGCATCTCTGAGCCAGTTTGGAAGGTTGAGCCTAAAAGGTTCCCCCTGTGCACAAGATATGAGGTAAGGCTTCTTTTATAGCTTGGCAGCAGTAAATCCATATGCTGGGAAAGAGATCAATTTTAGACACTTAAAGTTATTAAAGTCTCATTTTCACAACAGAGTCTCGCAACGGTGGACTGTGCAGCTAATGGGATAATTTAACCAAGAAAGGAATTTTTCCAAAAAATTCCTTATGGACTGATATTAGGAACTTTTTACTAAGGCAGCAAAACCAGAATTTACTAAATTGTACCATGGACATTCTACAAGCAAATCTAATATTAAAAGTATTAAAAGATTTTTTACAACCATATCCATGGGGACCTTTATTCCTTGACCTCAGTTTGCCCCTAGATTCATACAAATTAAGTGGTGAAAGCTGACAGAATGCTTGAATTACCTTAAAATGGCACATTATGAATTTAGAGAAGGAGAGATGATAACCTAACATTTGCTTAAAGTAACAGATTTACTAATTGCAAGCTTAACAGAACAATTGTTTGTGATAATAAGACTATCTTAAGGAAATTACAGTTTCAGAGAATTTCCTTATGATGGAAAAATCCTCTGGTTTGCGATTTTGTACTTGGTGAATTATTATAGAGTAGAACAAAATAGAATTTAGGATCTAATAACCACAGCTCCCATATGTTGGGTGCCCACTGTATATCAGACACTGTGTTGTGCTTGACTTTGGATATATTATCTCATTTAATCATTGCATTAACCCTCCAGAGTAACTGCTACTCCTTGTTGTACAGATGAACATGAAGACACAAATTTTAAAAATGGCCTCAGTGAGGTTATGTGATTTGCCAGACCTGGGATTAGAAGTCATATGTGCCTGGCTCCAAAACTCCAGTTTTGAGCACAGGATAAACATGACTATTAGTTATACCATTTCCTGTGTTATTTGTTGTTACATAAACAAAGAAAATATATACTCCAAAGGGGCATCCTGTGAACACGTCAATCATATTTAGGTTGATTGTGATAAAAACATACAATCAAAAGGACATTTTGTATCATTACCTTTGAACATTTCAGACCAAATCCTTTCCCTTACTAGAATTTTGACAGAAGTGTTGCTTTCCCTGGTGGGGATATAACCCTCTTCTTCCTTGTCAGATTCAAAACAAATTGAGGAATAAGATGAAGAGTAAAATATATGGAAAATCAAACTGTTGCTTAAAATAAAAAACTGATGAAGGCTTAGTTGTAAGGGCCAATGGGCCTGGTAAATGAACCCCAGATTCGTCAGCCTTACCCACCCAGTCACGGCATGTGTGAGGGCACTGGTCTTGGGGGAGAGCCTGCACCCAGGAGCGATGGAGAACGTTGGCAGCCGGGAGTCGAGCGCTCTCAAGAGGGAAAACGATTGGGCTGGCTCTGCGTGCCCAGTTCCTTCTTTTGAAAGTTGTCAGTCAGATGAATCACTCCACCTGCTCAGGGCAGAGTAAAGGGGCAGGGCAGGAGCGGGTTTTACAGTACTATCACTAGAACAGCCTTCAGAGGAAGAAAGCATTGGCACTCCGCCTCAGCTTCCCCGGGTGTGCTCTGCCCTGCTCTGCTGTGTTTTGTTTTGTTCCTCCCTGGCTTAACTCCTCAGGCAGGGCTCTCTCTGTCTGGGAGATCGTGTTCCTAAGACCATTCCTCACCTCTCTCTCAAAGACGAATCACGGGTCCTTTGGAATCCTCTTGGGACCACTCGTGGGAAAGATACATTTTACCCTGAAAAAGCTCCAAAATGAGTCTTTTGCTCCGTTAATGAATCTACTCCAGGGCCACTCTATTTAAAGTTGAACATTTACTCCCTATTCTGTTTCCCATATCCCAAATTATGTCCAACCATGCTTTCTGAGGTAACATAGCCCTGGTTCTGCAATGAGATATAATAACAATATTAAGAGACATAATAAAATATATAAGTGCTGCAATAATAAAATGCCAGAAAACTTCAATAGAAGCCCTCGTCTGCACTCAAATTCTCAGGGGGAACTCAAGGCCACACCTATCGATTCAGAAATTAATGTTTAAAATTTAATTTTCTTGACAATACGAGTTAAAAGTTAGAAATTAAAGTAATTCCCAATTTTTTATTCTGCCCAATCTGTATTAGAGGTTTTTCTCAATGTATCTGAATATGTGAGAGTGGGGTTATTTCTTCAGGACTTCATACATTTTATTAATTTAACACAAGGTATCAGATACATCTGTCTTTCTAGTGTCCAAAGAGTAACAGGACATAAGATTATAACCACGCTGCCCCTATATAAACTGACTTTAAGAAAGACAGACAATCCTCAGGCCTTAGAACAGTTTTCCCAGGTAAAATTCCTTTGAACTCATTAAACGTTAGCGAAAACTGTGGTTAAAACTCAGTTATTTCTAAACGAAAGGCAGAGTATTAATTTATCTATTGCTGTGTGACAAATCACCCCCAAACTTAGCAACTTAAAACAACAAGCATGTATTATCTCACAGTTTCCGTGGTTTGGGAATCCCGGGGGAAGTTTTCTGGTTGGTTTTGGCCCAGAGTCTCCCATGAGGGTGAGTCCAGCTGTGGCCAGGGCTGTCGTCATCATTTCCAAACACTGAAGACTCATTTCCAAACTCACTCATGTGGTAGTAAGCAGCCTCCCGCTTCTCACCAGCCGCTGGCCAGACACCCCAGTTTCTTACAACTTGAGCCTCTCCGTGGGCTGCTTGAGTGCCCTCAAAACATGGCAGCCGGCTTCCCTTGGAGCCAGTGATCTGAGAGAGAGAGAAAGCAAGGCAGTGACATAGCACTTTCGTTTATGGTCTCACTTCTGAGTCATACACTGTGTCTTCTGTCTTATTCTGTTTCTCAGAAATGAGTCACCAAGTCCAGTAATACCCTCAGCAGAGAGTGTTACACAGGGTTAAAATACGAGGAGGCTGGAAGACTGGCTCCCCCCAAAGAAGGTGATGGAAAAAAGTCTCAATTTTGATCCTCACCAAGATGCCACTGGTTGGTTGATAGGTGTTCACTAGAAACTCTGACTTGTTCATTTAAATTTAGTAGGGGTCAGTCTCCAGCAAAGGGGTTTAGTGCAGCGCACCTACCATTTCTGGAGGAGAAATCTGCCCGTGCATCGCTTCTTAACCTCCATTTCCTCGTTGAGCTCCGTGTTCTGTATAGACAGAGAGCTCTGTCTGCTCATATAGCTGCCATGTATCTTGCAGAAAGACATTTTAAATCCTGTGCCATTGTGGCTAACGCCTCTGCCTTTTGTTCTGGAATGGCCTAAGCCTAAGAAGTTTGCTTTTTAGTGATGTTTTTCATCTTGCGCCCATATTTATTTCAACCAGAAAAGCATTTGCGACATTTTTCTAAAATGAAACTACTGTGGATGCTTCTGACGCCTGTGCCCCTTCGGCTCCGATGAGACCCAGGATGTCTGTCTTGTGCTCCTCAAGACACTGTCCTTCCTCTGCTTGTGAATTCCCTAAGCTTCTCAGGCAGATTCCCTCACAATACTATGAAGCCAGTGAAAGCCCCCACTACAATAACTATATCACTTTGAAAACTGTCCTGTATTTCTTTGAGTCGTTTCCATTTGAACCTGTGGACAAGCCTCATAAATCCACAGTCCTTTTCTTGGCTGTGAATAGAGAAAATAATTTGGGGCAGTTGATCATTGGTCCCTTGCTGCTTATCAGAGCCTGGTGACAACAATTTAAAGATAGAACCTCAGAAAGACTTCCCAGCACACATGAGACTCAGCTGCCTTGTAGTTTAAAAGCAGCTATATCAGGGTCTACAAATTTACAGAAAAACTCCAGTTCTCTCTAGACTTAACTCTCGCCTCAGCTGCCCTTGAGCACTAAGACCTCTGCAGCCACAGGCCTCTGTTGGGGTTTCCGCTGTCAGCATATCACATGAGAGTGTACTTCTAGGTCAGGAAGCCACAGCTCTAGCCCTGCGCTGCCTGTGTCTGCCGAGGGCTTTCACTACCTCAAGCACCTTTGTCAGGGCCCTTCTAGACTTACCTCCATGGAAAGGTGCCGTCCCGGAGAGAAACAGGCCATAATCTGCGTCCATAGATCCAGATTAAAATACCATGTGCCCTAAGGTGCTGGCCCATGCCACAGCAGCTGAAACTTGGTCCAATGTAAGTCACTACGAACAAAGTATTTGCTGTAAAACTTACGGTGAAGGCTCCAAACCACATGTTTTAGCCACAATTCAAATTCTTTCTATGCATTTATTTTCTTTTCCTACTCAACTTTGCGCTTTCACCTCATTTCGCAATGTTTGCGGCCAATACACCAAATGTTGGTGTCTTTCAGGCTATCCCTCAAAACTTCTGGCCCCCCAGAAAGATAGGAGACCTGCCTGGAAAAAAAGCAGCTGTGATTGTGTTCTTTCTGCCCCGAGGCTGGTTCCCAAAGAGATAAATGGAAAAGAGCTGAGCATGTCCAGTTTACCTTCCCCAATTACCAACTGGGTAAGTACCTCACTGAGGTGGTCTGAGTTGGTGAAGGGGCAGAAAGCAGCTAGGAGTAGCTTACGGTGATTGAGTGTCCTCCAGAGGCAGAAACCGTCAGGACTGAGGAGCAAGCTTTCTCTTGTAACAAAACGATTGAGGGTCTCTCTTAGGCTTAGAGCAGAGACTAAAGGAGGAAAACGCCCACGTCTTACCCTTGGAACATGTTGAGTGTTCTTGTAAAAGCGTAGCTGTTGCTTTGTGACACTGTAATCCCTCCGCTATGGGGTTTGAGGAAGAGGTGGCCACATTCACCAGGAAAGAATCAATTCTGCCAGAAGAGGTCACCCTCTTCTCACAGGCCCTTCACGCTGCGTATCATAGTGGTCTGGTGTCAGATGCCTTTTCCCCCCAGCCATCCTTCTTCAGTGTCAACAGTGATCCCCCAATGCTGAATCCAACAGACATTCCTCAGTTCTCTTGCAACGTGATCTCTCTTTGATATTTGAGACTATGCTTTTGGAAATGGTGTGTTTTATTTTTCAGTATCTCTTGTTCAAAACCTTCTTCTGCCTTGGCTTTCTTAACCCTGAATTCTCCAGGGTCTTTGGCCACATCTTTGAAAGCTCCTTCCCTTCCTCCTTCTCAGAGTCCTCGCGCTTTGTGCCTTCCTTAAAGGAAGTAATGCCACAGACATCTGCCCCCAGCTCTGGTGTCTTCTAACCGTGTGCTCAGCCATGGTAAGGCACTCTTTGCCATGGTTTCTCCAACAGTCTCCACGAGAGTGACTCAGAGCACATTAGCCTTAAGTTAAACTTCCATATATTTTCAACATTCAAGGTAAATGTGTTCAACACTATATATGCATGTGTGTGTGTGTGTATACATATATATGTTTATTTATTTACATAATGTTTTCCCAGAAACCTGCTTTCCCTCATATGTTCCTTACCCCAGTCAATGGAATTCACATTTTTCAAGTCATGTAGGCCATAAACAACATGGTCATCTTTCATTTCCACATTTTCCTCATTTCCCATGCTTACCTAGGCAGGTTGGAGGGTATTTATCGTAGGGATTTGTCATGCTCCAGAATCAGTTAGACCTGGGTTCAGTCCCACCTCTCCCGTTTCCTACCTATGTGATCTTGAGCAAGCTACTTAACCTCTCTAATCTTCAGTTCCTGAATCTGTGAAACAGGCATAAGAAACAGAACGTGCCTCATGGGACTGTTAGGAAGATTTAATGAGACAAAAGTGTGTGGAACCCTTAATACAGTGATGGACACAGAGAAATCAGGCCGTATGTATTTCACTACTCTTAATATGTGGGTTCTAACTCTGGACTGTCTTTCGATTGTGTGCCCTTTTTATATTTCCACTGCCACTGCCTTTGTTTATTTCCTTTTCTTTTCTCATGTGGATTATTGCATCTGACTGGCCTCCTTGTTTATAGTTTTTCACCCTTTAAATCCATCATTCATACTGTCACAAGCTTTCTTTTACTGAAGCCCAGACCTATTCATGCCACCCTCTGCTGCTTTAATGCTCCAGTGGCTTCCCGTGGTCTACAGGATAATGTTCGGTCCCTAGCACAGCATCCGGGCTCTCAATAATCTGCTTACAGCTTACTTTCCTCGACACATGCTTTAGGCTGCAGTCACACTGAACTCCACTGTTCCTGAGTGCACTTTCAAAAGCCGATGACTTTTTTGCCAAAAAAAAAAAAAAAAATCCTGCAGCCCTAGCCTGAAATTCTCTGTGCTGTTCACCCTTCAGATATGAGCTAACATTCCTTTCCTTTCTGCTCTGTTAGCAGATTTCCCTCTTACGGTCCTCCCCCTTTTTAACCTCATCACAGTGGCTTGTATGTTCGTTTCTGCAAGAACACTGTAAGCTCCTCCAGAGCAGGGACCATATCCAGTTCTTTGGACAGAGTTGTACCAGCGAGCATGAACATGGCAGATGATTAGAAAACACTAATGTAAATGAGTTTGTAACTCTAATGAACATCCTAAGTTAGGATTTTATCACTGTGAATTCTGCTCCTTCGCCAGGTTAGTTTGTTTATGTTTTGGTCACTATTTGCCTCTTTACTCCTTCAGTGGTACTGAGGGAGGACACCCATGGCCCGTTACCAGCAGCGTGCCATGCTAGCTTGCCTGTGAAGAACAAAGGGAAAGTGGGAGGCAGTATGTTCATGGTAGCATAACTAAGGTGTTAATTAAAAATTAAAAATAAAAATTAAATCTGAGATATAATTGCTAGTTATAATAAGTAAACAAGTCAATATAAGATTTTTAAATTAAAATAGCAAGAACAGTAGCAGCAAGAATCCAGATGGAAGGTGTTTCGTGGAATTACTATCGGTCTCTCACACCCTGAGAATCATCAGTTCTAACTTTGCTTAGAAACAGGTACAGTTAAAAGAAATGCTACTTTATTTAGTACCACATAATCAACAGATACCTTTCCAGTGTTCATGCAGTTTTATTTCGCAGTCTCATTTATTTCTTGGTTTTATTGAAGTTCCAGGCCAAATATGAGCCCTGTGGAGTTAATGAACAAAAGCAGCCTTTTCTGCCTCTGTTAAAACTTGACTATAGGCTGTTTCACAGTGAACACACCTCAGCTTCTTAAACGAGGTGCCAATATGCCCTGCACCACTTATAGAGAAATTAAGAAAGGCACCTCAGTGTCATGTAGCAGAACCACTCCAAGTCCCCGAATGCCTGCTAATACAGTCTTTTTATTTTCAAAATAAATGAAAACTCCATTCACTTGGTTGAAGCACAATTTGTCTGTTTAAGCCTCTGCTTTTAAACATTTATTACACCCTATAATTCCTCCTGTGATTCCAGTGTCCTAATTGTAAGACTTACCTTCAAACATAAATGCTAGTAAACATAAGAAATTCTTTTTTGTCTCTCTTTTAAGTAAAATATTGATTATTTTCTAAATATAAAATCCATATTCATTATAGTAAAACAAGAAAATACAAAAAAAGAGAGAGAAAAAAATTTTTTGTAGCTACTCTTTGTACTGTAACATTTTAGATGTCTTCCTATGTGTTTTACAATGTTTTGTATAGCTGTGATCTGCTAGACAGTCTTGTAGAGTTATGTCTTTATTTTGTCATTTGACATTTAACACATTTCCCACATTAATAAAACTATTGGTATATAAAATTTAATGGTCATACGAATATATCATCATTTACTAACCATTCTCTCATTAAAGCATATTTTAGTGTGTCTTAAGGTTTTAGTCATTATAAATAACCATGCCCTAAACAGTTTTGTGTCATAAAATTTTTCTTCATGGTTAAGATAGACAGAAAATCGACTGTATTTTCAGCCTACAGGTCTTCCCATTTCATAGGAACAGAAACCCAGTTCCTATGGGAAATTCATTTCATTACCTTATTGAAATCAGTGTCAGCCATGCGGTGAGATGCATGGGCATGGTCTTCAGAACACTACCTCATTTTCCTGGAAAGTGTGATTGGTTCAGAGAAAGGCATATGACGTGGGCCGGCATAATCAGAGATTTTCCCAGGACTTCTTGGTTGGGCTTTCACTCAGGCTGCTAACCTGGTAGGCTGCTAACCAGGTAGGCAGCTTTGCTCATTGTTAGGAGGGAATCTGCCTGAATGACAGAGAAAAAAATAGAGCTTTGAACTATATCATTTAAGCCATATATAAAACATTTCCACCCAACAGCAGCAGAAAAACACATTTTTTTCTCAAGTGCACTTACAGCTGTCTTCAGGATGGGGCACATGTTAGATCACAAAACAAGTCCTAACAGATTTAAGGTTGCAATCATATCAAGTATCTTCTCTAACCACAGTGGAATGAATCTAAAAATTAACAGAAAAGGAAAACTTGAAAAGTCACAAATATGTGGAAATTATACCACACTCTTGAACAACCAGTGGCTCAAAGAAAAATTGAAAAGGGAAATTAGAATATATTAGAATATATCTTGAGACAAACAAACGAAAACACAACATACCAAAAATGGGATGCAACAGAAGCAGTACTGAAAGGAAAGTTTACAGCACTATACACCTACATTGTAAAAAAGAAGTGTCTCAAACAACCTAACTCTACACATTAAGGAACTAAAAAAAGAAGAGCAAACTAAACCCAAACTTAGCCAAGGGAAGGAAATGATAAAGATTAGAGCAGAAATAAATAAAATATAGAGTAGAAAAAAAATGGGAAAAAAATAAATAGAACTAAAAGTTGATTTTTTAAAAAAGATAAACAAAATTGACAAACCTTTTAAGGTTATCAAAACTTTTAAAAGGTAAACAAAATTGACTAATCAAGAAAAGAAAAAAAGGACTTTTTTGAAATGAAAGAGGAGACATAACAACTGTTACCACACAAATACAAAGAATTATGAGACTACTATGAACAATTATATGCCAACAAATTAAATAATCTAGGAGAAATGAATAAATTCCTGGAAATATATAACTTTCTGAGACTGAATGATGAAGAAATAGGATATCTGAACAGAACTATAACTAGTAAGGAGACTGAATCAGTAATCAAACACCTCCCAAAAAAGAAAAGCTCAGGACCAGCGGCTTCACCATGAATTCCACCAAGCTCTTAAAGAATTAATGACAGTCCTTCTTAAACTCTTCCAAAAAATTGAGGAGTGAGGAACACTTCCAAATGTATTTTATGAGGCAAGAATTATCATGATACCAAAGCCAGAAAAAACCATTACAAGAAAAGAAAACTACAGGCCAGTATCCCTGATAAATATAGATGCAAAAATCTTCACCAGCATACTAGTGAATCTAATCAAATTCACAGCACATTAAAAGGATCAGATACCATGACCAAGTGGGATTTATCCCTGGGATGCAAGGATGGTTCAACATATGAAAATCCATGTGATATTTACCACAGAGGGTAAAAATCACATCATCATCTCAATAGATGGAGAAGAAGCATTTACAAAATTCAACACCCTTTGTGATTAAAAAACACTGAACAAACTAGAAATAGCATGACATTTCCTTATAATAAAGACCATATATGGAAAGTCCACAGCTAACATACTTAATGGTGAAAAACTGAAAGCTTTTCTGGTAAGGTCAGGAATGAACTAAAGATGCTCATTCTCACCACTTCTATTCATCATAGTACTAGAAGTCCTAGCCAGAGCATCATGCAAGACAAAGAAATAAAAGACATCCAAATCGGAAAGGAAGAAGTACAATTGTCAGTTTGCATATGACATAATCTTACATGTAGAAAACCCTAAAGATTCCACAAAAAATTGTTAGAACTAATAAATGAATTCATTAAGTTGCAAGATCTAAAATCATACAAAAATCAGCTGCATTTCTATACACTAACAACAAACAATCTGAAAAGGGAATTAATAAAATAATCCCATTTACAGTAGCATCAAAAAGAATAAAATACTTAGGAATAAACTTAACCAAGGAGGCAAATGATTTATACATTGGAAAGTATAAGATATTAAGGAAAGAAATGAAAGAAGGTACAAATAAATAGAAATGCACCCCATGTTCATGGATTGGAAGACTTAATATTGTTAAAATGTCCCTACTACCCAAAGCCATCTATAGACTCAATGTAGTCCCTATCAAAACTCCAACGGTGTTTTTTACAGAAATAGAAAATATAATCCTAAAATTCATCTGGAACCACAAAGGACCCTGAATAGCCAAAACAATTTGAGAAAGAAGAACAAAGCAGGAGTTCTCATGCTTCTGATTTCAAAGCATATTACAAAGCGAAAGTAATCAAAACATTATGGTCCTGGCATAAAGATAGGCGTATAGACCAATGGAATAGAATGGAAAGTCCAATAAACCTATATATACAGTCAACTGATCTTTGACAAGGTTGCCAAGAATACACAATAGAGCAAGGATAGTCTCTTCAGCAAATGGTGTTGGGAAAACTGGATAGTCAGATGCAAAAGAATGAAATTCGACCCTTATACCAGAGATATAAAAAAAATAAAATAAAAATGGAGTAAAGACTTAAGTTTAAGACAGAAACTGTAAAAGTCCTAGAAAATATATAGGGGAAAAACTTCTTAACGTTAATCTTGACAATGATCTTGGATATGACACCAAAAACACAGGTGGCAAAAGCAAAAATAGACAGGTGGGATAGCATCAAACTAAAAAACTTCTGTCCAGTAAGGGAAGCAAGCAACAGAGTGAATATGCAACCTATAGAATGGGAGAAAATTTTTGTGAACCATATATCTGATAAAGGGTTAATATCTAAAATATATAAGGAACTTCTTCAACTCAATAACAAAAAACAAAAATAAAAATGGGTAAATAACTTGAATAGACTTCTCTCCAAAGAAGACATACAAATGGTGAATGAAAATCTCAACCTCAGTAAGCGTCAAGTACATGCAAATCAAAACCACAATGAGGTATCACCTCACACCTATTAGGATGGTCATTATAAATAAATACATAATTTTAAAAACCAGAAAATAAGTTTTGGCAAAGATGTGGAGAAATTGGAACCTCTATACACTCTTGGTAGGAATGTAAAATGGTGCAGCTGCTATAGAAAACATTATGAAAGTTCCTCAAAAAATTAAAGATAGAACTACCGTATGATCCAGCAATCTCACTTCTAGGTGTTTATCCAGAGGATTACAATCCGGATATTGAAGAGATATTTGCACTTTCATGTTCGTTACAGCATTATTCACAATAGCCAAGAGATAGATATAACTTAAATGTCCATTGACAAATGAATGGATAAATAACATGTGTTATATAAGTACAATAGACTATTATTCCATCATTAAAAAAAAAACCAAATCCTGTCACATGCTACAACATGGATGGACCTCAAAGACATTGTGCTCAGTGAAATAAGCCAGTCATAGAACAAATGCTCCACGATTCCACCTATGTGATGTTTCTTTATACTCATCAAAGCAGAAAGTAGAATGGTGGTGGCCAGAGGCTGGGGGAGGGGAAAATGGAGTGTTGCTGTTCAATGGGTGTAAAGCTTCAGTCATGCAAGGTGAGAAATCTCTAGAGATGTGCTGTACTACGTTGTGCTGTAGTGAGCAATACTGCACGGTACACCTAATAATTTGTTAAGAGGGTAGATCTCATGTTATATGGCTTTTTTTACACAATAAAAAAAATCAGATCTTCTCAGCAGAATTACTGAGTCAAAGGTATGAATATTTTTGTTTCTTGATAAGGATCATGAAATTGCCTTCCAAAGTCTTGTATCAAATTATATTTCCATAGCATATATAACGGAGTCCCTTTTATTGCGTCCTTGTCGAAACTGGATATTCTCATTTTTAAGTGTTGGTTATATTTTATTGTGAAGAAATGATTTACCTGTTTATTTCTATTTCTTCTGTGGCCTGTAAGTTTACTAATGCCTTTCTTCATATAAAATTGGTTGTGTTTAACATTTTTAAACATTGCTTCTCTGGCATATAAATAGCTTACTATTGTTCTGTTTGTCAGTGGAGGGTGTGGGTAAAAGTGGAAGAATGTGGCTGGTAAAGAGGCAGTTAATTATGAAAACTCCTATTGTTTTAAACCTGAATGTAAGTAAAAAATTCAGAAGCTCGGTCATTAGAATGCTTCCTTTCTAATTTCTTCTCCTTTCTAGTAGTGGAGTAGGTAAGCATTCTCGGAAACAGCATGTATTTGAAGTCTATGGTTGATTATCTTAAATTTCCAGGAAGAGCAGCATTGTATAGAGCTGACCCATCACAGATTCATCATTCCAAGAAGGCTGGAAGGTACTAACGAGTCCATAAGCCCAGAGATTCTGTTGTCTGTATTCTCAGTCAGCCTGTCCTTCAGAGGAGAGGTTTATGATATAAAGTTTGCCATAGCTACTTCAGTGACTCCCTTGTATTTTGATAGGGACTATCAAACTTCTTGTCTGTCTTACTCAACAGTACATTTCAAGTGTCCAGTGTAGTGCTTTACACAGAATCGGTGCTCAATAAAAATTTGTTAAATACAAACAAACGGATTTTAAAAAGAGAATATCAATCGTGTTAGGATGGCAAGAGATTCTTCCTAAGCCATATCACTTTTGAGTAGTAAGGAAAAGGACTTAGAAACTTTTACCAAGACATTAGCAAATACTCTTCTAGAGTACAGAATTTTAGAGCTGCAAGGAACCTCAGAAAATATCTAGTCCAACTCCTTTTTTTATACATACTGAGAAACATTTGTTATAGGCAGAGACCAGCTTGGAGGCCAGCTTTCCTCTTTTAACCACTGTGCCTTTCCTTTGAAGGAAAACCACTTTGCACACATATGGTTATCAACTCTTGAGTTTGATCCCTGGAAAAGAAATAATAATTTATCTAATTTTTTTCACCTGTCACAACAGTGGGTAAGCTTACAAATGAGTAAATCTATTTTGTTTATAGCTTTTCCCTTTGAATTTTAATTTTGGTTTCAGTGAGCTGAAATTTCCTTTGACTAAAATTTTAAGTCAGAATTGATAATTATATTTTGCTGCACAAATACATTATGTTTAGACTCTTCTAAGATTAAGCAGCCATAAAATGTAATGAACTTTCATGATACATTAGGTGATATTCCTGATCATTAGAAGGCATGTATTCATTCAAAACACATTTACATAAATTCATATCAAAACGTTTTCATCTAAATAATCTTCAATGATTCCTACTATCCAAAGACTAAAATACAAGTCCCTTCTTAGTATTCATGATCCAAGACTTACCTTTTGCCTACTTTAAAATTTTCCATTTGTTTGGAGCTTAAGCTCCAGACAAATGGAGGTGCTCATTGTTTTTTGTAGACACTCATAGTTTTCCAATCTTGTTGTTTTTGTTAATTCTTGTCTCTTTAGTGTGCACATGGCCATTATCTACCCATTTATCCATAAACAAATACCGCCAGCTCAGAGCCTATCTCAAATGTCAGCTTCTTAAAAATTCTCTTTCATACTCCCACTCTGAAGTATTCCCTCTTCTTTCCATATACTTCCAGTATTTTATCTGGTGTCTCAGTGTCCCTGTTGCTTCCTACATTGTATCATGGTACTTTAAGGAAATCTTTATCTGCCTATAAATTCCATAAAAGAACAATTTTTATCTGTTCCTCTTCATAACCCTTGTAGCACTTTTTATGTTGGGTATTCAATAACCTTGGAAGAAATTAATATCTCTAATAAGGACACAATGTAAGGGAAAAGGGCTTTTAAAAACTGTTAAAGTATCATATTCTTATTTAGGTACTCTATAAATATTAGTGATTGAAAAGGTGTTATAAGAACTCTATGGGAAACTTTAAAGTTTTCTGTTTTTGTTGTTGTTGTTGTTTTAATTTTATTTTTATCTCTGTTTTTTTTTTTTTGTCTACCTGAAAGTGGTTTGATCTCATCCTTACTTTGAAGAATATTTTCATTGGATATGAAATTTTGACTGACAGTCTTATTTTGTCCTTGCTACTTTAAATGTGCCATTTCATTATCTTCTAGCTCACATTGTTTCTGATGCAAAATCAGCAATCTTTATTATCCCTGTTCTCTTGTACACAATTTCTCTTTTCTGTGGCTGCCCTCAAGATTTCTCTTTTTCCTTACTTTCGGCAACATGACTATGAAGTGCCGAGGTAGGGTTCTCTGATATTTATACTATTCGTAATTTACCGAGTCTCTTGTATTTGTAAGTTGGTGTTTTTTCTCAAATTGGAAAAGTTCTTGTATATTATTTTTTCAAATATAGTTTTCCTTCCCAATCTCACTCTCTTCAACTTCTAGGGCGCCAATTAAACATAAATTAGACTAGTATATATTTTTCCATACATACCTGAGGATTTTGTTTATTTTTCTTCACTGTGTTATCTTTCTGTTGCTGAAATCAAATATTTTCTAAGTTATCAAATTTACTGGCTCTTTTTTAAGCCCATGAGTAAGTTTTTAAATTTCCGTTTTTGTCCTTTTCCACCCCAGCATTTCCAGTTGATTCTTTTTTTATAGTTTCCATTTTTTTCTGCTGAGATTCCCTACCCTTTCACTCATTAAGACTAAATTTACCTTTTTAAGAGAAATATATAAAGTTGCCTTAAGCTCTTTTTCTGCTTAAATGCAACAACTGAGCCATCTCAAATTTGGTTTCTATCAGTTACCTTTTTTCTTGACTATGGATCAAAATTTCTTGTTTCTTTGAATATCTTCTGATTTTTTAAAGAAAATACTGGACTTTTTGGTTAATACATTGTAGATACTGGATGTTTTTTAATTTCTTCTGAAATGTATTCATTCTTGCCTCTCAAAAATATGATGATGAACAAAAGGGGCAGAAAAAAAGGTACATAATCTATGATTCCATTTATATAATATTCTAGAATAGGCAAAACTATACAGACAAATCAGGGTAGTGGTTGCCTGGGACGGGAGGTTGAGTAAACTGATTGCAAAGGGCCATGAGGGAACCCCTGCTGATGACGGAAATCTTCTGTATCTTGAATGGAGTAGTGATTATATGGTTACTTGTTAAAAGTCATCAGCCTGCACAGTTATAATGTGTGAATTTTGTTGTATATAATTTATACCTCAGTAAAGTGTATTTAAACATTTTTAAACACTAAAGTGACATGTCATAGATGTGTGTTGAATTTATAAAATGTGCTGTATTTTGAAATGCTTGAGATGAAGAAAATTTGAGAGAACCTTTGTTTTACTCATTTTGGTATACCCCTAATCCTAGTACATTGCCCACTGAAAGTTACTGCTCAATACATTTTTTAAAAAATTCATGTTTATTTTCAGAAAATCAATTACCTTGAAATGTCCTTCATATTTGAACATGTCCTATTCGTCTCTAAATTAAAGGCATAGTTTCCTAAATGAAAGATCTTTATTTTAATAAGTGATGAATCTTTGTTTTTATCACGGGCTGTGCAGTAACTTACATGGTCTGGTGTTTCCAGCACCTCAACACATTGGCTCTGATCCACATTCTCCTTTAATCCAAGTTCTATTGGAAATTGGTTCAAAATTGTACCACATGAGATATGGATAAAAGTATTGTAAATGGCTGTCAGAGAGATATGGTAAACATAATGATTAATTTCTATGGAAGGTTACATTTTACCATGTGTGAATGTCTTTCCCCCCTCAGCTTTAGTGAGAGATAATTGACGTATAATACTGTGTAAGTTTCAGGTGTACAGTGTGATGATTTGATACACTTATCTATTGCTGCATGGTTACCCCAGTAAGATTAGTTAAAACATCCATCAGCTCAGATAATTACAGTTTTTTTTGTGTGGTAAGAACATTTAAGATATACTCTCAGCAACTTTCAAGCATATAATACAGTGAATGTCTTTTAAAAAGTGGATATATTAATTCCTGCTCAAAGACAATTGCTCTCTGAAAATGAGATCAGGATGAAGAACAGAAATTTAAATTTACATGGGAAAATTTGCCCTGGATCAGGCTGAAAAGAACCATTATAATGCTGTGCACTTGGAAACTGTCAGCCTTTTGAGTTGTCAAACACTCCTTGGAATGAGGAGCTGCAGGCTGATTTTGATTCTGAGCCATTTGCTGTCATATAAATAGGAAGGCCAGGTTCATTAAAAGATATACATTCTTTTCAACTCTGGATATCACAAGATCACTGATAATTTTGTGTTATCTTGTACTATATGTCTGTTTCAAAGTTTAGCTCTTCTGTCTTTTCTTAGGAATGCATTCTTGGAGCTCATGTCCCTGCATATAATTTATCTGGGATAAAAAATGGGATCCCTTTCAGTTTTGATTATAAAGCTCTTTGGGGCTATTTTGCTTTAATCTAATTTGATTGATTTGCTGCTTTTCGTACTTGCTGACAGATATTTATATTTTTACTTTAAAAATAAAGGAATAATGGAACTAACCTGGGGAAGGCATTTAGTGATGAGGGTATCTATTTCACAGTAAAGATTATTTAACAAGCTTGGAAAAAATACTTCTAAGTATTTTATTAATCATCGTAACATTATCCTAGGTAAATAATTCTCCATATAGGTCAAATTACTTACCAGGTAGTGAAACCTATACTATATTGCTAACAGATTAAGAATTCATATATATTGGGTTGGCCAAAAAGTTCGTGAGGGCTTTTCCATAAGATCTTAGCTACAGAATAAAATAACAGTAGTGAAGCAGTAAATCATGACCTGATTAAGGTCCTTCACTCATCAAATGAGAACTCGGAGCTCAATAAGATAAATCACTGATTTTTCCATCCTGAATTACTGTCTCTCACTCTCCTCCCACTTTCCCTCCTCCTCCATATTTAAAATAAAACAAACCAAAAATAATAGCTTACAACAAACAGCTCTTACCTTTTCTACTGATATGGTTCTTTGCGATGTAAAATTCTGCAGAATATTTTTTCCTTTATACTAATCTGTAACAAATACCTCTTCACTTTGTTAAGTCTTGTAGGTTTATTTCGGCAAATATCTTGAGAATATATGACATAGAATGTGCTCTGCTGGACTGGTCACTTAGGGGTCTACACCTGCTCCTGAGAGACCTCTCTTCTCATTTCTGACACATTTCTGGTCCTAAGAAACCCTGAAGAATTCTGGAGGCTCCTATAACTGACTGGGAAATGATGAATTTTATGTGACAGATTTTCTTATCGCCAAATAGCAACAGGTCCGTACAACGTTGTTATTTATATGTGAAAGAAAATGAAATAAAGCATCTCAAAGAATCTCAGATTAGTAAAATTAGGAAAGAGATTTATAGATGCTGCTTCTACACCTCTACCATTGCACACACATTTTTACTTCCCTCAAATACATACCTTTTTGATTAGGGGTCGATGAGGAAACAAGGATCAGTTTACAAAAAAGATGTTGAGGCCAAAAGAGGACCTTGATATTTTCACAACTGAAATATTTAGTATTTTACCATAGCACTTCAAACTATTACCTTAAAACCACATTTACTTTGCTCCAGACTTCAAGATGACCAGGTGATTAGAATCGCTTACAGGTTTAATCTAGAAACACTTTTTCACTCTCTACTCTGGGCTGGACATTGGACTATAAAATGAATAAGAAATCATCCTCTCTCAAAGGGCTTACTGCTTGGTTGGTAGAGGGAGACATGTAAACAAATAGGTGCAGTTCTGTGATGTGTACAGAGCGCAGTGGAGGGATGGGGGTGGGAGCTCATTAAAGGATTCACAAGAGAGGTGACATTTGATCTGTGTCTCAAAAGATGTGTTGACATTTGCTAGGCAGATGGGTTTGAGGAGAAAGGAAACTTCCATCAGAGGTAGAAACAGAAACAGATACAAAGGAATAAAATAAGATGTTGAGAACAGGTTACTGCTTGTTGCTCTTGGTGACTGGAGTATAGCAAGGCTTCTAGTAAGGAGGAAAATGAAAGAGCATTGTCTTGGAGGAGTCTGTAGTGGACCCTGGATAAAATATTTTATATCTTTATTAAAATCTTATTTCATTTTTAGTTAAAAGAATATACTTTTAGAGTTTTAAATGGAAGATTCCAGATGCTGAAACTTTGAACTCTTAGAGTAAATGTATCAGAAACTATAAGAATCACAGTTGCTAAAAATTATGCAATATTAATCTATCAATATAAGTGGTCTTTTGTTCAAAGAGCAAACCACAGTGATTTTGTGAAGTAAAGAGAAAAATCTTCTACCGGCCAAGAGGAATAAAAAGAACCCATGGGATTCACATTGCTTTCATAAAAGCATGCTTTCAATAGTCCGCCTCAAAATCACCGGCGTACTTGCTGGAAATACCAAATCCCTGACTCTACTGAGGCGAACCTGATTCGGTGGGTCTGAAGATGAGGCTCTGGACTCTGCACTTCTAATAAACTCCCCAGGTGATGATGTGTCCACAGAAGGGTGACAGCTGGACTCCCATAGTGAAAATATGTTCAGTACTAGTTTTGTGAACTTTGGGGCGTATTTGTGTGCTTCAAATATATTTGATTGAGAAAGTGGGAATTTTCTCCCACTTAATTTAGCTGATAACAAGATATGGCCATGTGAGGCCATAACCAAGCCAAGCCATTGCCCACGTGGGTAGTGTCGTACTCTAGTTGAAGGCCAAGTTCCCATCCAAAGCAGTGGTCCTGAAAGCATAGACCTAGAAAGCAATGGGAGATGCAACCTCAGCATCCTTGCTCTTTGTTGACATTCAATCTGTGTATTCTCCACGTGAAATATTCCATCAGGAAAAGCTGGATTGACCTTCATTTGAATTTGTATCAGCTCTTTTCAGATGTATCAACAGACAAAAATTTAAATAGAAGAGTGACTTAATCACTGTGGCACCAAAGAACAAGCTGCATTCTCTCTTTCAATGTTCTGGGTACATTGCGGAATACCTAGCTGGGGGTGGGCATTGTCTCTGCTGAATACTATCTGCTTAGGCATATTCTTTTTGGTTATGTTGGTATATTTTTAATGTTGATTAATAATGAAATTATTGGCTTAGTTAAAAATCATTGAGGGTTTGCAGTTCTGATGTTGAAACTTAAACTTCTGAAGGGTGGGACATGGGGAGATAGAATGTGTGACTTGCACTCCTGCCTCCCCAAATTCCTTCCATCTTTCTCTGCTTTCCCTTCTTTGCTTTCTCCGCTGTCTGTGGCTTGTTTACGCCTCTCCTCATTCTCCTGTCTTCTGTTAAAACAGGCGACAGCAGGGCAAACAGGATTGAGAGTCTCCTGAGTGTCAGCTTGCCTGTTTCATGATCTGATGATTTTTCAGAGTTAGTTTAAGATGTGTGGCTCAAAGTTTATCTTCATATTCAATTGCTAAAATAGTCCTTATAGCTTTAATGTTGTTTTACATTATATAATTTAATTATATAATTTAATATAATTTAATGGTGATTATTCATTTAATGTGTAATGAGTTGTTTAATTTACATGTTAAAATTGTACTTAGAAAAAATTGTCCTTTGTTCTCCACTGAAAATGAGTTGACTTTGGTATATATATATATATATATATATATTTTAGTGGCCAAATTGGGCAAACTGGAAAATGATGAGAAATACTATTTAAACTTTTCTCATCTCAGTTACCAATGAGACAGGGCAATTTTCTTTCAGGGGGATTCTTTAGAAATGCTACAAATCCCAACAAATTTCCATCTACTAAATTGGAAGTTTTAAAGCCTCCCCAAAATGGGTGGGAGGTTTTGTTTGTTTGCTTGTTTGTTTGTTTTGGTATCTTTGAGATTATTCGAATAACATTAGAAGCAGATAAGAAGTCCTGGACTTAACATAAGACCAGAACACACTAGATGGTGCTCTTATCCTAACAGCAGTCATGCACAGGAAACAGTGCTAGTTAGAATAAAGCTAGAATAAAAGAAATAATGTCCAGGGTGCATATTGGATTTTTGCCTTCCACCAGAGGATACACTAATATCAGATTATATAATTCACTTTCACAGCATTTGTATTTTACTCAGCAATGACTTGCTGAAGTTTTGCACTAGCACAGCCTTGTTTTAATAAACAGATGTGTGTGCGTGTACAGGAACATACGTGTATGTTGTACTGGGGCAGCTGTACTGGTTTTATCAAATTTTATCTCCCATGTCTTAAAGGCACACAGTGTTCCAGTCAGATTTCCCTGGACATGGCTAACATCTTCCCATCCCCTTGTCCCGCACGTTTTTCCCTCCTTGTGGGATAGCTCCATCACCCGTTTCTGACAATGTCTTGCTTATTCTACAAGACCAAATTCAAATGCAGTGCCTCCACGAAGCCATTCCTGGTTGCTTCAATCATTCTTTCTTTACTTTGAATTTCCATGACTCCTCCTTGTACTTCTCTTATGCATATCATACTCTGCCTTGTGTTATTTGTATACTTACTATATTCTGTAAACTCCTTGAGAACATGGACAATATTTAATGCAGTTTTTCTCCTTCCTCTTCCTATATCAACCTTTACATGAAGTACTACATCTTGAATATAACTGGTGCTCACAAATGTGCATACAATGAAGGATTAAAAGAATGATGAAATGAATTTCTATGAGAAAAGCATTTGTTTTGGATACCTGTTTGCTTTCCACCCTTCACCACTCTGCTCTGGACCCATCGACCATTCTTTCCCTCTGTCTTCCAGTTGGCATGGCCAGTGGAAGCACAGCAAGAAATATGAAGATAAAAGAAAAGAAAAGCAGAGGCATTTATTCTCCCTCTGAGTCAAGCCATCGGTTGGCCAAGCTGCATGTCTTCCCTTAAAGCCACAGCCCTTGGCAAGCATCTGTTGACAACTCCCTTCCTTTGCCCCTTCAAGCCCACGGGGTGAGAGCTTTGGATGCTTCCCTGTTTCTTTATTAAACTCTCTGCAATCACCTGTTTTGAGTGTGCCACCCATGACCCATGTACAAACTATGACCCATAAAAGGCCCTTAGAAATGAGTTATCTCATCTGAGAAATTACTCTTTCTGAGAGTGACCAAGGCCTCACATCTTGAGGACAGTTCAGATAACTGAGATTTGATTTTACCTTCACTCTCAGGTCAGAAGACAGCCTACTCTGACTTAACGCAAATGCTTACTCTCACTTGCAAAGGTGTCCAAAATACGCGTCTTAACTATTTGAGAACATTTACTAAATGCCTGGAAAAGAAATGATCTGCAATATTAATAACAGCTTTCCTTGTGTATAGCCTAAGTAATATTTATGTATTTTCTCATTTTAAAACATTCTATCAGGTTTTTTCCTGCTGACACACAGAATCACTGATTCAAACAATCAAAACAGTGGATTTCAAACCACTCTCTGAGGGGCCTAGGATTCCCAACTTAAATTTTTGCTTCAACCTAAAGAACAAAATGCATTTGACTTTGAATCTTTTAGTGAATATCTGATCGAGATAGGAATCAAGTTATCAGAAATTATCTGAAAATGACAATACTGATCATGGCATGTAATAGGATCCAGAGGAAGATCTTTTCTGCTCACCAAAAAAAAAAAAAAGACTTATACTCGTTGAGAAACCCCTTCATTGATTCTCTTCCAACGTAGACAATGGTGTGTGAACTTTTTTCAGCTATAAAACAGCAGTCATTTATGTCGCTCACAGAGGTTTTAAGATGATTAAGTGGCACAGCATATACACAGCAACATGCTCAGGGCTGGCAAAGTGTGGCATTTATACTAGTTTTCTTCTTTTCCTCAGAGTCAGACAGTCACTTTTTAGATAATCACACCAAAGCCCAGGCCTCCTGACTTCAAGTTCAGGGCTGGTTCCACCTTACTGACGCTGCCTTAATTTGCCTTTACATACATTAATTTCTTTTCAGCTATAATGTTCTTTTTGCAGGTGTGAAGAATATAACACATCAGGAAAATATAGGCTACAACATGGATTCTACTCAATATTAGAATTTCTACAATTATTTTGTTATCTGTAAGCATATGCAGTCAGCCTTTTAGACATTTGTTCATTTTCTTTCCGATGTTTCTAAACTATGAAATAAGAAAGCCAGAGCCTGTGTGATTAGAGTGTCTGATCTTTCACTCATAATTTGCTGTCTTTTTTGAGATTGTGAATTAAATGACCCCTTTGACTGTATTTGTGTTTCTGGCCTAATCAGTAAGGACATTCAGTTTCTTAGTTGTCAGTAAGCTGCCCCTTGACCTCCCTGATGTGTCTTCCAAGTACCAGAGCCGGAATTGCAGGCCCCCCTCCATCTTCATAGGCTTCATAGATTCACAAAGGTCTAGACTTCTGATTCAGTCCCGCATCAGCCTGGTAAGACCTTGTGTCTTCATTTTAGTAACAGCAGTCTGTGTTCTCCCCAGGAGAAGTCTGAAGTCCAGTTTTTACCCTGTTTTCTGTAACCAGCTCATAGTTTCCTCTCTGTGAGAGCTCCTGTTCTGATGATGAATTTTTATATTAGTCTTTTTTTTTAATGTGAGGCTTCTGGGGATTAGGATCCATCTGGGCACGTATTTCTAGGTTTCCTGACCCAAAGAACTATAGAAAAATATTTTAAGGAGATTTATTGAGGGTGTCTCTACACCCTAGAAAGAGAACCAAATGGCTACATTAAATATGTCTGATAGGAGATTTCATTTCCATTTCCTCTTCACGGGGAATCCTGCTAACACTTTGTCGTTGTCATTGAGAGAATGACCCCTTCCAGGCCTGTTGCCGCTTCCATTCCGATTCTTGTCTGCTCCACAAGTGATGTAGCAAACTGCTAGCATCCAGCGCCCTTAAAACTACTTTCAGATTCTCCATCTCTGTTTTTTTTTTTTTTTTTTTTATTGGAGTGTAATTGCTTTAAGATGTTTTGTCAGCTTCTGCTGCACAACGAAGTGAATCAGCTGTATGTATACATATATCCCCTCCCTCTTGGACCTCCCTCCCACCCCCTCCCATCACAGAGCACTGAGCTGAGCTCCCTGTGCTGTACAGCAGTTTCCCACTAGCTATCTCTTTTACACATGGTGGTGTGTGTGTGTCAGTCCCAATCTCCCAATTCATCCCACCCTCCCCTTCCCCTGCTCTGTCCACACATCCGTTCTCTACGTCTGTGTCTCTATTCCTGCCCTGCAAATAGGTTCATCTGTACGATTTTTCTAGATTCCACATATATGCATTAATATACGATACTTGTTTTTCTCTTTCTGACTTACTTCACTTGTATAATAGACTCTAGGTCCATCCACATCTCTGATGATGCAATTGCTCAAAGTTTGCCTCAAATATTAAACGTTTATTACTCACTGTTTATCCACACTTAAAGTGCCCTGGAGAGTGCTGGTTGCCAAGTTGAGATGTTATCATGGGAGTGGCCGGGTTCCAAGGTCTCTGCCTCTGCGAGTTTCGTTCTCAGCTCTCTCTGAACTGTGCTTCACTGCAGCAGAGAGGAAGCTTATAGGCCACATTTTCTCATGAGAAGAGTTCCCTCTTCGCTTGAAGCGCAATTTGTAAATAATAAATCCAACCATATTTAGATGCTTTTCATTTTACACAGTTTAACATCCCTCCTGCTAGCAGTGGTTTGGGGAAATACCTGTTTGTACTTTTACACTTTTTTTTTCTGAAATTTTTGCTCATTACGGTGAGGGTTACCATTATACCCTAAGCTAAACCTTGTTAGCATATGAATAATGACAAGAACAATGTTTGGCTTTGGGACCTGATTAGTTCAGCACACTCTGTTGATGTTTTCAGGTTTCAAATGTACAGGGTTTTTGTTGTTTTTTTAGTTTTTTTTTTTTTTTTTTTCACATTCACAAGTAACTTCCAACCTCTTATCTACAGGAGGAGAGCTACAAGAAACAGCACTGTCTATTCTTCAGTCTATCCATAATTCAGTATATTGCATGTTTACCTTCTTCTGAAAAACAAATGCTTAAGATTCTATACACGATGACTTTCATCAAAATTCCTTGAGAGATTTTCATAATCTCTTTTATAGTCTATGTCCAAGAAGATGACAAAATTTAAAAAACTAACTTATTAGCTAGAGAAAGCAGTCACAAGACTGGTTTGTCACAAGAGAACCAAATCCAAATTCATCATCAAAGTCTCTTAAAATCTAGTTTTAATAAATTAGGAAGTAGAAAGACACATCATGGATTTCAATGCCTTACTGAGTGCTTGAGTTATTGGCAACAATTTACCAGACAACTGGAGGTCTGTTAATAGTGAACATGTCTAAACTATTAAGTGGCTGCATAGTTTTGATTGACAAAAATCCTAATTAAAACATTTTTGGAGTGGTTTTATTTGGTTTGGCATAAATGATTATCAACTAGTATTGCATTGCAAGACAGAACAACGCAAGCATCACTGAAGCCATCCTTGGTGGCAGGACACCTACAGAAGACGATGAACAGTAGGTTATTCTGAAACACTGCTGTGTGTTAAGAAATGGGATGATTGCAAGGAGGGTATGGAGAAGAAATGCCTTCAAGTTTCGCTAAAATACAACCTCAACAATATTGAATGGGAATGAATTCCTAAGAAAGAACAGTAGTGTGTAACCATCAACCTGAATCTAAGATAACGATGCAAACAACGTTAGATAGTTGAAAAATATTCTGAGAGCAGTTTACAGCCCAAGGAATGTATTACTTTGTATATAATGGAAAACACCGTGTATCTTTTCTACTGCAACCATACACATATATAGTGACATAATTAAATAGGATTTATTGCTATATATTAAGGATCTTAATAATTGTATTTGGCGAGCTTAAGGAAAGCATATTTTTATGAAACTTTATCAAATTTTTGAAGTAAATTTCATTTGGATCTGTTACTTTCGCTTACATCCTAAACTCTAAGCTCTTTTTTTTCATGTGTAAGGCTTCCATTTCCTATGGGGATATTTAGCTGTAAACTCCTTCTTTACCTTTCTCTAGAAAGCCTGTTAATTCTAAAACCTGTCCCCTTAATTCTACTAGACTTATGTTCTGTACAATTCGATAATAATGAAAAAAAGTATCATAGTTAACACCAGGATAAAATTCTAAGTGATTCAAAATCTTGTACATTGCATGATTCTATGAATCTGCCATGATGGAATGAAGGAAATACCACCTTTAATTTGCATAGAAAACATTTTGATATGCACAAGAGATTTTGGAAAAATAGAGGTGCTTGCTGTTAAGATGTTGACAAATGAATATGCCAGAAATTAGCCTTTTCAAGCTGGCGTATGTTAGCTTTCTGAGGGCTGTGCTGGCTTGATATATCCCAGAGTAAGTCAGTGTGGTAGGGTCGGATGTGGACTCAGGCCAAACTGTATCTCACTCTCTTACTCAATTTGCTCTCTCTCTCCCTGCTGCCCTCCCCCACTCTCTCTTACTATCTTTAGCTTAAGTCTGAATCTTAGCATTATTGCAATAAGGTAGTTCGCTTGTACCAATAACTTACTTGTCAGGAGATATCTGTTATGAACAGTCTCTCCTAGTAATATATACACACATACACACACACAGACATCTTCTTTACCCATTCATCCATTGATGGGCATTTAGTTTGCTTCCATATCTTGGCTTTTGTAACTAATGTTGCAGTGAACATAGGGGTGTATATATATTTTTGAATTAGTGTTTTTATTTTCTTCAGTAAATACCCAGAGTGGAATCGCTGGGTCTTATGATAGTTCTATTTTTAACCTTGTCAGGAACCTCTGTAGTGTTCTCCACAGTAGCTGCACCAATTTACATTCCCACCAGCAGTGCATGAGGACTCCCTTTTCTCCACATCCTCACCAGCGCTTGTTATTTGTTTTATATTTGATGATAGCTATTCTGGTAGGTGTGAGGTGATATCTCATTGTGGCTTTGATTTGCAGTTCCCTGATGGTAATGTTGAGCGTCTTTTCACGTGAAGACATTAACATTCATAGATGCAGGCTAATCCTCCTTTGATTACCAGGCCAATCCTAGTCCCTTTCCTGGAGATAACTGTCAGTTTGATGTGTATCAAAGAGGCTGAAAGAGGCTGATGTGTGAAGAGGCTGAAATATCCTGCAGCAGGAAAAATGATTAAGCAAAATGTAGCATCATTACACTATGTAACATTTATGCTCCTTTTTTTTTTTTTTAATTTTATTTATTTATTTTATTTATGGCTGTGCTGGGTCTTCGCTTCTGTGCCAGGGCTTTCTCTAGTTGTGGCAAGCGGGGGCCACTCTTCATTGCGGTGTGCGGGCCTCTCACTGTCGCGGCCTCTCTTGTTGCGGAGCACAGGCTCCAGACACGCAGGCTCAGTAGCTGTGGCTCACGGGCCCAGTTGCTCCACGGCATGTGGGATCTTCCCAGACCAGGGCTCGAACCCGTGTCTCCTGCATTGGCAGGCAGATTCTCAACCACTGTGCCACCAGGGAAGCCCCTATGCTCCTTTTTAAGAGGACAAGTGGATATGTAAAGTTTTCATGAATAGCAAGTGAAAAATTGAATTTGCAGTGTATACAGTATGTTCCATTTGTGAGTTTTCTAAAGACACACAAAACGACACTTTACTTAAGCTCTAGTGGTGCCTCTAATTTAGTCTCTGTCCCCGCGGCTCCCAGTGTACGTCTGGGTCATCGCTCGAATGGACTCTGGGTCCAGACTCTTCCCTCTGTACCATCCCCGATTCTCTGCTGTACGTCCCACCACACAACTGACCAGAAAGAAGAGTTAGAGGCTTGAAAAAGAGAAAACAAAAGAATAAATGAAAACAAAGCATAGAATTCTTCTTAGAATTCTTCATTGTCATGAAAACTTAATCATAGGAAATGGTCTCTCAAAAATGCCATGGATTCTCAGATTCAGTCAAGGAGTTCACAAATATGTTTTGATTCCTCCCTCCCTCCCTCCCTCCCTCCCTCCCTTCCTTCCTTCTTAGATCTAGCTCCATGAAGGAGTCAAGTAAAGGAGAAACTTTTGTAAAAGATAGTGATTAATCTCTGGGTGAGCTCTTTGCCAGATTCCTACAATTTTGTGTCTAAGGGAGGGACCAATGAAGAAAATGTAAAAAATTTCAGTTTCACTGAACTTCAGTAAACAACTCAAGCAACAAGGGACCATTTGAATTGTTTTAACCTGGGTCTCCCCCAAAGCTGACCTGAGATAAAGTTTGCTGGCAGGGGTCTATGTAGAATACGCTCCCAGGAAGCAAACGTGAGAGCCCGGTAGAGCGCAACCAGGAAGGAGGGAATATTAATACAAGATGTGTTATCCAGTTGGTGATCACTGCATGTGACAGATGCGTGATTTCACAGATGTGCTATTTCATGATGATCTGAGAACCTTTATGGAATGCATCTCAGAATTGCCAATCTGATGGAGGAAAGGAAAAAAAACACTTTTCTGTGAGTTTCTCTTCTCCGTTTTCAAGGATTTTCTCACAGGTTGTCAGCTCTTCTGCATTTTGGCTTTTGAGCCAATAGTCTATGCAGGCTTCCCATGCCTCCTGGTAGAAGAAGGTACTGGGAAGGAGGCTGGAGAGGAGGGGCCAGTGCCTGAGGTGAAGCATGTCCCGGCCACACCTGTGCAAAGGTGATGGCGGTTCACGTGTACCTCGTCACCGCAGCTGTAGCCGAATGTGAGGCGAGGGCACTTGGAGGTATCAGATCCATGATTCTTGAAAACTGTCAAAATGGATTGCTGGAGTCACATATTTGTGGGTGAAAGTGAGTGTTGTATTATATTTAATATATATGTGATCTGCCTTTCTTCTACCACCTGCCATTATAGGATGCAGGGATTTTAAATGGGCAGATATTTTAAAATATTACACAATTTTAAAATATATTTAAATATATAAAGTGCACTACTTGACAGCAGGAACCATATTTTCTCTATTTTACTATTCACATGCTTAGTAAAAGGACGGGCAATCAAAGGAACTCAGTAAAGACTGGGTGTCAATGAAAAGAGCTTCAAAGACACTTCAAAGTAAGGTGAATCCACTTCTATTTCATTATATTCACTAGTTTGTTGTATTTTTTAGATTCCACATATAAGTGATATCATACAGTATTTGTCTTTCACTGTCTGACTTATTTTACTTAGCATAATGCCCTCCAAGCCCATCCATGTTCCTGCAAATGGCAAAATTTCATTCTTTTATGGCTGAGTAATATTCCATCGCATATATACACCACATCTTCTTTATCCACTCATCTGTTGATGGACACTTAGGTTGCTTCCATATCTTAGCTATTGTAAATAATGCTTCTGTGAACATTGGGGGTGCATGGATCATTTTTAATTAGTGTAGGGAACAAACTAGTGGCTACCAGTTGGGAGAGGGAAGGGGGAGGGGCAGGGGTAGGGGATTAAGAGGTACAAGCTATAAGGTTTAAAATAAGCTATAGGGATATATTGTACAACACGGGGAGTATCGTAAATATTTTATAATATTATAAATGGAGTATAACCTTTAAAAATTATGAATCACTATATTGCACACCTGTAATTTATATAATATTATACATCAACTCTACTTCAATTTAAAAAATTAAGTCAGGGACTTCCCTGGTGGCACAGTGGTTAAGAATCCGCCTGCCAATGCGGGGGACACAGGTTCGAGCCCTGGTCCGGGAAGATCCCACATGCCACGGAGCAACTAAGCCCGTGTGCAACAACTACTGAGCCTGCGCTCTAGAGTCCATGAGCCACAACTACTGAGCCCGTGTGCCGCAACTACTGAGCCTGCGCTCTGGAGTCCACAAGCCACAACTACTGAGCCTGCATGCCACAACTACTGAAGCCCATGTGCCTAGAGCCCGTGCCCTGCAACAAGAAGCCACTGTAATGAGAAGCCTGCGCACTGCAATGGAGAGTAGCCCCCATTCGCCGCAACTAGAGAAAGCCCGCGTGCAGCAACGAAGACCCAGTGCAGCCATAAATAAATAAATAAATAAATAAATAAATAAATAAATAACTTACTTAATTAAAAAAATTAAGTCAAACAAACAAAAAAGTAACGGGGGGAGGTCCAATCCAGTTGTTCCTTGCAATACCATACAGGTCTGAGGGGGTGAACCCGTTCTCTGTTCATAATCTACTTCCCCTTTCCTCCTGATAAGTGTGACGGCAGACAGGAGAGGTGGATGTTAGGTTGGCCGAGTAGGATACTGTGGTCGAGTGAGAGAGAATTAACTACTCTGCCGAATATGCTGGATACTTCATAAATCATGGATGGTATGAACTCATGCTCAGGCTTTGTTTTTCACCCCTAGATTTCCTGTCTCATGATCCCCAAGGTCTGCCCAAGAGCTCTCAGCCATTTGTTATTTTTACATCCACCCTTTTCAGCTCCTATTTTAAATTATAGCCTGAAAATAGTTGTTTGTCTCAGAAGTAGTATGGGGCAGAGCTAGAAGTTAGCAAGTAGTATCTGGAACTTGCTATGCACCACCCTGAATTCCTTGTGATCCTGCCACTGGCTTCTCAACAAATGGCCTGATTTCAGAAAAGTAACCACTTAAATGAGAACAGTCAAATGCAATTCCAAATCAGCAAACATTGAGTCTTTGCTTGTCCACAGAGCCCCATCTGAGAAGGATGCTGGCTTCTCCTGCTGTTGATCTGTTTACACCAAACTGATTGGATATTTTTATCTGTTTACGAAGAGGTGCAAAGTGTTTACATAGCACTGACCTGTTTCTGTGGATCTGGGAGAGCTGTTTGCAATAGAATGTTTTCTAATCTTCCGTGAAGCTCTAATCGTTTGCATTTAGTGAGGCCTCGGTTCCAGCGGACGGGAGCTGTTTGGAGAATGGCTCCACTTCAATACCAGTCTTATTTTCTTTTGTCTTTGAGAGAGTGGTTTTAGAAGAGCTCCCCATGTACCAGACTGCTTGTCTTTTCTGTTAGATTTGATTTAAATTAAACACTTTGGATTTCTGAAAATGTGTATTTTTAGCCATTAAGAGTTGGGCATTTTGCCTGTGCTGTGCAGCAGCAGAAAATAGCCTAATAGGACCTCTGGTTTTCCATGAATTTCTCAGAACCACAGTTTCCACTGAAGTATATGCACCCCATCTTTGGTTTATATAAAGTATTCCTGGATGCGTCCCTGGGAAGCACAACTAAGTTTCGGTACATTTTAATGAGGCATCATCTCACAGGCTTGGGGAACTTTTCACTTAGGGCTAGGTTGTACATCTTGGTAAGAAGGAAGCAAGGACGGTCTGACTCACCCTGCAGGGCAGATGGGAATAATGAATGATGCCCATGACAGCATTTTATAAGTGACAGGAAACTGAATATGTATCAGGTTAATATCAATGTATGTTTTATTTGATTCCAACCCTGAACTCTATTCCTTGACTTAAATTCATTAGCAGGAAGTGGAATGTAGGAAAAGCACTGAAATGAAAATCACAGGCTCTGTGTTGTCAACTCCTCTAAGTATATAAATAATATTTGTTAAGTCTCTTATCTTCTCTGGGCCTTAAATCCTCACTGGTAAATGAATTGGCTGAGTTAAGTGATCTCTAAATTCCTTTCAGCTCCATAACTCTTTGTAGCTACAGTACAGACCCCTGTTGAAATGGAAAAGCTTGATGTCATGCTACCTATTTATGAAATAGGATCCTTCAGCTTTTTATTCACTTTACTTTCAGATAATTGTCTTGATGGAAGACCTTTTAAAGTGACTTTAAGGCATGTCCCCTTGCCTGCTGATTCTTACAGCAAAATAATCATATCATATTGGTCCCATGATATATTATGAAAAATCAGATTTGTTTAAAGTGCAAGACTGTTTCCACTTCAGTTAAACAAATTTAAGTAAAGGGATTCTGGAATGAATATACATCCCTCCAGCCAGTACTCCCAGCCCCGTCCTCAACTTGGGTCAGTGGAGCAGGAGAGAATTGATGACAGGAAGGAGGTGAAGTTGTGATGTTTTCAAACCAGCCTTCTGACCAATGTTCCAAAGCTTGTTTCACAGAACACTAGTTTCATGAGATTTTACAGATAAGGCATGAAAGAAGTTCCATGATCAAATGAGTTCGTGGAAACATTACACTCAACAAGTGTAAACAAGATTTCCTTACTTTATAATTTTCTTGGAGCTTTTTAGATGCTAATGGACATTCTCCATCTCCAAAAGAGAGATATGACATGTACGTTGCACAAACATGATTGAACATGAGACCCTTTTATTTGAGGAAGCTTCATAGGACTAGGTTCCTCAGAGCACACTTGAAGAAATTTGGCCTTTGTTTCTAAGGAACCAAAATTAACTGAGGCAAGTCAATATCCACTGAGATGCTAAAGAAAGGGATACTTTATGGCTATGGTAATTCACTAATGTGGCTTCTGAGATGATAGGATTGCATCAAATTGAGTAATATTAAGGATTAGTTTTATTAGTTTTATAATAAACTAATAATAAACTAGGGGTTTACCTAAAACCCACCTCACCAGTTAAACTAGTTTGCCTTGCACAGAGCTCAGTATACCACCAAGGGTATGTAGACATTTCGTAAATGCTATGGATGCTGAAGTTTAAAAATTGTTAGACTGCGTTTCTTGGCTTATTAGTAAAAATTTTATGGTTGCCTTGTTCTCTACCTCTTTTCTTCCTTCAGCAAACATTCATTGAGCACCTCATCCTGAGTGTTTTTCCAGGCTCTAGTACTATGTCATTGACTGCCCCCTCACCCAAGGCACAGACCCTTCCTCAACAAGCCATACTTCAGTAGGAGAAGCAAGAATGTATTTTTAAATTGGAATACAAGGTGACAGACGTAACATTTAAAGCAAGTCCAAAGCAGAAAGGCAATGAGGAGGAGAGAGAGCAATTAATTCTCAAAGAATGCAAAGGAATGTTTTCTAGAGAGATGCCTACCTAAGTCTTGAAAGCAGAATAGAAGTCTAGTACCAAGATAAAAAATGTCAAAGGCGGGCTTCCCTGGTGGTGCAGGGGTAAAGAATCTGCCTGCCAATGCAGGGGATACGGGTTCAAGTCCTGGTCCGGGAAGATCCCACATGCCACGGAGCAACTAAGCCCGTGTGCCACAACTACTGAGCCTGCACTCTAGAGCCTGCGAGCCACAACTACGGAATCCCGCGTGGCTAAAGCCCATGCTCCACAACAAGAGAAGCCACCGCAATGGGAAGCCTGCACACCGCAACGAAGAGTAGCCCCCGCTCGCCGCAACTAGAGAAAGCCCGTGCGCAGCAATGAAGACACAGTGCAGCCAGAAATAAACAAATAAATAAATAAAATATTTTTTTAAAAATTCAAAGAAAAATCAAAGGCAAGGAGATGGGAAACAATTTGATGAGATTGGGAAAGTATAAGGCAGTTGGTATGACTGCAACACAAAGGGGAAGGAACAAAGTAGAAGATATAAGGCTTAAGAACTTGGCAAAGGTCAGAGTACTAAAGCTTTCTGTGCTTGGTAAAACTTCTCAGAGTCTGACCCATGCGATGAAGAACTAAGAGAGGTTTTTAGGGAGGGGAGACATGTTGGAGCAAAGCCTTAAAAGCTGACCTTTGAAGCAGTGTAAAGAGGCTAGAGGTGGGGAAATCAATTAGTAGGTATTACAGTTAACCAAATGAGGGGTGATGGGTACCTAAACCAAGGCACTAGCAGCAACACATTTGGATGGGACATATTTGAGGTACTGATGATGTAGATTTCATAATACTTGTTAATGATTAGGTTGTATGGAATGATAGGGAATGGAAAGGCTTCCAGGTTCATGCATGGATTTTTGCTTGGGAGATTGGATAATGATGTGTGTAATGAGATAGAAAATACAGGGAAATGGACATTATTTTCAAGTGTAAAAATGTAAGTTCATTTTTCACATACAAAATTTGAAGTGCTTTGGGGATATACAGGATGAGACCCTCACAGATGATTGGTTATATTTGCCTTGAGTTCCACAGAACTGTTTTGTTTAAAGTTATATATTTACATTCCATCAGCCTTTAGGTGGTAGATATAATAAGCTTGAAATTGAAAATATAGCCTTAGAAGACCAGAAGAGATGAAAGAATAAGGAATATCATTGTGCCACAAACAAAGGGGTAGAATCATGGAAAGGAGAATGAGAAAGTTTTTATTCCAAGATGTAGGAATGTAAGGTGCAAAGACATAGAATAAGAGAATTTTAAAGAGGGACTTGTCAAAAAAGGAAAAAAAAGGCAAAGACCAAATGCCTCAGAGAAGTTTTCTATGCTAAGACTGAGACTTGTTTTAGGATTTGGCAACATCAAGTCATTAGTGAGCTTTGCTCGAATGATTTCAGTGAAGCCAGATTGCCTTCAGTGGTTAGATACAAGCAAGAACAATGGGTTTTAGTCATTTTTTCCCAAAAAAGTTTGGCTAAGAAGAAAGGAAGAGAAAGATAAGAATAGCTAGAGAGGGATGAAGGGTCTAGGAAAAAATGTGTTTAAAATGTAGTTGTGTGTGTGTTTGTGTGTGTCAGAGAAAGAGAAAGAAGAAGGAAGGAAGAGAGGGAGGGAAGGAGGGAAGGAGGAAGGAAGGAACGAAGGGCGGAAGGAAGGACCAAACATGTTTGTAGGCTACAGGATCTGTAAGCGTTGGCACATTTGGGGCCAGGCGATACACTGTGTATGGGCGTGTTGCCGGTGGTGGAGTGTCTTGTGCTTTGTAGGATGTTTAGCAGCATTCATGGCCGCTGTGTGCTGGATATCAGTAGCATCCCGACCGGATGCCAGTATAGTAGCACTCCCCTGTGACAATCAAAAATGTCTCCACACATTGCCAAATACCCTGGGGAAGGAGGCAAATTATTCCCAGATGAGAACCAATGGGCTAGAAGAGAAGGCAGTGGAAAAGGTTGCTCATGTAAGAGAGAGAAGAGAAAAAATAATGCAGAATGCACTGAGGTAGAAGGAGCCTCTGGGATTCAGAACTTAGATAAAGGTGCTTCCTTTGTACAGAAGAGACATATCTTCCTCTGACACCAAAATGAGGAAGAAAAAAAGGATAGGGATGCTAGGAAGTTTGCATTTGGGGATGGAACGGTGGGTGGCCAGAAAATCAAGGGGTGACTTCTGTTTCTTCTGTGAGTTAAGGAGATGAGGTCATCTGGTATAAATGAACAAGCAACAAGCTGAGTAGGAGGAGTGAGGAAGTGGAAATCACTCAGGATGTTGAAGCTGAAGTGAATGTGACAATGAAATGCCCCAAATTTTAAAAGTATTGAGGAGTTGTAATTGAGGCCTCAAGCGTGAATTTGAACGAGTCCCAGTTTCAGTACGTGACTGATTTTCCCCTCAACACATCTAGCTCCTCCGTTAAAGAAATGAAGAGGATTGCTACGGTGTTGGATGTTTGTGGGTCAGGTCGGGAAGATGGCATAGTAAAATAGGTTGGATCACAGACAGACAAAGACATAACTTCAGAGGTTAGTGGATCTTAGGCAATGTCTGGTTCAGTGGTTTCCACGCTAGAGTCAATCAATGAAAAATTGTTAAAAAAAAAAAAAAATCAAATGACATTGCTTCAACTCTTAACTCCAGAAGTGATATCTGAACATTTGCATGAGACTCTGTATAGTTCATATGATAAAAGCCCTTTTAATACTCCATTTTGTGTACTGCATTTTCATATTTAACTACTTAGTAATGATATGCTTACCTTTTACTTATTGATTTGTCAGATATCTTTACATATTAAAGAAATCAACCCCATGTGATAAGTAGTGTAAATATTTATCCCAGTTTTCTGTTTGTCTTCTGACTTTATCTTTGGTTTTATTCCGGAATTTCTAAATTGGAATGTGTCAAATACATCAGTATGTCCTTCCATAGAAGTTTTGTGACATATTTAGAAAAGGTTTCCCCATACAGATATGATGAAACTATTCTCTATGTTTTCTTCTAAAATTTTATAGTTTTGGTTTTTTATATTTACATTTGTGGGCCACCTAGAAATTTATTTTAGCCTAATAAGTAAGCTAGGGATGCAATTAAGTTGTTTTTAAGAGGGTATCAATCACCCAAACATAATTTATTAAATGCAACATTTTTAGCATTGTTATGTGATGCTACTTGATCTATAAAAACAAATGCATGCAGTTATTTGGGTTTGTTCAGGTACCTCTATTTATTCCATTGTTGTGTTTGTTTATTTTTGGATATGAATATATTTAAGATGTCCACAAGTAATACACATGATAATAGAGTTACTTATTAGACTTAACTCCTCATTTTATGATGAGGCCCCGAGAATTTAAGTGGTTTATCAGTGGTCATCCAAGGAAGCCCACTGGAACCCCAGAGTCTTGTTTCTCTGTTGAGTTTGGGTTACACTATTGCCCTTCTAGCTTCTTATGGACTAATTCTATTATCAGCCATTGACTAGGTCTGTGATGAGTCAGTCCTCTTGAGTGGTTAGTCATTGGTCACTCAGGTAGCCAGATGAGGGAGTTCATCAGATGACTGATGGGAAGAGAAAATGTCTGGAGAAAATGACTACTCAGTAGTCATGAAAGTGCCTTACTCTTCATATTATGTTGCAACTGAAGGCAAAGGATTGTGAATCCTTTGGGTTATGGTAGAAATATTGGGCTGAGATTGTGTGGCCCTGGAATTGGAATTTGGAGATGTGCCCAAAGAAGGATAGATAGATACTTAACAATAACTATGAACCCATGAACCACTAATTTTCAGTGGTTTGTGTAAAAGTGTTTCTCTACAAAAATTATGCATTGGTTTCAGTTCTTGAAAAACGTTTTCTTTTGTGCTAGTATCAGAAAGAAAAAAGAACGTTCTGTTGATTTGTTGAGCTCTTGTAGTTCTTACTTCAAAGTTATAAGATCATTGAATTTCTCAATTTAGAATATGTTAATATTAAGTGGAAAGATACTGGACAATAGTTCTTTGGAATTATTTTTAGAGTTTAGGAAAATAAGTGAGCCACACAATTTTTAGAACCATCCCCAAAAGACAGAGCAGTTATTTGATCATTTAAATGTTTGCTTTTGATTAACAAAGCACCATAGAGGTCCTTGAATATATGAAACTCCAGTTACAAGTCAACTGTGTTGATAAATGAAAGAGAGAGATGAAGGAGTGGTTTAAACTCCATTAAACCCTAAACAAAGATGTTGTTTAGGGTTTCATTCCCAGCCAACATGTACAGATACATCTGGTAGTAGTAGAAAGATTACCTGCATAGACTTTACCCTTATAGGATAGGAATTCTTACTATTAGTATTTAAATTAAGTGTAGTTTGAGCATTCAGGGGACATTTTATCAAGTTCAGGTCTTCTTTGCTCTCCTTATTCAACATAAGGTAATGCGGGTAAATAACTACAATACAGAGACAAAAAAAAGATTTTTGAACATTGACTCCAACAACAGATGTATGGCAAACATTGGCTGGTTTGAAACTTTAGCCAACTTAATAATTTGATGCCCTCTGATTTGCAAATTGCCTTAGTGCTTCCAAAATAAGTGTTGATCAACTAACTGTAGGAGAGGAGTGACCCATATTCAACCATGAGACCCTTAATTTAACTCTCTGTAGGAGCCTTAGGGTTCAAATTAAATCCTAAAGCAATAGAAGTTAGAGTTTTCTCGTGGACTCTGAGTTATCATATACACACTACATTTTAATGTTAGATGCACCCTTTTTTGGGCAAAGAAAACACTTTGGGAAACCTACTGGTTAAGAGTTCCACAATTGGAACTTTGAGCAAAAAAAAACCCACAATGTTTTGCCTAAGCTGAGAGTAGCTGAGTCATTAAGTGAATCAGGATGTAACTTATGGTGAATATTGTGTAATATGATGAAGCACTTGAAAGGTTGGATTCTTTTCCTTTCTTGGAGGATACTTGTTTAAATTAGCTCTTACCCACTTGGAATTCAGTTTAGTGATACTGGTGCTGTGTGGATGCTGCTAATTGAAGAGTTCCAGAGTGATATTAGGCGTATATGACAAGTTGTGAACACAATCAGTCTCTGATCGAGGAAGGCAATACTTCTGACAAGGGCTTAGCTTATCGTATAGTAGTGATGGGGCCAAAGTCTGGATGCACCAGAACCTTTTCTTTCAGATCACCTATGCCGCCGTGGATAAAACTGCTGGCTAGGTCTACAGTAGATGTTCTTTGGATAAAAGTATACTCTCCTAGTTTCCCTTCCATGTAATATTCTCTACCCATATCAAAGAGCCCATCCTCTCCCACCTCTGTCTTTCTGTATTAATGCATGTCCTCTGGAAGAATCCAAGACCAGCCAAATATGTCAACATGAAGTTAATAAACTATTGTGTCTGGGTTAGTCACATTTAAATTTTTTTTGAAATCACAAATTGAAAGTATATATTACTTCTCAAAAATCTTCAATACTCATATGACACATGTATCCTTATGGATTAATTTTAGGATCAGTGATTGATTTTAGGATTATGATTGATTAGCGGAATTTTGAATAGTTTTTTGAAAACCTCATGAGTGTGTATCTGATTTTGGTGTGTCAGATATATATACCAAATATATATATATTTCATATTAAATATAATTCAACTTATATTTGAATGAATGCATAATAGTACCATACATACATTTAAAAAGTGTTTCATATATAAGCTAAATATTTCCTCAAAGCAATTTTATGCAGAGGCAAGCAGGGAATATTATTAACACACTTTCTTCAGATGAAAACCTTGAATCCCACATCAAGACAAATCTAGGCCTAGATTCCAGTGTTGATAATGCAGTTTACTCCTCACTTTGCATAAGAGTTATTAGGCTAAAAATTCTAAGGAAAGAACAGTGTGTGATCTCCATTAAAAAGGTTTTTTGATCCACCAGAAGGCAGACAGCAGAAGCAAGAAGAACTACAGTCCTGAAGCCTGTGGAACAAAAACCACATTCACAGAAAGATAGACAAGATGAAAAGGCAGAGGGCTATGTACCAGACGAAGGAACAAGATAAAACCCCAGAAAAACACCTAAATGAAGTGGAGATAGGCAACCTTCCAGAAAAAGAATTCAGAATAATGATAGTGAAGGTGATCCAGGACCTCGGAAAAAGAATGGAAGCAAAGATCAAGAAGATGCAAGAAATGTTTAACAAAGACCTAAAAGAATTAAAGAACAAACAAACAGAGATGAACAATACAATAACTGAAATGAAAAATACACTAGAAGGAATCAATAGCAGAATAACTGAGGCAAAAGAACGGATAAGTGACCTGGAAGACAGAATGGTGGAATTCACTGCCACGGAACAGAATAAAGAGAAAAGAATGAAAAGAAATGAAGACAGCCTAAGCGACCTCTGGGACAACATTAAATGCAACAACATTCACATTATAGGGGCCCCAGAGGAGAAGAGAGAGAGAAAGGACCTGAGAAAATATTTGAAGAGATTATAGTCGAAAACTTCCCTAACATGGGAAAGGAAATAGCCACCCAAGTCCAGGAAGCACAGAGAGTCCCAGGCAGGATAAACCCAAGGAGAAACACGCTGAGACACATAGTAATCAAACTGACAAAAATTAAAGACAGAAAAATTATTGAAAGCACCAAGGGAAAAACGACAGATAACATCCAAGGGAACTCCCATAAGGTTAACAGCTGATTTCTCAGCAGAAACTCTGCAAGCCAGAAGGGAGTGGCATGATATATTTAAAGTGATGAAAGGGAAGAACCTACAACCAAGATTACTCTACCTGGCAAGGATCTCATTCAGATTCAATGGAGAAATCAAAAGCTTTACAGACAAGGAAAAGCTAAGAGAATTCAGCACCACCAAACCAGCTCTACAACAAATGCTAAAGGAACTTCTCTAAGTGGGAAACACAAGAGAAGAAAAGGACCTACAAAAACAAACCCATAACAATTAAGAAAATGGTAATAGGAACATACATATCGATAATTACCTTAAATGTGAGATTAAATGCTCCAACCAAAAGACACAGGCTCGCTGAATGGATACAAAAACAAGACCCATCTATATGCTGTCTACAAGAGACCCATTTCAGACCTAGGGACACATACAGACTGAAAGTGAGGGGATGGATAAAGATATTCCACGCAAATGGAAATCAAATGAAAGCTGGAGTAGCAATGCTCATATCAGATAAAATAGACTTTAAAATAAAGAATGTTGCAAGAGACAAGGAAGGACACTACATAATGATCCAGGGATCAATCCAAGAAGAAGATATAACAATTATAAATATATATGCACCCAACATAGGAGCACCTCAATACATAAGGCAACTGCTAACAGCTATAAAAGAGGAAATCGACAGTAACACAAAATTAGTGGGGGACTTTAACACCTCACTTACACCAATGGACAGATCATCCACACAGAAAATTAATAAGGAAACATAAGCTTTAAATGACACAATAGACCAGATAGATTTAAATGATATTTATAGGACATTCCATCCAAAAACAGCAGATTACACTTTCTTCTCAAGTGCACGGAACATTCTCCAGGATAGATCACATCTTGGGTCAGAAATCAAGCCTCAGTAAATTTAAGAAAATTGAAATCATATCAAGCTTCTTTTCTGACCACAATGCTATGAGATTAGAAATCAATTACAGGGGAAAAAATGTAAAAAACACAAACACATGGAGGCTAAACAATACGGTACTAAATAACCAAGAGATAACTGAAGGAATAAAAGAGGAAATCAAAAAATACCTAGAGACAAATTACAATGAAAACACAACGATCCAAAACCTATGGGATGCATCAAAAGCAGTTCTAAGAGGGAAGTTTATAGCAATACAAGCCTACCTCAAGAAACAAGAAAAATCTCAAATAAAGACTCTAACCTTACACCTAAAGTAACTAGAGAAAGAAGAACAAACAAAACCTAAAGTTAGTAGAAGGAAAGAAATCATAAAGATCAGAGCAGAAATAAATGAAATAGAAACAAAGAAAACCATAGCAAAGATCAATAAAACTAAAAGCTGTTTTTTTTGAGAAGATAAACAAAATTGATAAAGCATTAGCCAGGCTCATCAAGAAAAAGAGGGAGAAGAGTCAAATCAATAAAATTAGAAGTGAAAAAGGAGAAGTTACAACAGACACCGCAGAAATACAAAGCATCCTAAGAGACTACTACAAGCAACTCTATGCCAATAAAATGGACAACCTGGAAGAAATGGACAAATTGTTTGAAAGGTATAACCTTCCAAGACTGAACCAGGAAGAAATAGAAAATATGAACAGACCAATCACAAGTAATGAAATTGAAACTGTGGTTAAAAATCTTCCAACAAACAAAAGTCCAGGACCAGATGGCTTCACAAGTGAATTCTATCAAACATTTAGAGAAGAGCTAACACCCATCCTTCTCAAACTCTTCCAAAAAGTTGCAGAGAAAGGAACACTCCCAAACTCATTCTATGAGGCCACCATCACCCTGATACCAAAACCAGACAAAGATACTACAAAAAAAGAAAATTACAGACCAATATCACTGATGAATATAGATGCAAAAATCCTCAACAAAATACTAGCAAACAGAATCCAACAGCACATTAAAGGATCATACACCATGATCAAGTGGGGTTTATCCCAGGGATGCAAAGCTTTTGACAAAATTCAACACCCATTTATGATAAAAACTCTCCAGAAAGTAGGCATAGAGGGAACCTACCTCAACATAATAAAGGCCATATATGACAAACCCACAGCAAACATCATTGTCAATGGTGAAAAACTGAAAGCATTTCCACTAAGATCAGGAACAAGACAAGGGTGTCCACTCTTGCCACTGTTATTCAATGTAGTTTTGGAAGTCCGAGCCACAGCAATCAGAGAAGAAAAAGAAAGAAAAGGAAAGAAATTGGAAAGATGAACCGGTTTGCAGGGCAGAAATAGAGACACAGATGTAGATAACAAATGTATGGACACCAAGGGGGGAAAGTGGCGGGGGTGAGGTGGTGGTGTGATGAATTGGGAGATTTGATTTGACAGCTAGACACTAGTATGTATAAAATGGATAACTAGTAAGAACCTGCTGTATAAAAAAATAAAATAAAATTCAAAAAAACCCCAGAAAACAAACAGCAACAAAATAACCGTTCACTGACAAAAAAGGGATTATAGTTATTTACTGATTTTGGACTTGATTGATACCCTGTAGTTCCCTCACCCTGTGGCAGAATCATCTGTGCTCTTTAAAACAGACGAATATGTGACCTTGTCAAACTGCTGTGGACACTGTGAAGTGGGAGAGGGGTCAGAAGAGAGTGAAGGAGAAGGTTTAGGGTCTGGTAGGGGGTGCTTTACTCCAGGAACCCTCCCAGCACACTCCACCCACTGGGAAGAGAGGGAAGTTAAAAAAAAAAAAAAAAAGGTTTTCTTCTCAGGGTGAGGCTTGGGCCAGGAAATGGTTTTATCCTTTGGATCTGTGGTTCGTGGCTTGTCCTGGACCAAAGATGTCTCTGACAACCTGTGAGGATGTAAAGCCCCAGCTAAGAAGATGCTCTTCAAAAAAAAAACAAAAAGCGTTTTCTTCTCTACCCATTTGTTGAAAGGATGTCCAGCCAGCAAATTAAGGTGTAGAGAGCTATGGCAAATATTGTTCTAAAAATTCAACTGTGTTGAAATCTTAAGAATGTTTCCTTCACTTTCTCATGTACCCACAGAATTTCAGGGAGAGCCACAGGATGACACATGTTGCAATACCGTGTGGAAATGCAGACTCATGTTGAAATCTTAGTCAACAACTTTCAAAAAAGGATAGTGAGATGTGGTGAGTCACGAATTATGAGTGTAGTCCAGGGCTGAGGTTATAGAATAATTTCAGATTGGGTATGCCAGTGAGTAGAGGGGAGAGAGGAGCAATGACGAGGCATTTTAGGTGGAGAAAACAGGATTATCCAAGCCCCAGGGATGTGAAGACCACAGAATGATCAGAGAAGGGCGAGGCTGGAAACCAACAGGGTAGAAGGAGCCAGTTGGTTGGAAAGATACACTACAAGGCATTATAAAGAGCTCTAGATGCCATGCTAGAGGTTTGGGACTATTTGCTCTAGGAAAACATACATTGTGATCAGAATGATGGTTTGGAAGGCATAGAAAGTGGATGTGATTGAGAGAGCGATGGATTATACAGAAAGAGAAAAGATGTGGGTTTGAATGCAAACAGCAGTAGTTGGGATGGAAAGCAGGAAGCACATCTGAGAAAATTTTGGTATATTTGACCAGGTTCAGTAAGAAAGTGAATGTGGGAATGGGAGTAGAAGGGGAAAGAAGGACTAAGGATAGTCTCAATTTTTACTTCAGAAACCTATGGGGATTTAGAAATGCCATTAACTAACTGGTCTTTAAACATCTAAGGAAAGGGAGCTCTGGAAAGTTGAGGGGATGGCAGGAAGAGTTATACATTTGGTTTGGGACATACTGAGGGTGCAGTTCCAATGAAGCATCCAGCGTTTTAAAAAAGTGAGAAATACAAGTCTGGGGTGAGGGACAGATGCAGAGCTTCTCCATCAGGATTTGAAGGATCATTGGGGTCCACTGGGATCCCTCTTAGAGAAGAGCTGAAGTGATGAAAACACTTGGGGCAAGGGTATTGGACAGAAAGAAGGCTAGCAGAAGAAGCAGAGGACTAAGCATGACATCCTGAGAAACCCTAAGATAACGTGCTGGAGCAGAGGGGATAGCTTTGGGGAGAAAGGAGGAGGTGAAACGTCAACCAGGGGAAAGTGGTGTCAGAAACCAAAGGAAGGTCACTGGAAGGAGGAGAGAATGGTCATCAAATTCAGTCATCACAACAGCCTCATGTGTGTGAGGACTGAGAAGAGAGTCCTGGACCTGGCAATGAGGAAGGCGTTTGGTGCCCTCTGAGAGATGAGGACCACAGTCAGGCAGCAGTGGGGCGAGTCACTGGGAAAGGAGGGAATGGAGAAGAAAAAGTCTGTTCAGAAATTTACTGGTGGATACTTTAGATGTACACTAAAACATTTATCAACCATGTTCTGTGTGCCATGTACCATTACAGGTGCTAGAAACACAGGGGAAAATTGGACAAGATCCCTGCCCTCAACAAGGGCGTTTTCTATTCTGGGAAAAGGGAGATGTGTAAAGAAATCATCAAGGAGTCCATTTTAAAGCATATCTGTCCCAGAGGATCCAGTGCTCTCTCTTGTAAAGACCCACTAAATTGCATATGATGACACAGAGAATTCAGAACATCAGAAATGAAGAACCACAATCAAACTATTGTTAGAATCGTGACCATTTTTCAATTAACCATAAACTCACTAGAACTGGATTGATCAGTAAGATTGGAAGCCCACAGTGCTTTTCACTTGAAATACAGTGAACTCTCTGGATTGGGAAAAAAAAACGTAGAAAGACCGTTCATGGATCTACCACTGGCTGCACACTGAGGTCTATACCAACTAGAAAACTTCAAATACTTTCCATTACTCAGACGATACCTCTCCTGCCTCCATGCTTCCCTTCCCAGAAACATTTGGCAAAAGCAATGGTCAAAACACAGCGGAATAAAATAGTAATTGACTGTAGTTTACTGCATGCAACGGCTATAGTCCATGTAAGGAACACTCTGGATGGGGTTGGTGGAAACATTGCAGAGCAAGATTGTAATTTTTCAAGACCTCTCAGTTTATAATGTCATCAAATCAGACAGCAGTTGTAGTATGTTTTGTCTTTGTCTAGAGTGTGGATAGACTTCTGTTCATTTGAGATTGAGCAAAGTGAAACAAAACAGCACGGCATTAAGAAGTATTATTGCAATAGAAATTGAACAGCGCCCTGAAAGTCCAGAGTAATGGCAGCCCTCTGAAAAAGAGACATCCATGAGAAAAGTACACAGAACTGTCAATAGACTACAAGAACACATGCCTTCTATAAAAAGAATCGAATTTCAGATCAAGTAGGAATCAACTCAAAATGCATAAAATAGGACAAAGAGGATTATTTAAATATTTATCTTAATAAAACTGTGCCTATTGGTATCTCATCAAAAAGATACATAGCTACAACTCTAAAAATAGAAAAACAGAAAACAGAAAAAATAACTTTGCCTTTACTCAGTCTCTTGAACAGGAGGAATTACATCCTAAACAACCTAAGATTCCTTTCATCAAAAGTTTTCTTGTTATGGTAACTCTGTCTCCCTCTTTTTCGTTCCCCCAATATCCAATATCCAATTATCCAAACTCTTTCTCTGTCTCCGTCCCTCTTTCTCTCTTCCCAAAGGAAACAATGCCAGCAGCCCGTTCTGACTTTCCTCGCTTCTTCCTCTCTCCCTGTCCCTTATCAGTTCTTTAAATCTTTAATAAGCCAATTTACTCTCTTGGCTTCTTTCAGTTGTCTGCTTCAGCTGTTAGCCTATCACAGCAAATCTCCAGGAAACTAGGAGGTAAAAGCAAAAATGTCTCAAAGAGGAGGTAGATAAACTGAGAGTACTTACCTGTGAATAAGTTTTATTCCAGAGACACATGGGCACAGTATAGTACTGAATGACCACATAGTTCTGTCATAACTGTCATTCACTCCCCCAGTATGTATTTGGAGGATTGTATGAATCATGCTGGAAGCAGGGTCCATCAATACTCTTCAGAAACTCAGCAGAGAGAGCAACTTTTCCCTTCTTTTTTGGTGACCAAAACAAGGGGATAATGACATGAAATGAACAATAAGAGCAAATCTAGAGATATTCCATCTAGTGCCCAAGATTACCATTCTCACCAAACTATTCATGTGGTGTGATCTCGGCTTTGAGTCCATCCTTAGTTCATGTCAATTTTCTAAGGTTGATTTTTCAGTTTCCACAGGTATCTGATATGACACCAGTAATTAATATTTCACTTAAATGAGCCAGATTCATTTTCTCTTGCTTGTAACAAGAACTCTGCCTAATACCTAAACTAGTACCAGAAGTGGGGCTAAAGACAACATCCCACAGAGTAAGAGTGGAGGAGGTGGGGGGATTAGTATGTTTTGGGGAGATGGAGGAGCTCAGTTGAGGCTGAAGGACCACAAAAATCTTGTTGTTAGTCATGGAAGGGAATGTTGCAGCACATGGCATGCTGAGATAAAACCACCAATTACATTATCACCTGGAGTGAGGTGCTTGTTTCAAGTAAGTGTTTCAGGGAAGCTACTGCTACCGTCATAGAAGAATATGAAAGACGTAAAGCATTTCAACGCTTGAGGTAGAGTAACTGCTTCCAATAGCACAGGCCAGATCAAAGAGAAAGAGTAGACAGCTCAGATCCCTAAATTCTCAACTCAAGAAGCAGATCAATCCCCAGGGAATGTCTAAGACCAAGCTAATAAATTTCCTTACAAATGCTACTGAAAGGCTGATAAAATTCCAAATAACAATGCACATTTTGATCTTGTTGGTCATCAAATTACAGTGTCAGTTGGACTCACAGCCATGCCAGATCTCTTACAGGGAATGCCAGGGCATTTTGGGGGGAAATAGTAGGAGCCAAAGGATTGTTTTGGGACTTAAGGTAAGATTTGGAGTAATCGGAGCATCCCAACCCCTCAATCCCACCTGAATTTCCATTGTCACCTGGAGGACCTCTTATTTCTCTTTTGATGAGTCTATTCCCTCCCTCTCCTGCAGACATCATACCCTTTTCAATTACCTTGTGATATCAAGCCAGTTCTCCTCGTGTGCCCCACCTCTACAAGGCCTTCATTGTTTCCAGACTTATGACTGAAGCCAGATCTCAACACACCCTAGGAAGTTAAGCTGTATGAAAATAATAATTGCAGGACTTTGTTCATTTATATCAACAAAAATCTGGGCCTTTATGTGGTTATGGATTCGTAGGATATTTATCCAAGGAAGGAGAATCAGGAAATTTATTAATATGGGTGAAGTCATTGGAGATTCTGGATTCTGTGTGCTGGGCAGCTGGATCTCTTTCCAATTGTTTACTCAGCTGGCTGACGGAAGTCTCAATTCAATGTCAGCCCACTGTAAATAAAGTAGAGATACCGGAGTTACCTAGTCAGTGTAAGGAAAGAGTCCTAATACTTTGGAACTCTAAACAAATTTCTAAACGCTTTTCTAAACTTTGGGATATATGAATGTTAAAGTGAGTTTAGTATGTATGAACAACCTATCTGATCTTGAAATATGTCCCTTTAAGAGGGCATGGATTTTCCCTTCATCAAGGCCTTGGGAACCATGCTGGTAAAGGGGGAGTTAGTTTGTAAGGATAGGTGATCACTGCTGCAATGAGAAGAAGGCACTGTGAAGGGGTAAAAGGAAAACCTGTTTGGAGGCTATGTCATTAATTCCAGGGACATGTGGTGTTACCTGGGTCAGGGCCAGAGCTGTGGAGGTGGCTCAAAGTGATCAGATTCTGAATATATTTTAAAGATACCTTGAAAGATGAGATAATAGGTTATATAGATGGATTGGATATGGAGTGTGAGAGGAAAAGGAGACAATGAGAGTTCCAAAGATTTTTACCTGAGCAACTTCGAAGATGCGATCGCCGTTAACCAAGATGGGGAAAGTTGCTTGCACAGCAGGTTTAGGGCAGAAATCTCAGAGTTAAGTTTTGGACATCCTGAGTTTGGGATAACACCCAAACATCAAGTGGAAATGTAGAGTTGGTAGTTGGAAATACAAATCTGCTCTTTGGGAGATAAGTATGGGATGGAGATTCAATTTGGAAACCATCAACACAAAGATAGTATCTTGAACCAAGAGGCTATATGAGATTTCCAGAATGTTTAAAGAAGAAAGAAACAAGAATTAATTCTGGACACACTCCAACATTACCAAATCTGGGAGGAAAGGAGGAATAATCAAGAGACTCAGAAGGAGGGACTTCTATTTTGATCATGTGTTTTTCAAATTTCTAAACACTCATCAATTCTATAGCTTCTCTGCTCATTCTCACAGACTGATTACTTAACAGATAATGACTGTTTTTTTTCTTTTTGTTAATACACGTGCTTCTTACTTCTTTCTCTTGTCTTATTACATTAGCCAGAATTTCCAGTACTCTGTTGGTAATAGATTTGCTCCCTAGGCATATTTTATATTTTATATACTCGCTATTGGGCATATTTCTCTTGAGAGGACAGTGGTGCAATGAATAATGCATCTGACTATGGATCAAAACATTCTAGGCCAGTTACTCTGGCCCAGAACTAAAAAGGAATATATCTCATGTTTGTCACTGAGTATAATGGTGGTGAGTGTTTTATTACATAATCTGTGTAAAGACATGCTTGTTTTTTCTAGCTTTACAAAAGATTTTACTTCAAAGGCATTTTCTGCATCTACTGAAATGATCAGTGATTTTTCTTTAAGACCTATGATGATTTATTTTCTTATATTGAATCGTTTTGTAACTCTAAAATAAATCCTATTTGATCATGATGGATTATATTTCTAATACATAGTTGAATTAATTTAGCTTTTTTTAATTAAGAGATTCATATGTTAAATAATATATAATTTTTAATCATATAAAATAATAACATTTTAATTTGGAGACATGTAATTTCTTATTTTGTACTAGTCTTACCAGGTATTGAATTAAAAGACAAATAAATAAGTATTGAATTAAAAGACAAATAAATAAGTACTTTACAGGTTTTCTATCTTTAATTTTTTTTTTTCTGGAGAAAAACTTGTTTAAAATAAGGATTATTTGTTTCTTTGAAGTTTGTTAGAAGATATATTTTAAGTCATCTGCCTTTGTGACTGTTTTAAAGGAAATATTAATTACCATTGTTGATTCTGTAAAAGTTATTGTCTACCAAAATTTTCTGTTTTTTATTAGCTAGTTTTGCCAATTAATTTTGTCAATTGTACTAAAAATTTATCTTATATATTCTATTTATTGGAGTATAATTGTGCATAGTATTAGTTTAATAGTTGTTTTATCTCTAGTTATATCCTTGTTTTTATTCTACATATTTTAAAAATTTTGCAATTACTTCTTAATCTGTCTTATTTGGTTTTAGTCTATTTATACTTTTTTCAGAAAACCAAGATTCAGTTTTATAATTTTTCTTATTTAATTTCATTGCTTTCTGTCTTTCTCTTTATTGTTTCCTTTTTTCTTTTTGTTTATTCTGTGCTTAGAGTCTTTTTGAGTTGAACCCTAGCTTATTTGTTTTCAATATATTTTTCTTTCTGATACGTGAATACATACACAGATATACACAGTGTTTAAAGCTTTAAATTTGCCTTGTGTTTCTTTAGTTTTTTAAAATTAATTTAAATATGTGGTGGTCTCATTGTCATTCAAATTTGTGTTTCTTAAAATTTACATTGCAAGCACCTTTTTAATCAAGGGTAATTTACTAGTCTGCTTTTTACTTGCAAACACATGGGACTATTTTAGCGATCCTTTTGTTATTGATTTTTAATTTTGTAGCATTGTGCTTAGCATCATAGGTTATATGATGTAGATTCTTTGGAATTTTTAGAGGCTTCCTTTGTGACCTAGCAAAAATTTGTTTTTTATACCTCCAAAGAATGTATATCGTACCCTTCTGAAATATAAAGCTGTGTATAGGAATATTAGCTTAAGCTTATTTATTGTGTTATTCAGATATTTCATAGCTTTGCCCATTTTAGTATTTTAATCTATAGGTTTTGCAAGAATATTTAAAAATCTCTAATTTCAATTTTCACTTACTCTTCTTGAAGTTTTGTCATTACTTCTTTACATAATTTGATTTAAAACTGATGTATATATATGTACTTATCTTAGCTGCATCTGCTTGGTGTATAGTTCTTTAGTCCTTTTTCACCAGCATTTAATTTTCCTCTTTAATTATTTTCATGTGTTTTAATTTGTCTGTATTTAGTATTAAAATTCCTATCTACTTTTTTTAAGTGGCATTGTTTGAATTCGCCTGGCATATGTTTTTCATCCCTTTATTTTCTTACTTTATGTATACTTTCATTTTAAATATGTCTTTTAAAAGCCACAGATGGCTCAAAAGTAGTTAAAAAGTTCAAGCTGAGAGTTTTGTCTTTTGATCAATATTTTATACATCTCTCACAACTATCATTTTTTTCAGACTTTGTTTTGCCATTTTGTTTTTTGTGTTTTCTATTAATCATGATTTTTCCCCTCCTTCCCTACCTTCTCTTATCTAGATCAAATTTGTTCTTCTTGTTGTTGCTTTGAAAGTTATGATTTCTATCTTTATTCTTCCAGTGGTTACTCTTACTAAGATTTATCCTTGTATGTATTTTAGGGCTCGCGATACCCGTGTCTTCTCTCCACGCAAAGTGAGTAATTCAGTGTGCTTTCCTCTTAATCTGTTCTCTCCATCACCTTGTCACATTTTAGTTCTGGCTTTTCATGGATTTGCTATGTAGACGAGGTTTTATTGTTATACAGAAGACAATACATTTTACTTCTTTACTCACCTACTTCTTTATACCTTAGTTGCTTCTTTCCAGAAACATACCTCTCATTATTGGTGTACTGTCATTGAAGTCTCATGTTAAAGTCAGTTTTCTTGTGCTGAAATTTTGTAGTCATTCATCCCTGAAAATATTTTTGATCACCTTCACATTGAAATACGACTTTTTGCTGTATCTAAAATTCCATGTTCAAAATTATTATTTTTTCATCACTTTGAAAAGATTGCTTTATTGCCTCCCTCATGCAATTGAGAAGACTGATGTCAAAGGTTGATCAAAACACAAAAACTTTCCAAAATGTCACGGAGTCTGCTCTTGTTTCAACATTCAATGAGCCATTCCATTCTGAGGTCCTGCACCTTTTCTTTCAGTGTGAGAAATGAGTGATCATGCCGTCTTCAAGTATTTTTTACTTCTATTTACTTTTTTGTCTATTTCTTGGACTATTTTAGAAGTGTGCTAGAACTTGTACTTCTGTCTTTCATATCTCTTATCTTTTCTTTCATCTTCTTCCATCTTTTATTCCTCCTTGTGCCTGTTGATCACTGGGGAAATTAAAAGGAAATTGACCAGGTCTGAAAGTCAGGCCACCCTAGGCTTCCATTTGCAGAATTGTTATGTTGAAAAAAAGATTACATTTCTTTTCATCTTTTCAGAGACTAGAACTAGGAAGATAAGTAGAAGTCACAGGGAAGAAAATTGCAACTCATTATAAGGACACTTTTTGAGTAATTAGAATAGCCTAGCCATGGTGTGGTCTACCTCTAATGTGAGGGTTCTCTTGCTTCCAGAGCCCTACAGCCACTGTCAGATGTTATAGGAAAGTTGTAATAAAGATTCCTATAGTGGAATGATGTTGGGCTGAATAATGTCTCAGTTCTTTTTGACTCATAGACTGTTTCAGTGCATTTCTGGCATTCGTTCCATGCAGGAAAATGTGGCAGTGATGTGAGGAGGCTGGAGATCTAAGGAAATTCAAACGACCCACTTCATTGGGTGGTTTCACAAGGTCCCTTAATTATCCATCAGCAAGCCTGATGAATTAGTGAGATATGAGTGTCTAATTTAGTATATAGACATAGTCTTAGCAAGGCATGAGCTGAGCGGTGACTAAGTGGAGTGGACCGCAGACTATGGGACCAGGCTGACTGGGTTCAAGCTAGGCTCTGGCTTTGTCATATACTAACTGCGTGGCCTGGGGAAGATTACAGTTCTCTGTGCCTCCATTCCTGTATCTGTAAGATGAGAGTGATAATAGTACCTCATAGGGTTGTTGTGAAGATTGAGTCACTCACATAAAGAACCCTCTGCTCTGTGCACATAATAAACATTATTATCCCAACATACACTGAATAAGAAAGCAAAGACATGTAGTTCCTTTCAGCTAACATTTGGGTGAAAGACCTGTTACATTCTGGGATTGTTGTACGTGCCACGAAAAGCAGATCTTGTACTTAGATGAACACGCCATGTTCCAGTGCATCTGTAAAGAGTTTTCAGGCCTTTCTTCAAACCAGGAAAGAAAGAAGAGAGCAGTGATTAATGTTTTCTCTTCTCTTAGATTTGAATGTAACTGGTAAACCCATTTAGAGATCCACTAATACACTAGAGTGAAGGAAAAGACTGATCTGATATTGAGACTCTGAGATGAAAAGACAAAGGAGTTTGTGAAATAGAAAGAAGAATTTGCAGTCCAAAAATGCAGGGCTAAATTTCTGGTCTACTATCTGCCTATGGCCTTGGGCTGGTCACAGAGCCAGCTGGAAACTCAGGTGTCTATTTTGTAATATAGGAATATTCACAGGGATGTAAGGCTCAAATGAGAGTTGGAATGTGACGGCCCTTTTAAACGGCAAAGCCCTACACCAGAATGTGGTGGTGTTCAGTTATGTTTTGGGGGTAAATGAGTTAAGTTCACCAAACAAAATTAATTTTCTGGTTCTCTTCATAACAGCACATATGAATGTGGTTACCTTAATTAACACGAAGAGAGAAAAAAATCTATGGGGATTCAGGCAGCAGCCTCTGTTGTTACCAGACACTGTCACCCCACTTTAAGCCGCCTTTGCCCAATTTAGAGTTTTCAGAAAGAGCAGAAGAGTTTGGGGCAGGAGGAGGAATGAAGAGACAGGAAAAAAGGGACATTGTTCTCCAACTGGTTCCCAACTCCACACTGAGTCAGACCTGAATTGTATGTGTGTGTGTTGTCGGCAGGGGGACCTGGGGGGAGTAGGATGGGGGAGAGAGAAGTTTCTAGATTTGACACAAGACTGTGAGACAAAATTATAATACCTAAAAAGGAGGCTGTTCTTTACTATGTGAAAGGAAATCGCTATGGCATCTCTTTCAGATCTTTTGTAGGGACAAGCACAGGAAAGCCTTCAGGCTGAATGGGAAAGGCAGAAGGAAGGAAGAATGAACGTTTTGTCCTCTGCAGTCCCGAATGCAAAGCTTAATCATTGTTGGGTCGCTCTTTTAGCGAGGCACAGAATTCTTGGTTCCAACTATTTTTCCTTCAGAATGTTGAAGCAGTTCTTCAATATCTTCAAGTACTCTGGGTTGTTGATAAGAGTCTGGGAGCCAGTGACAGTATTGCTCTTCTGTAAAAATTATTTCCTCTTTGGAATCTTCTGGGATCTTTGCTTTATCCTTGGCATGCTCCAATTTCACAGAGAGACGCTAGGCTTTTTTTGCTCTCTAGAATGTAAGCCCCATAAAATCACTCTCTGTTCACTCCTGATTCTGACTTCCTTGTATCACTATGCCTGACACATAATAGGAACTCAGTACATTTTTGGAATAAATTTATTCTGTGAGACACTCGGAAGACACATTTAATCTAACAAATTTGTCCTTTACTGAAAAAAATCTCAAAATTCACTTTCATAAACTGTCTAATTTTCATTCACCCTTCCTAGATGGCAATAATGAGGTAAATTCTCTCATTTTATTGTGATCCTATGGGTATCTCAACAATCTGGATAACCCCACCTCATTATTTTTGTCTTTTCCTTTCAGTCCACTGGTTTCATTTCATCAAGTAAGCACCTTTTTGAAATTATGCATTTTGAATAACTGAGTGGGTCTTACTGTAACTACCAATTTGGTGGTCACCAATCTTTGTTATTAGCATGAAATTGCCTGCTCAAGCATGAGTAAAATGTTAAAAAAATGTTTTTAAAATCAAAGTGGCTACTTGCAAGGATCCAGAGAAATCAACTCACGGGTGAGAGTCGTGTGATTTTCTAAATTTCATTTTGAGTGGATTCCTACTTGATCTGAACTTTGATCCTTTTCTAGCAAATGATATTGTAGAATGCTACTACAATCCAAGATTGCCATGAATTCATTTAAAATATTACATTTGAGCCCCTAAAATTTAGGACATAATCTACAAAGAAGGGAAAAATTATAGCATTACAAACATTTTTGCTTTTTATATATTCTAATTTACTTATTCATTCATTGATTAATTGATTCAACCCTTCATTCTTTCATTTCATTCCATGAAATCTTTTCTTGTGAGCAAGAAGAACTGGCCAGTGGGATCACTGGCATTAAAATATACAAACACAAATAAACAAGAGAAATTTCTCCCAGTGGATTCAGCTCAGAAAGTTGTGGCTTGCTCTGTTCTCAATTTATGGTCTTTCGCTGTCATTCACCTCAAGAGAAGTAAAATCGGTACACGGTCTCAGAAGATTCTTTCCATGATGACTCTATTAAGTACCAGCAGTACCATATCCAAGATATGGAATTAGAGATGACATTTTTCCTACCTTTATTTTAAAAGACTCCCTATTTCTTGGCTGAGGAAGAGAAATAGGCAAAGAAACATGGATAGTGATGAAAGCAAAATGAGGCCACATCAGATTCCTCTGGGATGTTTTTCGAGAACATTTTTATCCTTTAAAAAATGTTGCTCTTGTTTCATTGCCAAGGTCAGGGAGAACTTGGATGATCCCCCAGGTATGAACTAACTGTTTAAATGTGACCTGGCAAGTAACATATTCATTCCGTGCTCTTTAACTTAAAGGTATTTGCAACATTTCTCATTCATGATAAGTTAAAATACACTGTACCACACTTGCTCATTTTTTCCTATGCTTTTTTGTTCTAGAAAAAGACAGTAGATACATTTTCTCTTCAGAACTTGAATAGCACAAACGTACTTTGTACATGGCTCCAAGGAGGAAAATTCCACGTAAATTGTCCCAAACATAGATAGAGGAGAGGTGGATTTGAAATGATTCTCCAGTATAGAAAAAGCAACAGCATTTTCAAAATAAAAAGAGAGAGAAAGATATGCAAATGAAGTTTAAAAGAACTACAGAAGGAGCATTTGAAAAAAGAGCCATAAAAGGATGCAAATTACTGGTGTGGACACTAATAGAAAGCAGTCACACATCTTGCATAGCGACTGGCCCAAGTAGCAAAGGATTTTTATATCAGCTTCGGGAAGTCTCTGAAACCAGTTTCCTATATCCTCTTTAATCAAGCGGATTTACTGAGTGCAATATGCCTTCCATTCCACCCACCCTCCACTTTGCTTCTGTGGAGAAAGGAATGACCACAAATAGCTGGGTAATAATTCTTGATGTTGCAATGTGTACCAAGGCCATTATATGACTCAAAACTGTATAACTCTAAAGCAAACATCCTTAATGTAAGGACTCAATGACGTAACGTCACCTATGAACTGAGCCTTGGTGAAAGCATTTGCCTTTTAACCTCTTTGCCAGTTGCTTGGCTTTGTGTGGAAGATTATCCCCACCACTTCCACCATCACTGCACCTCGTCTTTCCCTCTTTGTTATGTGTAGGCAGCCCTATTACTGCTGAGCCTTTGGGCAGCTTCTAGCCATGCAATCTCAGAAGAAACACCAGATGATGTAGAACTGTACGACATGGGGCAACGTGAAGAGTACGGAGATGTGACTTTGCACTTGGGAATGGCTGGGGCTCAGATGAAACTGGTTTTGCTTGCATGGTAAGGCTCTGTCTGTGTGTGATCTCTCAAAACTAGAGCCACCATCCTCTGTGGGGTTTCTCTCCTGTTTTTGTTTTGGGCAACTGTTAACTGCAGAAAAATTTCCCACTCAAGTTGAGAGACGACATAAGTGCTCTCCTGTTTGCATCGGTGCCCCTGCTGAACTGTACATCCTTCTCTGGTTGCAGCTGGGCATGAGCCGGTGCTACGAAGACACCAAAGAGAGACTCCTTGATGTTCAGCTAATTCAAAGAACAAAAGCAAGAACCCAGGTGGTTCAGCCTGAGTCTGCCCTGTGACTAGTTGGGAGTTGTTATGGGTTGCGTTGTGCCTCTTCAAAAGATATGCTGAAGTCCCAGCCCTTGAATTTATTTGAGAATGAGTCTTTGCAGATGTAATTAGTTCAGTTAGGTTGACGATAGACTGGAGTAGTGTAGGTCCTTGATCCTATATGATTGGTGTTCTTACATGAAGAATGAAATTTGGACCAGGACAAAGAGAGAATTCCACATGAAGACAAGGTCCAGACTGGAATGATGCTGCCACAAACCCAGGAGCACCTGTGGCCACCAGATGCTCGGAGGAGACAAAGGATGCTCCTCCCCTGGAAGCATCAGAAAAATGCCTTGATTTTGGACTTTGAGTCTCCAGAACAGTGGGAAAATCATTTTGTATTGTTTTAGGCCATCCAGTTTGTGGTCCTATGTTACAGTAGTCAGAGGAAGTGAATATAAGGATGTTTTAGATGAATTTAAGTAAAAAATAGACACTAATGACCTTTTCCAAACCTCCATTGTTCAAGGACCCTAGGAATCCAAGTGAGGTTTGGATTTTTACATTGTTCCAGATACATATTCCTTTTGGAAAAGAGGGAATAAGAGAGCAGGTAAAATGACGATATACCTCCTTGCCCTGCTGCTGTCTACACTGGCAGGCTTGGAAGCAGGTAGCCCTTGAGGCTGCCCCCAGCAAGGAGCTCTCCTTCCCTGAAGCTAGACGTGTGTCCGCCCTTATTCCCACATATGCCCTGAAGGAGAGATCTCCTTCCTACAAATGGTGAGGCATTTTCCTGTCTGTTAAAGGAAAAAGGGAAGAGGGAAGAGATATGGGGATATATGTATATGTATAGCTGATGCACTTTGTTATAAAGCAGAAACTAACACACCATTGTAAAGCAATTATACTCCAATAAAAATAAAATAAAATAATTGAAAATAAACAAATTAAAAAAACACGAGTAAAAAATACCTGTGATCATCAAAAAAAAAAAAAAAAGAAAGAAAAAGGGGGTCAAACGTTTCGTATACTTAGCAATATCTGTGTTTCTAGGCATTAATTACATACACTCTAAGGTAAATCTATAGTATTTGCTGTGAAGCATTGATTACTCAAGCATGGTGGCCTTCTATGATGCAAGATGAATTAAACCTCATAAATTAATACATTTAATGCATTCAATTGCATAATAAATCACCATTAAATAAGAAAGAGGAAGTTCCCATTAAAGAGATCAGATACACAAGTCTCTTAATAAATAATTTATATTTCAAAAGGAAAGATTCACCAACAAGCTAATGGTTGTTGAAATGGACAACCATTAAAAATAAAGCTGAAATGGACAATCACAAATACAAGATTTCAAGAGACAACATTTGTTTTCTCGCCCTAGATGGTGCTGTAGTTTCTTCCCACTACACAGAGCAACTGTGTCCCTGGACTAACCTGGTCACACAAAGCTGACACCGTTTGCAGCTCTGTTTTTGGAATTCTCTTTTCCATAGCGATCTAAGCCAGGCCTGGGTTAAAGCTACTTCTTAGAAAACGTTACCATTTAAACGATGTCCTTAGTGGCAAAGACCTTCTACTGAATAACAGAGGACCATAATTTCCTGAGGTTATGTAACAAGTATGCTTTCCTTAATCTCTGCAGATGTGCATATTTGAGGTCCTAAAATTGTATTTTTGTTTTCAATCATAAGGGAGCACCTTATAAATATTTATTTAAAGGGCAAATCATTATCGCTACTGGGAACATTATGTGGCGACTTCTTTTGGAGTTTGTTCGCTCATCCCCAGATCCCACCCCTAATGTCTATCGCCTACTACGTGCTGTACCCCAGGCCAAGAATTATAAGGCAAAGAGCCTGCACCAGCAGTACGTTCCTCCATCATGGAGTTATAGGCTGTTCAAGAAGATAAAAAACAAACGTAAATATCTAAGTGGCACATTTACTTGGTATCTGGACTCCACACTCACTGATGATTCAGACGCAGCAGGCTTGTTTGGAGAGCCAGTGAGGAAGACGATCTGTGTGCGTGAAGAAAGACTTGTTTGAGGCTGAGAGTGACTTCCGAGGATTAAACATCGTGGCAATTTGAGAATGGGAGTGTAGAGTCACTCTGCTTTGTGACCTGGTGACCGTGTCTTGCACATTAATGCAAAAGCGGAATTATTTCAGGCAGCCACAGTAGTCTTTGGAATGAAGTGGAATTAAGCCTGTAATTTTTGGATACAACAGTAGCCCAAATTGTACCATCAAGAGATGTGACAGAACGGTCATGTGGCCATTCCTAATTTCCAAAGGTGAGGAAGTGTGAATCCTCTCATGGGCTGGAAGCCGGGCAGAGCCAGATACTGGTGCACCTCTGGGCACTACCAGTCTGGTAGTAAGTAAAAATTAAAGCTTAGGAAGATACAAATGTGGGCTGCAAGTCTGCACAAAGGCTGACTCATTTCTAGTTCAGAGCAACCCTGGGTGTGTATAACCCTTGGCTCCCAGATTCCACTGGAAGAAGATGCAAACTGATTCTCCCAGGGTGAGTGGCCCCTGGGATTTGCTCTCCTCTTCCTGAAAAGCCACCCGAACTGGAGCTTGGCTTGGTAACCATTTCTTCTGATGAGTGAATGCCCTCGGGGCAAAACCAGTTTTGTGTGCTAGGCTTACTTCTGTGGAATATGGTGTTTGTTCAGATTTTGTTCCCCTAATTATTCACTTTCTTTTCAGTGTTTTAAAAAATATTAACTTACATTCCATTGATTTGTAAAGTTTGTCCTTAGTTGGAAGGTGAGTCTGTTTCACTTGCTATGAAGCAAAAGCCCCAATCAAGGCTTTTCAATCTTAGCTCTACTGACATTATATGGTGGATGATTCTTTTCTGGAGGGCACTGTCCTGTGTTTTGTAAATTGCTTGGCAATGTCATTAATTTCTACCAACCAGATGCCAGTAGAAACATCCCCACTCCCCTTAGTCATGACGAGCAAAGTGTCTCTAGACATTGCCAAATATCCCCTAGGGAGCAAAATTGTCTTTAGTTTGGAACCACTGCACTAGAGTATTGATATTATAAAATAAAGATTTCTGAAAATACTTGCAGTGTATTGGGAATTAAGAATAATTGTATTTTGTGCATTGGCTTCAAATTTCAGTTTTGTGATGTTGAAGAAGAGGGCCTTGAAAATCTGATGGGAAATAACTGAACAATGTGACATAGTAGAAAGAATATTAACTTACATACAGGCCATACAGAATTGGATTCTAAATCTGCCTCAACTACTTGCTCTGACAGACTGCTAATTGCATGGCCTCAGGCAAGTCACTTAACCCCTTCACCCTTACTTTCTGCTTCTGGAAATTACGATCCTCAAAGGGTTGTTTGCACGTCCTTTCCTTCTCATTTGGTTCGATTATTCAATCAGAGCATGTAATGTTAACTTCTTTTTTCTTTTTCAGAAATTTTCTCAAATATAGACTCTTTGACCAAAGGCTTTGTTGTGATGTTGGGAAAAAAATCCCATTGAATTAAATATGTTAATTCACAGAATATTTTATTTAACTTGGATTCTTAAAGAGTCTTCAAGGTAAGCCTCAATTTTAATCTTACTTTATGGGTTGGGGAAAAAAGGCAGAAACATTTTACACAAGGCTAAATATCATGTTCCAAAATGTATACTTTTTCTTGAGGTGTATTTTTAGCATTATTGTATACACGTGGGAGATAAGAACCATTTTGGTGTAAGGCAAGTAACAAACACAATTTTTATTCTTTTCCTCATCAACTCAAATCAAAGTCAACATCTCCTTGATGGTTATACAAAGAAAATTTACTGAGTGCCAGTTACCAGGCACTGTGGTAAGTGGGTTTTATGTGTTATCTCATATGATTTTCACAAGGAACACCTGCGGAAAGTGCTGTTCCCATTTTACAGATTCAGGAATCTCGGGTATATTGAAGCTATAGATCCACATTCATCCAACTAAGAGTAAATAATCCCAGCTCTGCTGTGTCAGACCCAGTGCTCTTATAAAAAACATCATGCTGCTTCTGATGATCAAATGGAAGAGGAGAAGTAAAGATGCATGGCCACCCCTGGGGGGAAATCAACTGCCTGGGGTTCCCCCTCATGCTCATGCCCCCAACTAAAAGCCAATTCAAGTGTCTTTTTCAGAATAAAAAAACAAAAAAGGATGCACGGACCCCAGGGGATAACGTCCTATTGGAGGAAGCATGAACTTTGTGAAGTGTAATGGGAAGGGTTCTTGAGGAAAGACAGAGGTTCAGGATGTGAAAAATATAAGACAGAAATAAACAAGGGAAAAGGGATGGAGGGTGGGACCAGAGGTAGGGTTTATAGAAAACTCCTAACACTTATCAGATTAAAGGAAACATCTTTATTTTTAGTTAAACAGAAACTCCCACAGCATCTATTCAATTTTGTGTGTTTAAATATAGGATTATAAATGATACCCTGCTGCCCACCAAGAGTTTACTTATGGGAAATGAACCTTCCTTTGACACAGAGACAAGCTTCTTAATCATCAGATACTTCTAGCATTTGGACGTTTTGGGAACAAGGGAATTACATTTCAGAGCTTCTTCCGAGTACAGGAGTGCTCAGTGGGCATTTTGTCTCAGTAAGAAGCAGAGATCTGGGCTCATAGATCTTAGATAGAAAAGACCTCTGAGACTCAGGTGGATTTGCTTGCCAGGGCAGAAGAAGTAATGAAAGCTATTACACAGAGCCTCTGAAGAGCGTCCGCTTAGCGGCACCTAATGCTTCAGCTTGTATCTGTCAAGTGAAGATGAAGTGGATCCTAAGCCACTTCAGAGTTCGACTCACATTGAAGGAATGATCACATCTGCTCTCCCTCTGTTTATAGCGAACACTTTCTCCCAGGAATGGTGATAAATGTGACACCGGGCAAGGCAAATTGTGAGCATTTGTTTAGTTAGTATAATTTCTCCTTCCGCGCAGCTACATATTTCTAAATAGTTTGATTCTATATTCACAACCTGGTATTAGATGGAGTTTATCCTCAGCTAAGTGGACTTCCACTAGGGGCTTAACTTACAGTCTGTGAGTGGGTATAGGAGTTTTTCAAGAGAGGCCAGAAATGGATATTTTGATGTAATATTTCCCTAGTTTTAGTTATTTGTAACTACTTCCCATATTTGTAGATACGACATAACGTATACACAGTCATTCTGCGATCTCAGTTGATTCAAGGTCTGACTAGTTGGACACCACTAAAGGCAAACAGAAATTCCTTCTTGAATGTTCCACAATGGAAAGAGGAGAAGAAAGAATGAGATTTGGTGCCACACTCTTTTGGGAATTAATGGTTGTGTGTCTTTGGGCCAGTTGCTTAATCTTTCTTATCCTTTATTTTGTTATTGTGAAAGTAGGGTCCTGGGACATGTCTCACTCGGCTGTAATGAGGACTGAGTAAAACAGCTCACAAGCTGTGGCTCAGAATATGCTAAACAAGCATCGGGTCAATACACATTTCCGTTATTCAGTAGGCTCCAGAGATGACCAGTTCATCCGGAGCGATCAGATCTCATTTTGGCAACTCAAGTAATTTGGTGCCTACAGAAATTTTACGTGGAGAGGAAGAAAGGGATAGAAAGAAATATGATGTGAGAATATGAAAAGATGGGGATAGTGCAGTACTGATTTATGAATTAAAAGTCAACTCTACCTGAATTCAAAGACGTTTTCCCGTTCCCTGTTGGCCTCACTGATCCCAAATTCCTCAACTGTCGCCTTATTCCCTGTCATCTTTGTGAGGTTGGCGTTTGATGACTTGTCACGTCCATTGTCCTGATGGCAGCCTCAAGCTCCGCCTCCCCAGGGCAGCACCCAATCCTTTACCCTCTTCTGCAGCCTTTGTTTGTGAGGGTGCTCAGAATGAGACTCAGAAAAAGCATCACCCAGACTCTGCTGAGCTCTGAGTGGCCGTGCAGCTTGAGGAAGCCAGTGCCCATCAGCCGAGGGCTGCCCTCCTCTGTCTGGCCGCTGTGTGTGGCCATGGTGTGGCTGCTTTGAAGAGGAGACTAGCAGCCCACTGCCTTCCGTTGTTCTCAGTTTTCTGTGAGATGTGAAGGCACATGATGGGAAAGCTGCTTCTGAGCAACTCTTTATCCAGAACAGTGATGGCAGACTTTTTTCCAAGCTAAGGTCCAGGGCTAGAAACTTGGGAGTGAAAATGGTATAAAATGTGAATGATGCTTTTTAAATGAGCACAGTAGTTCCCTGAGACCTCAGTACTTTAAGATAACATAAAAGCTTGAATTTTTAAGTATATATTTTAAGAGAAAAACGTGTGTATACCTATACTCACCTACATATTTTATGGCCAAATTATAAAGTTCAGGCATGCTGTAGAATGTCCAGAAAGTCCATACATTACTTGACAAAAGAACAAACCTCCAATGTTAGTGCTGTGTGGAATCCAAAGCTATTTCAGGAAAAAGGAACAGATGGCGATTGAAAACCACCCAACTGTAGCTCTAATTAGTATCAAAGTTCAGTTTGCTGCAAAGCATGCAGATAATTTATTTGCTGTCTGAAAAATCCAAGGTTAAAATAAATTTGAATGTGAAGTGACGCTTAGATTTGAAATATTTTTCATGGGGTTATCCTGATGTTCTAAACCTAGTCATTGCTGATACTCCTTGATTTTAATTCAGAGCTAAACTTCCTCCAGAAATTCCCCAAACTATCTACTTTAATCCTACATTCTGACTGTTTTATAATATTGTCTGACCTACCAAGTGTTAATAGAATTTCACCTTGTTACTTTTTGGTTTGCTGTGTCTTAGCTCCAGAATGCTCTCAGCTGAGGTCCTGTCAGCTACAGTGTGTTGGCTCTTGGTATACACAGCTCGGATTGCTGCTCACAATGAATAAACCTCTAAGTGGCTCTCCAAGAACAGGGAACTATCATGAACTCTTCCATGCAGTGGGAAGCAACTCTTTCATCAGTCATTTGAGATAAGCATTTTCTTATAAATACAACTCCTGCATACAGAATTAAATTGAGAAAACATTGAAAAGATGCCTTTATCATGTAATGAGGGAGTTGACTTTTATTTCTATAATATACTCCTTTTAATGACCTGGAGAAGGTTGTGGGCATAGTTTAATAACACACATGACGGGGGAAGGGGGAATTTGGAAACATGATATATCTAACTACAAGACCCAGGAGAGAGCCAAAAAAAAGCAATTTTATTTCTATAAGCTATCTGCATTTCCCATACCTCAGTAAGTCATACTTTTAAGAAGTAAAGTCTGGTGTGAACTTGAACTTGTACATTTAAGTTAAAAATCTTAGCCAGTGATACATTGCAGAAGACAAGATGCCGCTTCCTCTTCCAAAATATATATACGCTCCTCTCCCCACTCCTTTGGCTGGTTTGTCCCATTTCATGGTAGGGTTGAAATATTTCAAGCTAAGATAACAAAGTCAAGTTCAAGGTCTTCCTAGCACAACTTGGGGAAATGCCAAGCCTAGCAGCATGTTGTTCTTGACAGGTACAACTCCATCAGTTTCTTAAGGGAGAGAAAGATTTGCAGAACATTCCACAGGGAAATGGAGCAAATGCCTTGTTGAGTTACAATCACTGAGCTATATTCCTTGGCACGCTGTGCTGTATCTTTTTATAGAGCCTCTAAAAAAGATGATGGGACTGAAAATGAAAGCACATCTTAGTAGAATGGCTTCTATGTGGGCAGTCGGTACCATGAGAGATTGGAAGATTGTTGGGACTCATCCTAGAATGAATTATTTTCTTTGAGCTCATATTAGCACCCCAAGTGAACACAACAGTCAGTTGCGGAATTAAATAATACTGCTTGACCTTTTCTTTTGGCCGCTAATGGACTGTGGACTGTGCCAGCAGTCAAGACCTGTCCCTCAAGGGTATTTCCAACGCACATCTTTATTATGTCAGTGTCAGACTCTATAGCTCATACTAGGATGTGGGCTAGTTATTTCTGAATTGGTTGTACAAGGTTTTAGTCTGTGTGTCATCAGCGGGTGGAGGGTTGGAGCTTCTCCAGGGATGGAGCCTCAGACATTTGTCAACCAAACCTCAACTTGTCTGAGGTTTTTAAGTGAAAACTCGCCTTTAGGAAATCAGAATTGTTTCCCCTTGTCATAGCTGCCTCAGGCCTTACTCTGCTCATGAAAGCGAAAGATTGAGGATAACGTCAGTTTGTCCTAGTAGACTGTTTGTGTATATTTAAAACAGAGGAAATATACTTAGGCAAAAAGGTGCTTTTTTCTTGTATTACATCTAGGCGTCCGGGCAGCTTCTGGGCGACCATGCTGGGCAGATGGGAATCTAGGCTATTAAGAAATATCTGCTGAGGAACACACTTCACAGCTGCTCATTTAGCTAATGTGGACTATTTGTAATGTTATTTTTAATGTATTGGATATTATTTTCACAGACAGTGTCTAAACAGAAGCCCATCATCATAATTATCTACAGTTATCTGGAAGAAATATTTTTAAAGTAAACAATCGTTCTCAAGTAACTATTTTAAAACAATGAAGTGAATGTATACCCATGAACATTGGAACAGCGGGTTGAGGTATTTAGAATTTATTATTAAAGCAACCTACAGAATATGAGTTAATTCTAGGAGGCACTGTACACAATGAAAATGGTGAGCAGGGGGGTAGGGACACTGTTTGTAAGTGTCCTGCTCAAAGCATGGGACTTGGCTGAAAGGAATATTGGCATTTGCTTCATTTTGCTATTCCAAGTGGATCGAGTCCGTGATCTCATAGTACTTGAGGCAATGTGCACCAGAGGGTATGTTATTCGTGTTCAAGTGCCCTTAAAGACATGCGTGGGTGGACTCAGAGTTCCTGGTTGCTTATCCAGACTCACGAGGTTATTCCCGGTCCATTCACAAAAGTAAATTTTTGGAAGTACAGAGAACAGTGGAATGGATTTTACCTGATGACAAACCTTGTCAAGCTGCCTAGGTCACTCCTCGGTCTTTACCTAGTTAAAGCTGGAATCTCAGCAATCTGTGGCCAGGTGCTTTTCTTTCACTGTTCAGTATCCTATATAATGGGGTTAGACGTATCTTATACTCATCAAATCACCATGTAAGTTTCCTGAACTATAAATAAGGGGCTGGCGTTACTCATTCCAACTGATGAATTTTTACCATCAAAAATAATCAAAGCAAAGGGAAGTCAGAAATGTAAAACGATTTCTGCATAAAAGTGATACTTAACTCAGTTTCACTGCATATATACAATTTGAATAGAAAAAAATATGACCTGACTAAAATTCCATGATCCTGATTATGCTATCAATATGAGATTGTTTCATGTGTGATTGGAAACTTCGCTTTGGAGATGAATGAGCCCACTTGGATTCAATCCACAGAGAGGAGGTAGCTGAGGAATTTTGGAAAGAGACTTGGTTTAGGGGTCAAACAGATATAGTTTGAAAAATAGTTTCTTCCACTAACTTGTATTGCAGCCTCAGTTCCTTCACTGTCATTAGTCTTTGTTTTCTCATTTTCCTCACGCAATAATTTTAACCTGCAGAGTTGATTTAGGACTAAAGAGGTAACGTGTATAAACAGCTGGTGCACAATTATGTCTCTGAGGGGCGGTCAAGTGCACTAGCTAAGAGTGCAGATTCTAGAGCAGAAATGCCTGGGTATGGATCCTTCACCTGCCTCATCATCTCTGTCCTTAGACGAGGTACTTAACCTCTCTGTGCTACGGTTTGCTCTCCTGTGTAAGAGGAGTGATAGTAATAACTCGGGCTGTTACGATGATTAAATGAGGTATTGTATGTAAAGTGCTTAGGACAGTATTTGGCAAGCATTAGTAAGTGACACTTATTCAATAATAATGACAAATATTTATTGTTATAAATAAGCATTATAAATTCCATTTCTCCTCCTCTGTCACTTGATGGTGACGATAACTTTGCAGCTCTGGGTTCTTGCTTTGACTCTAGTTACGATCTCTTGCATTCACCTGTAGCGTAGAATCCCAGCTTGAGAAAGACAACTGGTCTAGCAGCAGACAGGAGTCACTGGGTCCTCTATCTGGGAATCACACATAGTGTATTCTGGAGCCCCCCCTGCACCATGAACTTGAGCTCACCTGGATACCTTGAAGGTCAACAATATGCAGAGGAAACACAATTGTGATGTTACGGGGAGATTGTGGTGGTTAATTTTATGTGTCAAGTTGAATGGGCCATGAGGTGCTCAGACATTTGGTCAAACATTATTCTGGGTGTGTCTGTGAGTGTTTCTGGGTGAGATCAAAATTTGATTCAGTAGACAAAGTAAAGCAGATTGCTCTCCCTAAGGTGGGTGGACCTCCTCAATCAGTTGAAGACCTGAATAGAACAGAAAGGACTCTTAAGAGGGAATTCCTCCTGCCTTACTGCTTTCAAACTGGGGCATTGGGTATTTTCTTGCCTTTGGACTCAAACTGAAACATTGGCTTTTCCTGGGTCTTGAGGTCTTGAGACCATGGGCCTTCAGACTAGAACTATACCATTGGCTCTCCTGGGTCATGGCCTTTGGACTTGAACTAAACCATCATTTCTCCTGGGTCCAGCTTGCTGACTCACCTTGAAGATCTTGGGACTTGTCAGCCTGCATAACTGCATGAGTCAATTATGTATATATGTATATGTATATTTTATTTATGTACATGTATATTTTATTGAGTCTGTTTTTCTGGAGAACCCTGACTAATATAATATAGAATTGAACAGTTTCATTTAATATTTAAATTTTTTCCAATTAATTTCTGTTTCTTGCCTGTGGAATTAATCTTTCTAACAAAGATTTTATTTGACAAAAAAAATTAAATGTATATCTAACACCATCCATTCATTTGTTCAGCAAAATTGCCTTTAGGGTGTATTATGTACCAGGCCCTATGCTAGTCTCTGGTACATACGAGGGAAAATGGTTCTTACCCTTGAGGAGATGATAGACTGGTATTGGAGAGAAACAATGTAGAAGTAACCAAACCAAATTTATGATTTTTACAGGTTCTGTTCTTCTGAGGAAGTCACCTTCCGAGGAGATGTCAGCTAGGCTGAGATCTGAAAGATGAGAAAGGTTTAATCATATAAGTGACAAGAGGAGGGGAATTCCAGACAGAGAGCCTCTTGAAAACCCAGCTGGGGGATGTCGACCTTCTGAGGAAGTGGAAAGGAAGAGTTCTCGTGAGTCATTGTGGACTTGGTGGAAACAGCAGGAGGTGAAGTCAGAAAGAGGGTAGTGGGGAGGTTGGGAGGGGGTGGGTGGGCAGGACGGAAGTGGGAAGGTCAGTGTCCTAGCTGGGTGGTGTGGTGGTCGGCTGGGGGATGCCGCCTCCTGGATGGGCGCGGAGGCCGGAGGGACAGAGAGAGAAGCAGCAGCAGGAAGTACGTTTTCTCTAGATCCTGGCTCGTCCTCAGCAGAGCCCCCCTTCACCCAGTTTCACTCCCTTAAGAAGGATTTTGCACTCAAGGGCTGCCAGAATAGATCAGGGACCATCGCCACCTCCTTGTTGTAATTTTCATGGGGGGGGGGGTCACAGTGTGATTAATTAAAATTCTTAAGGGGAATTTTGGTCTTTTTTTCAGCATTATATCTCTGGGCTCTAGCAGAGTATGTGGCTCACAAGTCTAACTCAACACATATTTGTTGGATGAGTGAAGGAAATGAGTAAGTACTATATACTCTGCTAGGAAAGAGAAAAAAAGTCCCAATTTCCAGAGAAATTAGAGGAAATGTAAAAAAGTAGAGAGCAAGAAACTCTTTGAATATGTGGTTCAAACTTGGTTGAGACAGAAGTTCTAGAAATGTTAGGTGGGAAAGTCAGGCCAAAATATAAATGTTTTAATAGTGAAACAGCCTTTGATGCTGCACCAGAGGGGGGATGTTAGCCTAGAAGGCAGGACCTTGTTGGAAGTACTGAAGTTCCCCTTTCCGTCCTGCACAGTTATATCTACTCCTGACACGTCCAGGCCAGGGGAGCTACGGGGTGCAGGTGGGGTCCACTGCTTAGGACTTCGGGAGGCGCGAAGGAGAAGCAGCCCTGAGAGCAAGGCGGTGGTGCAGCTGCTCCTCAGAGCTTTGGAACATTCCTCTCCGCCCCTTGGTGCGTCTCTGATTCAGGCTCTGCCTGCCTATCAGCCTGGGGACCTGTCTCCGCTCCGATTAAGAGCAAGAGTCTTGCAAGAGGGAGGAGATATGGGGACACATGTATATGTATAACTGATTCACTTTGTTATATAGCAGAAACTAACACACCATTGTAAAGCAATTCTACTCCAATAAAGACGTTAAAAAAAAAAAAAAAAACCAAGAGTCTTAAGGGTTAGGAGTACATTTCACTCCAACTTTTTATCTGCCCATTAGAGGAAACAAGCAAGCCTCCATTGCTGAGGATTTGTGGGGCTTCTGTGTGCCCTGTTTGCACTCGTTGGGCCGGTTCGTTCACATGACTTGTGCGACTGATTTATTTTCCACTGCGTTAACCAGTAGCCTAAATCCGGCAGCGGGGCTTGTCCTTCTGGTGTGACGTAAAAAGAGACTCTTCGTGGATTCAGGATCAATAGTCAATGTGAAAAGACAGATCACTTAGATTGAAATAAGTGTTTTTTAAGCCTGTGTGGGAAGAAAATGTATAACGGCATCCTCCTCTTCTGAAAAACATGAGGAACCCCAACCTGTTAGCAACCTCCTGTACGCTGGAAGAGAAACATGTGCCGAAGTGTACAAAAGGCTCAAACCTGGAAACCACCCGATGTGCTTCAGTAGTAGAGTGGATAAATAAACAAGGGTAAGTTCACATAAAAGAGAATAATACAGCACAGACAGCAAGGCACTGAGCAGCATGTGACACCAGTGGCAATATAATGTTAAAGTAGAAAGTTAAAAAGAGGTAAAATGTTTACATTTCCACTTTAGGGATGAATAGACCGTGAAGCCACATAAAAACAAAAGTAAGGGATTCCAGATGGTGATTATGTTGGGCTGCTCAGGGGCAGTGATAGGATGGAGACGGAGGAACCGCAATTTTGGATGTAGATTACTGTCCTCCTTTGAGCTCGATTTGCACGGTAGAGATTTGCAGGTGCTGATTACATTACTAGGAAGAAGGGAAGAAGAAAAAAGAAGGAGAGAGGGAAAAGGGGCCTTGCATACATCAATATGATAAACCCGATTTAAGCCCTCAAGCAAAGACACATAGGAAGAGAACACACAACAGTTGATCAAAAAGCCTTTTCTTGCGACACTAGGCAAAGGTCTCTTTCTAAGTTTATCTGGTTATCTGGGTTGTGTTAGGGACCAGAGCCAGAAAGGTAATGTGTTTTTCCTGACCCACTTGTCTATATTTCTGTGCATCTTACCGGAATTAAAGCCATCCCTCTTTGGAAAATCTTAACAAAACAAAACAAAACAACTTTACACTTTTCTGTCTCTCCATCTCCCTATCCCTCCTGTCTATTCTGTTTCCTACGTGTTCTACCTTCTAGATGTCTGCCAAAGTCATTCATCCTTCTCCACCTTCTAGGTCAGGAGGCGACCTCTCTGCTAGCTGCCCGTTTCTGAGGCTAGGCTTGCATTCTAAAGAGGGGCCATCATCTTCTCTCTAAGGTGAAACTCTGCAGCACGCCCTGCTCAAACCCCTTCATCAAAGTGCAGGATGAAGCCAGACGCCTTAGGATGGTAGGTAAGACCTTTTATAATCGGACCAGCTTCACGCCTGCTGCCCGCCCGCACGGACGGTAAGTTGCTGTTTTACCCTGACTGCCCTGATTGCTCTTGTTCTGATGTTTGCTCTCCCTCTTTCCTCCAGTTAGCATGCGCTTCCCTCTGTCTCCCTGACCAGGTTCTGCTCTCCCTCAGGTAGTGACTTCTCCCTTTTAGGAAGGGTTTAGCTTCCTGACATTCCCCAGTACTGCCTTCTCGGCCTCTCTCTGCTCCCTGAACCCTCCAGAGCACGTGGACTGAGGGCGGTGCTGCCGTGAGCCCAGCATCCCCAGCCGGGGGTCTGACAGCCGTAGGTTCTCAATCAGTGTGTGTGCAACAAGTGGACGGGTTACAGACAATTACCATGTGCTTAACCTGCTTCGAGAATAAAAGTGGCCCTCTTCTTATTCCTTCTTCAGTTGAATATTTCTCTCAGTAGAGGAGAATTCTAGTAATACCTCTCCTTCTCTCAAAATAAAATTTAGTTAAGTGTTGTGACCAAAAGCTCAGAAGCTTCAAATATTTTTGAAGGTTAGAAGTAGACCAGATGTATTGAATCTTCAGCCACATTTTGTGTAAAATGCAGACTATATTTTTTAGCATACAGAAATGGTCTCTATTGTTTCAAACATCTCTATTCATGTTAAGCTTCAGAGGTGGTTTTAAGTAATAGTGGCCTTTTTATATAAAATCAAAATACAATATGTCATACGTATACAATCTAATTCTAGAGGGTCCAATGAAGTGGAAATATGTACTCATGAGAGTTACATTAAACAAATCCACGTGTGAAAAATACTGTGCTAAAATTAAAATGCTATCAAACTACAGTAGGAAATATTGTAGCATCAATTAAATATCAGCAGTTAAACTAAAAAGAGCTCAATCAAAATTACTTTTAAAGAGAGAAAACACTGGCAACTGTTGCGCCGTGGCTGTGGAAGATCAGGGGTTTGCCGCTGTGAAAGCTGATCAAGCCTGCACGTGACTCCGGATTTCTGAGCCCTCCCAGCCTAAACCTCCCCCTTCCTTGGGGATCTTATGATCCAGGGGGACCCCCTGATACTTGCAGGCCTTTGTGGCTGCAGGTGGAACAGCAGGAACCGAAGGGCTCCCACAGGGAAGGCTGGAATTTGAACTGTGTTTTAGCCACGATTTGTCTGTTGCGGTCATTTTCTAAGCTTGTTGGGCGTTCTCTAGGTTGGCAGGGCTGCCATTCAACTTTCATAAGCTCTTTTCCCACAGAGGAGAATCTGGTTTTGATAGAAGAAAGTGATTCTTTCCAATTCTTTGTCCACATCTTCATCCCTCCCTGGAGAGGCTGAGTTCTGATTTGTGTAGTTTGTGTTTCTGTACACTTTGGGGAGCTTGGTCTCTGTTTGTAAGCAGCCCGTTCCCTCTAGCAGTGTTCCCTGAAGTTGCATTATACGTTCTCGACATAATGTAGGCGGTATCTGAAGTTCCGGCAGAAGTTTCTGAATCTCTTTCAAGCTCCGAATTTTCAGTCTGCAAAAATGTTCACTCAGTTTGAAGTTTTTTTTTTTTTTTTTTACTTGTCCTGTAAATTCTTCATTCGAGTGTCTTGTCTTCAGATAATTTTTTGAATATTTCTTATTTTTCTCCTTCAAGTCTTCTAAAAGAAACATCTACATATAACAACATCCGTGAGTTTTTTCAAATCAACTTCTGACTGATTAGTTGATCTCCCTTTTCTAATGCACACTTTTTCTCTAATTCCAAGATGCTGTCATCCTATAATCTTCTCTAAAGAGATCAGGCAAATTTACAACCTTCAGTACAGTTTCAGGTGGCGATTTTAACTGGCTCTCTTTATCGTTCACAACCTGTTTCGTTTGTGTGTTTGAGTTTTCAAGCACGTTTTTCTGTTCCTTCGGCTTGCAGGTACTCTTTGCTTTCATGCTGCAGTTTCTTAGGCAAGCAGTTTTTAGACTTTCCTGAAGGTATTTTCATTCAAACCATGCACTGTTTTCTCCTGAAGTCGTTCTGCGTTCTCCTGAGGTGCTAAGCTGTTTTTTTGCGTTAGGGGATTAGACGGACGCTGATGCCTCTTGGAGCGGCTGTCTGTTCCCGAAGGTGAGTCATCAGCAGCGGCCGATGAATTATTTATTTTTTTGGCCAAGCAGAGTAGCTGGCTAATTTCTGACACGGGTGCATCCCAGGACAGTGGCAGACGCTGGGACGAGAGGGTGGGTGAAGGGGCCGGGGTGGAACTGCACCTCGCCGGCCGGGAGGGCCTCCGCGCCTGCACGGACACGGTGCTCTCGCTGCCCATCACCTGACGCCCGGCGCCCGGTGCCGGCCGCGCCTCCGCTGCTGCCACGCTCGCGTCGCCCTGGATGGGAGGCGGGCATCAGGGTTCCCTGGCGGTGGCGGTCCCGCCCCGCTTGCCGGCCCGCGTGCCCTGCTCCCTGCGCTGGCCCTGCCCGCCGGCGACGAGCGCAGCGCGCGTGGGCGCCCGAACTCTGCATCATCCGCCCGACCCGGCGCCGGGCGGGGCACCCACCCACCCGGCTGGGCCTAGAGCGGCCTCGTGGGGAGCCAGGGGCTTTCTGGACAAGGGGCGCCGACCTCCCTTTTCACCGAGCTCACCTGGTCCCCCCCGCCGGTCCCTTGGCTTTGGGGACGGCGGGGACGGAGTCGGGGTGCGTGGGGCCACGCTTGGGGTCCGAGCTTGAGGCCGGCGGGCCAGGGTGGCAGGCCGGGGGCCGGAGTCGGTCCGGGTGGACGGCTTCTCGTCCCTGCAGCCGCGGGGGACACGGGTGGCGGCACGTGGGACGTCTTCGCGGTGCTCAAGCTCTCTGGGCGATGCGAGGCCCAGGTCGCGGTGGCCTGTGGAGGTGGTGACAGCGCCTGCCGGGAGGAGCTGGGGGCTCCCTTTCTGTCCTGTTCTGAGATCGCGCGCTGTGTCTTCAAGTGCAGCCCTGTTCCTTTTTTTTTTTTTTTTTAATTTTATTTCTTTATTTATTTATGGCTGTGTTGGGTCTTCGTTTCTGTGCGAGGGCTTTCTCCAGTTGCGGCGAGCGGGGGCCACTCTTCATCGCGGTGCGCGGGCCTCTCACTGTCGCGGCCTCTCTTGTTGCGGAGCACAAGCTCTAGACACGCAGGCTCAGCAGTTGTGGCGCACGGGCCCAGTCGCTCCGCGGCATGTGGGATCTTCCCAGACCAGGGCTCGAACCCGTGTCCCCTGCATTGGCAGGCAGAGTCTCAACCACTGCGCCACCAGGGAAGCCCCCGCATCATAATATTTAAAGCACATCATACTTTCTTAAGTCGCTAATCTTAACTCCCCAGTTTAAACTCACAAACACTCTTTTGTTTTCCCCCTTGGCCGCACCACGCAGCACGAGGGATCTTATCGACCAGGGCTCGAACCCGTGGCCCCTGCACTGGCAGGCAGACTCTCAACCACTGCGCCACCAGGGAAGCCCCCTGTTCCATTTTGATTAAGCGCTGCCGGTCGCTGGAGTTTGTCCGCGGAGAGGACCGGCTTCCACGCCTGGAGACCTGAGGATTTCCTAGGCATGTGCCGTGGGCTTTGTGACGGTCCTCAGCTCCGGCAGGTGGTCGTTTGGCTGACTCTTGTTCTCTCCTTAAAGCGTGTGGGCTGTGCACTGGGGAAGCGAGCCCGGCACTGTGTGACCTGGAGCGCCCGGGGACACCCTGGGAGACCGGGCCTGGCCTCAAGCAACTGGGCGGCGCGAGCGGAGACGCCGTAGCTGCCCGGGGCCGGCAGGGCAGACGCTCCTGCGAGGCCGGCAGGCCTCTCCGGGCTCCAGGGGCCCGGCTTCTCCGCTGACGGCCCGTGTCCCGTGGGCACAGCCGACTGCGCAGAGCCCTGGGGCTGTTCTGTCCCGAGAGAAGACAAGGCCCGCCACGCAGGACGGAGCAGCGGTTGGGCTGGCGGAGGGGAGGGCGGCCACGTTCCGGAAGACAGTGAAGCTCTCGCTCTGCCGCTGGCTGCACGCCGGGAGAACGGCATCGCTAGTCGCGGCTCTGAAGGGAGCGCAAAGAGCCGACTGCAGCCGGAGACCAGCCTGGAACTCGGGCCTTAGGGCAAACCCGGAGGATCCAAGTCCTGCCGCACGTCCGCGTCCCGCCCTCCGGCCTGGGTGTCCCGTCACAAGGGAGGGGCTGCCGTGAGGGCGCCTGGCATCACGTCCCTGGGTGAGGCCGTCCCTTGATGTAGGGTTTCCTCCTGCAGCGGGGAATGCTGCTTCTCCCTGCAAGGGTCACAGGGATCTCCGTCCCCTGCAGGCACCTGCTCTCCTTCGAGGTGCTCACTCGGGCAGGCAGGGGCAGGGGACTCAAGGGTGTCCTCGAAATGAGAGACTTCGATTGCGCTCGCAAGGACTCAGGTGAAATCAGTTGAAACTGGCAAGGTCTTGACATTTTACAGGTTTTCTGTGGAGCTAGTGTGTCCCCGTTCAATCCTAGTGTTCCTAGAAGGGCTGACGTTCCTCTGGGGCTCAGGCTGTGACTCGGTGACTCAGGCTCCCTCCTTCACGTGGCTCTGCCATCTTCAGCACGTGCCTCCCAGGTGGCCCTGGGGATGGTCTCCAGTCCACCGAGTCACCTCAGAAGTGTGCCTCTGCAGAGAGAGTGAGTCCTTCTGTGGGCTAAATTTGCCAACTTTCGTTCCTTCAAATCTCACTCTCCAGATTCAGGCTCAGAGCCTCCTTGCCAATCACCTGGGACTCTGCCATGAAAGGCTGGTCCGCAGGACTACTTCCAAGACTCTCTCTGTCTGTGTTCTCCGGGTCAGAAAACGGCTTCTGCGTCTCTGGGCAGGATTCACTCCCTGGTGTCTCCTCTGGAGGGCACATGCTTACTGGCATCTCTAGTCGCAAACCTGCACTGGGGGTGTTAACTGGTCGTGCTGGCTCTTCCCACTGCTGACAGGAAAGGAGGCCCAAGAAAGGAGGATGTGGTCCGCCCAGCTGGAGAGGAGCTTGCACGGCAACGCAAGGATGCTCCGCTTCCAGGGCCTTCCAGCAACCAGACCGCAGGGCGCCCCGTTCAGAGTCCCCAGGGGTAAAGGTGCCTGGGCCAGCAGAGCTGCTGGGAGGGGCCTCCAGAACCCAAGGCCTGTCGCTCACATCCTCCTGGGGAACCTCAGCCCATGGCTTGGAGTTAATGATGATTATAGGGGCTGGCAAGTCCGAAATCCACAGGGCAGATGCACAGGCTGGAAATGTAGATGAGAGGTGATTTTAGTCTTGAGCCTGAAATCCGTAGGGCAGGCCAGGCAGGATGGCAACTCAGGCCGTATTTCTAGGTTACAGTCTTTGAGGTTGAATTCCTTCTTCCTATGTTTTCCTGTATAATTTTACTTCTATATACTGGAGAGAAGGCAGACTTTCAAAAGAGGACCAAGAATACACACTATCACAAGAGAGTACAGGCAGAGTAAATTGGGAGAAAAGAACCTCCTTTTCAGGCATTGACAGAGGTTTACAACGCAGAGGGATCACCTGCAGTGTAACTCAGAAAGATCAAAGGAAGAGACAAGTGCTCCCACTTGACCTAACTGAAAGCACAGTGTAGGTAAGGGCTGGCCTTCCTCGGCCCCAGGGCCCACACACAGAGTCTCTAAGATGCAGAGCTGTGCCTTGGGAAGGGAAAGAAAATGATTATAACTTTCAGTCCTGAGGGTTCCCACAGGCTCGAGAAGTGATTTGGACAGTAGCTGCTCCCGAGGCAGGTCTGGTTTTAACTCCTAGAACCTGAGTGAAGTGCGTTCCCAGCTCAGTGCAGATGTGACAGAACGTCTGCTCTGACGCAGGAGCTGTTGACCTGGTTGGCCCCAAGGCTTGCTTTGAGCAGATTTCCTGCCATGAGTTGGGTCAAGGAAAGTTTTTCACTGATGCTTAATTTATTTTTAATTTACTTTATATGACCACGTTGCCTTCTTCCTTCTTTGGGGGTGCCGATAACAAAATACTCCCCTCACTTGCCTGAATGACGTTCACGGCCCCAACGTGAGAATATCCTCAGTTTCTTTGTGTAGCCCTGATTGGTCTGTTAAGGATGTTTTGTTATTTCAGCAGCTTTCAAACAGGTAATAAATAAATTTCCACTGGGTTGGCACTTCCTTTCATTTCCTGAAGGAGGGGCTGATTGTTTCTAACAGCTCCCCAGGGATATTCCAGGCTCTCTCAAAACGACTGAATGACCACTGCGTCATTCCCTTGTGGCACTGTCACATAGAAAACCCAGGGAAGGTCATTTAAAATATCAGCATCAGGGCTGGGAGTGTCTGCCTTGGAATTGTTCTGAAGCTAAAGAAACCACCAAATGGAGTTACTGCAGAAAATGGTAGAAGAGGCTTAAAACCTGTTGAGATGCTCTTTTGGAATACGTGCCTTGCATGGTGTCATCTGCAGAAGAATAGAAAGGCCTGGTACCCTCTGAAGAGCGTGAGGGTGATGTGATGTCCAACACAGAGCACAGAGAGTCCTGCCTGACACGGGGCAGGCAACTGTTAATCAAATAAGTCTTGCCAAGATAATGGAGGTTTCTGAAAGATGACTGCTTGTCTTCAGTGATACACATTTCAATTAGATTTGAGTGCATATGAAAAAGAAACAAGCAAAGATCTAAAAGCTGTACTGCTGCCCAGTCAAAATGGTTAAGTGATTATGCAAAAGAAGATTCCTCAGAAGTGTGGAATGTACAGGACTCAATTGCTTCCAGGCCTGAAAGAAGGAGCTATAATTTGACAGTCACTTAAATTGATATTTCTTTCAATAACAATGCACTGCTCATTTTGTTAATGAACTCCAAATCGTCAGTCCTAGTAACTCACTAAACTTTCCTAACACCCTCATTTCAGCGATTTAAACATATAGTTAAGAAGTGATCAAGGTAGCACACAAAAACAATGAAGTATAAATAATCTTGAGGATTCAGTGGGTCTATCTAAAATGGTAACATTATTGGAATTATTATTAAAACAAATTTGTGAAATACTTATTTTCATAAGTGCTATAAATCATTGTGGTTTTTAAAGTCTTTTTGTAAGGAGAGGAACAACAAAAGAAGAGGGCTAGAAAAAAAAGCTCTTCCTCTTCCTTTCCTTTTCATAATTCGAGCTGATTTAAATGTTAATGATTGGTCACTTGGTGAATGCTATATTTTCCCCCTTTTCACTCCAAACCAAATGTTATTTTATTCCTTTTCCATTACCAAATCATTCTATAATGATTTGGTAATGGAAAAGGATATTCTAGAATTCCTAGAAAATATAAATAAATTATAGTAGAAAAGTAAAATATCCTGAGATTCCAACCCAACACCATCACACTGTAATTTTATCATGAAAAATAAACCCTAATCTAATTATATTAAATTCTACCGATATTCACTGCAATATAGCAGTAGCATAACCTTAGCTCATTAAGTGTATGTGATGTGAGATTATTAGGGATAATTTATATATATAATTTATTCTGGATGCAGGTTTTGGAGTTAGACTCCCTGGGTCAAACTATTGGTTTTGTCAGTCACAGCTGTGTGAGCTTTGGCAAATTACTTTTCCATTCTCCAGTTTCTTCATCTGATAAAATGTGAACAGTAGTACACATACTTCATAAGGTTATCGTAAAGATTTGTGACTTAATAATTCAAAGCACTTAGAATAGTGCCCACCTTATAGTAAGAATTCAATACATTTAGCCATATTGATAGTGATAATAATAGTAGTGTGCAAGAAAGTATATTGAAAGTTTTGATTATGTATGCAATAAAAACAACTTCCAATAGCAAAAAAATTTAATAAAGCCATTGGTGACAATATTCTCAATGTGTAACACTGAAAAAGAGCTAGAATCCTAATAATATTTTTAAAAGCCCTTTCAAATCAATAAGGAAAAAGACTCAGAGTGGAAAAAGGGGGTAGAACATGAGAAGATAGTTTACAATTTTAGAAATACAATAGTCACTAAGTATATGAGATATGTTTAATTTCATTAGCAATAAAAAAAGTGCCAGTTTAACCAAAAATTAAATGCATTCTTCAGCTGTTATATTTGCAGATATTAATAATAACTACTGTTGGGGAAAGTGCAAGGAAAGGGGACTCTTGGCCAATGGAACCATAAGTTAACACAACCCATTGAAAACCCTGTTTCTTAGGAATTTTCTATGAAAATAAATATCAATGTATACAAATATTTATCTACAAGAAAGTTCTGTAGAGAATCTTATACGATTCTTAAGTAAATGATGTACTTAAGAAATAAAGTGAAATGAATATTTATTGGTACAGAAGGAGGCACACAATTGCTCAGCATCCCACTTTGAGGACCAAAACATTCACTTTCCCAGATGTTTCAGGAATGCTTTTTGGCCACTTATGGCTCACAGCTGGGATCCCCCCAGGAATTGTCCTCAGCTGAAGGGAACTGGCCCCCTAAGGTCACACACCCGGCTGGGGCAACCAACATCCTCTGACTCAGCAGTGCAGGCACACAAAGGTCCAGCTCTCCGTTTCAATTCTGAGCCACTCTGTTGGGGAATCCCAACTCGAACTCCTGGGATTGTCTGAAACCTTTTAGCAGACTGCATTATATTTTAACTTCTCCCTATTGCCTATGCTGGTTCCTTCACTTCCTTACAGGTACTGTTCTTAATAGCCCAATAAACTTCCTGCAGACAAATCTTCATCTCAAAATCTGTTTTCCAGGAAAACAACCTAAGACAGCAGGTGCCAGAGGGGACTGGAGAGGAAACCAGTGGTGTGCAGGTAAATGTTAAAGCAGTGGCTCTCTGGGAAAAAATACGCCATGATTTGTGGTTCTTGCCAATTTCCATGGTGTAAATACACCCACCTTGGAAGATCTGACTGAATGCAGAGTTGGGAAAAGATGTGTACAATCGCTTCTTGTGCTGTGGTGTAGCTAGCTCCGCACTCTAGTAGAAGGAGCAGACTCTAACGTGAGATTTGGTGCTCGATTACTCACTACTAACTGATTGTAGGCAACGAGTACTCCATCCGGTTAGTAGGTGGAGTGCTAATTGCCTGTTGTAGCATTTCAGTTGTTAAGACTTTCATTCCTGGAGAACTGTGATGGGATGTGGGTGGAAAGGAATGCTCTGGGACAACAGCAGTGCAATACCACAGGTGTTTGGAAGACCGGAAGGTGATATAAGGTGGAAATGGATGGCTTCTCGTGAGTACCATGGATGAACTAGAGAAAGAAAATAAAAGACTGAAGGGTATTAATCACCAATTGAAATGGAAGTGTGAAAGTCAGAGGGTCTCTTTGGCTACAGATAAAGAGACCTTCACCTCCTGCATCCACAGAGCAGTAAAAACCAGACAATTAACAAGCCCAAGGATTTAATTATGTTATGACTATTTCTTGGTGACTTTTGAGTTTCTCATGCCAGAGGTGAGCAGGAAGAAGAGTCACCATCCAGGCTCCGGCAACTGACCCTGTTTATCAGGAGGAGTTAAGGCTGCTGTTATACCACGTGGGCAGAAAAGACTGTCTTTGGCACCTAGGTCATCTACTAGGGCATCTTTGACAGTCATTCCCTTGCTCGCTCTTGTTTATAAATGGAAACGTGCTGTAGCCACAACCTGAGAAAGGAACCCCACCTAAGACGTGAGTTAAGAAAACATATTAAATTTTCTGGGATCAGAAGCAGAACCCCTGAGGTTCCTCTGGACTCAGCTGGTGTGGCAGGAGACGAGCGGGTGCAGTGGCTGTTGCAGCGTGGGGCAGGCAGGGTGGAATTGGACATAAAGCCATGTCCTCGTTAACTGAAAATCCAGGGTCAGGTGTGGTCGGCAGGGTGACTTAAGCTAGATCATGGCTTCTCCATCTTGTCACGATTGAAATTTTTGGCTTCCGGGAGCACTCCCTCACTTGTGACAACTGATAATGTCTCCACACGTTGTCAGATGTTCCTTGGGGGACAAAATCACCTCCAGTTGAGAACCACTTATGTAAATATATGTAGGAAGTCTGGAGAGCACAGAGGACAGATCAGTGAACTTTATTTGAATATATCAAGGAAGGCTTCAGACAGCAGGTAATGTTGATGCCATTAAGGACTCTGTACACAATCAGCACATTTGGGGGAAGAATCCACAGCGAGCCTTTATTAAAGGAAACTTGGAAATGCTGTTTATTAAGCAAATTAAGTCATTAGGGGGACAGTTTCTAAGTGAGTTACTACGTAAACTGAGGTAAATTTGTAGGATGTCAACATCACCAAAAAACCATCATTGCATCTCTTTGTATCTAGAATGAAAGAACCCTACATCTTGATTAAATTACCCCTTTTAGTGACCCTGAAATGTCCAACTACTGCAAAAAAGGGCACAACTCAATTAACACAAAGATGTCATAAGAGTAGAATTTTTCTCACAATTGGATTTATGACTGCAAACAGATGGTGAAAAAGCATGAGAATGACCCTGTTCCTAGTTGAAATCATATAGCCCAAAGCATATACAGTCTTCACCAAATGTTAGATTCTAAGTCATATTTTTAGAAAACATTTGAGCTATTTTAATATGATCCCTTCCCCTCACCCGTCCTTAGTTTCCTCTTTAGAATGCATGTTTATGCATAGTGTATTGCATACCAAAATTGATGCTAAACTCAAGACCATGCTTCTATAAAGTCAAAATCATGATAATTAGAAACAACTACCTGATTGATTGTATAGCTATTTTTCATTCAGAATCTTGGCCTCAAGTAAATATTACACAAAAAGTGACTTTTAGACAGATTACGCCTTTTTCAGACTTCTTATAGTAAATACCAGAGCCTCTGCAGTGAACTGCTCTTCTCACCATTCAGAGCATTTGTATTCTTGTGGCCAATTCTCATTTAGTTTTCCACATCTACTGTTTTTATGATGCGATAACCTCCTAAGTGAAAATAACATGGATGAAAATTATTTTCTCGTCTGGGATGCAAGTTGTTCTTTATGGGCCTCAGTGGTCTGCTCAACATCTTTATTCCCTGAAGGCAGTTTTCTGGATGATTTTCACCTTGATAACTGGGTTGATGAAGTCAGATGAAAACAATATCCACAAACTGAACAAACTGTGGGAAAAGTCATTCGGTTCAGGCTGATGATGCAAAGGCATTTCTCATGTTATATGGTTTCCTCTTTCCCATCAAAAATATGAGAGAGAATTATCATTTTGGAGTAGTCTGCCAACAGTGTTCTGTTCTTCAAGTAAATTTTAGGTAATTGGAAATACACTGACATACGGGATTACTATATATGTCAACATGCCTTTAATCTTAAGAATACTCTTTAATAGTATTTTCTATGTGTAGGTTCCCTATAGTAGTTCCTCATGAAAGTTCTCCAATGGCAGTTTCAACTTGGGGCTGATGGTGTTTTGTAAAATCACTGATAATGTGAATTTTTTCACTTATGCCTTTGAGACAGCACTGTTTAAAAATCACACCAAAAGACTTTGCTTCTGGGAAGAAGGAGTAGACATACTTTTCCCTCTAAGGACAACTAAAAACCACAACCGTTATATACATAACAAACTCTAAAAGTGAAGAGAAGAAAAAGGACTAGCTGGGAAACTTGGGACCCAAGGATTAAAACAGGGGTGCATTCCCCTGTTTTTCTTTTACCCTCAATTATCCCAGACTTGGAGATGAAGAAGCTGGCGATCTAGACCCACCAACAGGTGCAGACAAAAAAAGCCCCAACAAAAGCCTCCTTGCTCTAGTCAAAAGACAGGGAGAGGGCACTTTAGAAAGAAAAGTTTTAGACGATAACCACTCTACTCCAGTCAAAAACCACAGAAAATACTGTGGCCTCACCCCCACCCCACCCATGTCAGTAAATGTTGAGTGAGTAGCCTAGACCTCCACTCCCATCAGACTGTAAAGAGGGACCCCAACCCGCCTGCCAAGGCGATGTCAGAGAAGGTCAAGTTAGGAGCTGGAACTTTCACCTCTGCCAGGTGGTAATGTTGCACCCCTTCCCCACTCAGTGTAGGGGAAGAAGTTTGAGGCTCCAGGGATTCCAATCCCATCGGTCAGTAATGAGGTAGCCCTCCCACTTGCTGCTGAAGTTTTGGCAGTGGATTTTCACCCCAGCCTGGTGGCAATGAGACCTATGCCATGGTGTCAGTGGAGGACAAATGGGGAGCAGTAAAGAAGGAATTCCCACCCCTCCCATCCAGAGTGGTGTCAGTGGAGACCCAGAGGGAAGATGGAAGTCCCACCAACCCAGGAGTAAAAAGGAACCTCCTTCCTCCCTTCTCCCTATTGCCCCTGTTGTCAACAAAAGCCAAGTAGATTTCTACCCCAACCTGGCTACAAGTAACAAGGCAGCAATCCCCACTTCCCCAAAACAGCTAACATAGAAGGTTTAAATAAGATCCAGAGTCTCATAACTTAATACACAAATCATTCAGGTTTTGACTGAAAATCACTTATCATGCCAAGATCCAGGAAAACTACAATTTAAATTAAAAAAAAAAAAACAGTAAATAGACTGTACCACCAAGACGGCAGAGATGTTAGAATAATCTGACAAACATTTTAATGCAGCCACCATAGAAATGCTTCAGTGAACAACTAAGAACACATTTGAAATAAATGAAAAAGTCTCACCACAAAATACAAAGTATCAACAAATAGAAGATATGAAGAAGAACCAAATAGAAATTTTGGAACTGAATAACATTAAAATGAAATAAAGGGTCCAGCAGATGGGATTAAGAGCCGAATAGAGAAGACAGAGGAAAAATCAGTGAACTGGAAAATAGAACAAGAGAAATTAGCCAATCTGAAAATCAGAGAGAAAGTAGACTTGGAAAAAAATGAATGGCGCCTAAGGGATCCTTGAGAGTATAACAAAATATCTAATATTTGTGTCATAGAAGTCTTAGAAGGACAGGAGAAAGAGGATGGGGCTGAAAAGAACTTGAACAAATAATAGTTGAAAACATTTAATATATAGCAAAAGATACAAATAATAACTTGGATGGGATTACACTACCCAATTTCAAGATGCACTATATAGTTATAGTAATCAAGACTGTGTTGAATTGGTGGAATCACAGATACAAAGATCAATGGAACAGAATAGCGAGCCCAGAAATAGATCCAAACAAATAAGCCCAACTGACTTCTGACAAAGTTACAAAAGCAATTCAATAGAGGAAGGATAGACTTCTTGACAGATGGTGCTGGAGCAATAGGAAAAAAATGAACCTCTATCCAAACCTCATACTCTATACAAAATTAACTCAAAATGAAACAAGGATTTAATATAAAAAATAAAACTATACAACTTTTAGAAAAAATGGAGAGTCTTTGGGAATCTAGCACTAAGCAAAGAATTCTTAGATTTGGTTCCCAAACACAGTTTCAGTAGTCACACCACATATACATATGCCTAAAATCACTATTACACATACATGAAGTCCAAAAATATTTCTATTTTTTTTCTCAAAGGAAAAAAAAAAAAAAAAGAAGGAATAAAGCATATTAAGTAAAAGCCACACAAGATGAAACAGAACAAAATGGCTTAGATGAGAAATGCATTTCCTCCTGAATCACCAGCATGTTTCCGAAGTTTACATGAAGCCTTTCCTTATAAGGTCACCATGTACAAAATTTTATGTTGTGGCTTCTCAAGCTGTTATGGAACATCTAACAGGTGATGGTACATTATTTGCTCAGTATTCAATACAGGATTTTCTCATGGATGCTGACAAAGTAGCAATTTCAGAACGTCTTAGTATTCAGCAGTTTTAATGCAACCACAGAGAAAATGATTATCTTACACTTGTGTGTCTATGGCGATCTCTTATTAATCAGTAATGGTAGTTATATTAAATATATTATAGGAGAAAATATTTAATATTTAGTTCCTTAAGTCAGTTCCCCCCTACCCCCCACCTCTCTCTCTCTCTCTTTTCACAAAATAAGAAGTCATTCCAGTAACAATGAGATGGGAAGGAGAGAAAAAGAGATGAGTCAGGTGGTATTTTTTCAGACAAAAGTACATCATTAAATTAATTCTCCATTTTTTTCACCACTGACATTTTTCAGCCCTCTTTATGAAAATGAATTGTAGAAGTGCATCATATATATTGACCAAGTTTCTGGGAAGTTGGGAACTTGAAATTTTTTCCCATCTACTTTGCCCCAGTTGAATCGAATATTCCTTTATGCTCTACAAAAATCAATGTGAGTCTGAAATCTACTTATCATCCTCACTTATTATATTTTTTCTTGGCCCTTTATAAATAATATCAGGAAAGTCCACAGAGCTAACAAAATGTCTAAAATTTGGCCTCACAATTTTGCCTAGCAAAAATATTATCACACTGTTTCTTTAATTACTTTATTTCTCATCCTGAAAGTTGATTTGGGGGTGAAGGCACACTCTTTTTCACATTCACACACTTACCAAACTTATACCCCTTTCAAACTCTGTTTTCTTAGACATATGGAGTTATATAGAAATATATGTGAAATATGTGCAAAAGATTCCCAAAGTGTTACTCTGGTGCAGCCTACTGAGACACTGACAGATTTCAAGCTCTTGTACCTTCTTGTACATGTTCTATTAGCAGAGAAATCCATTTTTCAAAGATTGGCATAGTATTAGGGAAAGGCTTATAACTTGCAAAATATCTCAAAAGTGGTATTTTGATCTTAGACCTGTTGAATTTTTATTTAAAAGAAGACAGATTTGTGAACTGCTGCCTTGGCGCACATGAAGAACAAATTAGTATCTCTTAACCAACTCCCTGAGGCCACACAGTATCCTGGAAAGAAAACAGAAAAGGATCAGGGAAGCTGTTTTAGCCTCTCCCACTTGCCTGAGACTGTTAGGCATTAAGTAAACCTTTGTGTTTCAATTTCCTTATCTTGTAAACTTGATAATATATGCTCTGCTAATCTCCTATGGATGTGAAATATATCAGTGCTTATATAGTTGGCACTGTTCTGAGTACTTTACATGGGTGGCAGAGTGAAATTATAAAGACTTACTGTGTTTTTCCGTTCTAGCACACCCAGCTATCTCTATCCTTCCCCACCTCCTTCTCAAATTCAGGGAGCAGTGGGGAAATGGTGATTTATATTACTGCCCTCAGGTGGAGATTCTTGCAGTAGTGATACAAGCAATCTGATGAGCTTTTTTGGTTGTTGTTGTTGTTTTTTTTAATAGACTTTGGAACCTCAAGGCAGAGTACATGTCATTGAGAAAAGGCCTTTTTGGAGTTTTCATCTCTATCCATTGACTAGCAAGAGCAAAGGTTTCCTATCTAAACAATAAGCAAAGAATATACAGTAAGAGCTGGTTTTTCTCCCCTCAACCACCTAGATCATATTTAAGATTCCATGGGCTGGAAAAGGAGGAAAAACTGGAGAGAGAAGAGGAGCCCAGGAAGTGTATCTGTGTAGGGACCAGGCATTCCCCTACCCCATCTCCAGAGTAGCCTTTGGAGGTTTAGCCTCGAGTTGAGAAAATGTGACACAGAAGCATGCTTTCAGCTTCCTCGAGAAAGTGAGCAAGCAGGGGATGGGGTCTTCCTGATGTGTGCCCACCTGTCACAGTAGCAGAAGTGTAGAAATGGCAGCAAGACTTCTTGAGACAGAAAAGGCTGGATAAGATTCATTTGCCTCTGGAGGTTTGAAAACCATCTCTGTGTTTCTCAAAGTCCCCCAAAAGGCTAGGGGTGGTTGAAAATGAGGTCCCTCAGAGTCAAGTCAAGGAAGATGTAGCTCACACAGACCAACGGAGAATCCAGGAAGGCAGGCATCTCAGCACGTGCTGGTGTTCCTGGCTGACTACATCCAAGGACTGTAAAGTACAGTAACTCACAGAGGGTTCCGTGTGAGCAGACGTCAGTATCCAGCTATAGGTGCTCTCTCCCAAAGCCAAGGTATTACGTCACAGCTAAGGGGCTATCTAGTTGAATGTAAATCTGGGATGAGAGTTCTTCCGTAGTTGGCCAATGTTTATTTCTTTTTGTCATCAGACACATACTGCCTCAAAAGAGATGAAATTATAGTATAGAAAAATATTACATTTTTTGCATGACTGAATAAATGAAATGAAAGACATGGAGGAACCATGAATGCTTATTACTAAGTGAAGGAAGCCAATCTGGAAAGGCTACATGCTGTAGGATTCCAACTCTATGACAATCTGGAAAAAGCAACACTATGGAGACAGAAAAAGATCAGTGGTTGCCAGGGGTTGGAAGGAAGTTGGGGGGAAGATGGATGTCTGCAAAGCACAGAGCATTTTTAGGGCAGTGAAAATACTCTGTGTGATACTGTTATGATGGATAAATGTCATTTTACATATTTCCAAACGCAGCATGTATAACATCGAGAGTGGAGTCTACGATAAACTGTGGACCCTGGGTGATGATGATGATGTGTCAGTAGGCTTATCAGTTGTAACAAATGGACCATCTTGTGGGGAGACTGGGCATGTATGGGGCAGGGCGTCTGGGAAATCTCTGTACCTTCCTGTCAGCTTTGCTGTGATCCTAAAAATGCTCTAAAAATACAGTCTTAATGAAAAAAAGGTGACTTGTGTTATTTCTGGAATATAGTCTTTCTTTACTATCTTCACAGGAGACCATTTCCTAGGAAATAAACAAGCGTAATACTAATTTAAGGGAAATATTAGCATGAATTTCTGGTGATGAAATATAAGGATATGCAGAGATTTCTGGAATACCTTAGATAGAAGAGCACAGTGCATTTTATATTCATTCTTCCTAAAAGCTAAGCTCTGAATAAAAATTTCAATTAAGAAAAATAAATCTATGCAGAATGAAAGTGAGGAATTCTGAATAAAACTAAAGTGAATATGTCAATTTCTTAGTGAGCCTAATGTTAAAAAAACTGACTAAAATAGATTAAAGATAAGAATAGATTTTCCTGATCTGTTGAGAATCCATTTCATAACTTCCATAGTAACTGAGAAAACTATTAAAACATTTAACTCAATCTCAGTATTTAAAATGTATTAATTACTGTATCATAACATTGGGAATAATTTCATTACTTTTGTTATATATGTGGCTATTTTTCTTAAATTATTAATGTTTTTTTTTTTTTTTTTTTTTAAGATTTTTAGAAATTTCATGTAATGTCTGAAACATTTATATTAACATGTTTCCATACAAATAACCCAATGAAAGTTTAGTATTAGTTGTTTTGTTTGTTTTTTTATACTGCAGGTTCTTATTAGGCATCAGTTTTATACACATCAGTGTATACATGTCAATCCCAATCGCCCAATTCAGCACACCACCATCCCCACCCCACCGCAGTTTTCCCCCCTTGGTGTCCATATGTCCATTCTCTACATCTGTGTCTCAACTTCTGCCCTGCAAACTGGCTCATCTGTACCATTTTTCTAGGTTCCGCATACATGCATTAATATACGATATTTGTTTTTCTCTTTCTGACTTACTTCACTCTGTATGACAGTCTCTAGATCCATCCACGTCTCAACAAATGACTCAATTTCGTTCCTTTTTATGGCTGAGTAATATTCCATTGTATATATGTACCACATCTTCTTTATCCATTCGTCTGTTGATGGGCATTTAGGTTGCTTCCATGACCTGGCTATTGTAAATAGTGCTGCAATGAACATTCGGGTGCATGTGTCTTTTTGAATTACGGTTTTCTCTGGGTATATGCCCAGTAGTGGGATTGCTGGGTCATATGGTAATTCTATTTTTAGTTTTTTAAGGAACCTCCATATTGTTCTCCATAGTGGCTGTATCAATTTACATTCCCACCAACAGTGCAAGAGGGTTGCCTTTTCTCCACACCCTCTCCAGCATTTGTTGTTTGTAGATTTTCTGATGATGCCCATTCTAACAGGAGTGAGGTGATACCTCATTGTAGTTTTGATTTGCATTTCTCTAATAATTAGTGATGTTGAGCATCTTTTCATGTGCTTCGTGGCCGTCTGTATGTCTTCTTTGGAGAAATGTCTATTTAGGTCTTCTGCCCATTTTTGGATTGGGGTGTTTGTTTCTTTGATATTGAGCTGAATGAGCTGTTTATATATTTTGGAGATTAATCCTTTGTCCGTTGATTCATTTGCAAATATTTTCTCCCATTCTGAGGGTTGTCTTTTCGTCTTGTTTATGGTTTCCTTTGCTGTGCAAAAGCTTTGAAGTTTCATTAGGTCCCATTTGTTTATTTTTGTTTTTATTTCCATTACTCTAGGAGGTGGATCAAAAAAGATCTTGCTGTGATTTATGTCAAAGAGTGTTCTTCCTATGTTTTCCTCTAAGAGTTTTATAGTGTCCACTCTTATATTTAGGTCTCTAATCCATTTTGAGTTTATTTTTGTGTATGGTGTTAGGGAGTATTCTAATTTCATTCTTTTACATGTAGCTGTCCAGTTTTCCCAGCACCACTTATTGAAGAGACTGTCTTTTCTCCATTGTATATCTTTGCCTCCTTTGTCATAGATTAGTTGACCATAGGTGCGTGGGTTAATCTCTGGGCTTTCTATCTTGTTCCATTGATCTATGTTTCTGTTTTTGTGCCAGTACCATATTGTCTTGATTACTGTAGCTTTGTAGTATAGTCTGAAGTCAGGGAGTCTGATTCCTCCAGCTCCATTTTTTTGCCTCAAGACTGCTTTGCCTATTCGGGGTCTTTTGTGTCTCCATACAAATTTTAAGATGATTTGTTCTAGCTCCGTAAAAAATGCCATTGGTAATTTGATAGGGATTGCATTGAATCTGTAGATTGCTTTGGGTAGTATACTCATTTTCACAATGTTGATTCTTCCAATCCAAGAACATGGTATATCTCTCCATCTGTTGGTATCATCTTTAATTTCTTTCATCAGTGTCTTATAGTTTTCTGCATACAGGTCTTTTGTCTCCCTAGGTAGGTTTATTCCTAGGTATTTTATTCTTTTTGTTGCAATGGTAAATGGGAGTGTTTCCATAATTTCTCTTTCAGATTTTTCATCATTAGTGTATAGGAATGCAAGAGATTTCTGTGCATTCATTTTGTATCCTGCAACTTTACCATATTCATTAATTAGCTCTAGCAGTTTTCTGGTGGCAGTTTTAGGATTCTCTATGTATAGTATCATGTCATCCGCAAACAGTGAAAGTTTTACTTCTTCTTTTCCAATTTGTATTCCTTTTATTTCTTTTTCTTCTCTGATTGCCGTGGCTAGGACTTCCAAAACTATGTTGAATAATAGTGGTGAGAGTGGACATCCTTGTCTCGTTCCTGATCTTAGAGGAAATGCTTTCAGTTTTTCACCATTGAGAATGGTGTTTGCTGTGGGTTTGTCATATATGGCCTTTATTATGTTGAGGTAGGTTCCCTCTATGCCCACTTTCTGGAGAGTTTTTATCAGAAATGGGTGTTGAATTTTGTCAAAAGCTTTTTCTGCATCTATTGAGATGATCATATGGTTTTTATTCTTCAATTTGTTAATATGGTGTATCACATTGATTGATTTGCGTATATTGAAGAATCCTTGCATCCCTGGGATAAATCCCACTTGATCGTGGTGTATGATCCTTTTAATGTGTTGTTGGATTCTGTTTGCTAGTATTTTGTTGAGGATTTTTGCATCTATATTCATCAGTGATATTGGTCTGTAATTTTCTTTTTTTGTAGTGTCTTTGTCTGGTTTTGGTATCAGGGTGATGGTGGCCTCATAGAATGAGTTTGGGAGTGTTCCTTCCTCTGCAATTTTTTGGAAGAGTTTGAGAAGGATGGGTGTTAGCTCTTCTCTAAATGTTTGATAGAATTCACCTGTGAAGCCATCTGGTCCTGGACTTTTGTTTGTTGGAAGATTTTTAATCACAGTTTCAATTTCATTACTTGTGATTGGTCTGTTCATATTTTCTATTTCTTCCTGGTTCAGTCTTGGAAGGTTATACCTTTCTAAGAATTTGTCCATTTCTTCCAGGTTGTCCATTTTATTGGCATAAAGTTGCTTGTAGTAGTCTCTTAGGATGCTTTGTATTTCTGCAGTGTCTGTTGTAACTTCTCCTTTTTCATTTCTGATTTTATTGATTTGAGTCCTCTCCCTCTTTTTCTTGATGAGTCTGGCTAATGGTTTATCAATTTTGTTTATCTTCTCAAAGAACCAACTTTTAGTTTTATTGATCTTTGCTATTGTTTTCTTTGTTTCTATTTCATTTATTTCTGCTCTGATCTTTATGATTTCTTTCCTTCTGCTAACTTTGGGTTTTGTTTGTTCTTCTTTCTCTAGTTTCTTTAAGTGTAAGGTTAGATTGTTTACTTGAGCTTTTTCTTGTTTCTTTAGGTAGGCTTGTATAGCTATAAACTTCCCTCTTAGAACTGCTTTTGCTGCATCCCATAAGTTTTGGGTCGTCGTGTTTTCATTGTCATTTGTCTCTAGGTATTTTTTGATTTCCTCTTTGATTTCTTCAGTGATCTCTTGGTTATTTAGTAACGTATTGTTTAGCCTCCATGTGTTTGTCCTTTTTACGTTTTTTTCCCTGTAATTCATTTCTAATCTCATAGCATTGTGGTCAGAAAAGATGCTTGATATGATTTCAATTTTCTTAAATTTACTGAGGCTTGATTTGTGACCCAAGATGTGATCTATCTTGGAGAATGTTCCGTGCGCACTTGAGAAGAACGTGTAATCTGCTGTTTTTGGATGGAATGTCCGATATATATCAATTAAATCTATCTGGTCTATTGTGTCATTTAAAGCTTCTGTTTCCTTATTTATTTTCATTTTGGATGATCTGTCCATTGGTGTAAGTGAGGTGTTAAAGTCCCCCACTATTATTGTGTTACTGTCGATTTCCTCTTTTATAGCTGTTAGCAGTTGCCTTATGTATTGAGGTGCTCCTATGTTGGGTGCATATATATTTATAATTGTTATATCTTCTTCTTGGATTGATCCCTGGATCATTATGTAGTGTCCTTCCTTGTCTCTTGTAACATTCTTTAATTTAAAGTCTGTTTTATCTGATATGAGTATAGCTACTCCAGCTTTCTTTTGATTTCCATTTGCATGGAATATCTTTTTCCATCCCATCACTTTCAGTCTGTATGTGTCCCTAGGTCTAAAGTGGGTCTCTTGTAGACAGCATATATATGGGTCTTGTTTTTGTATCCATTCAGCCAGTCTATGTCTTTTGGTTGGGGCATTTAATCCATTCACGTTTAAGGTAATTATCGATATGTATGTTCCTATGACCATTTTCTTAATTGTTTTGTGTTTGTTTTTGTAGGTCCTTTTCTTCTCTTGTGTTTCCCACTTAGAGAAGTTCCTTTAGCATTTGTTGTAGAGCTGGTTTGGTGGTGCTGAATTCTCTTAGCTTTTGCTTGTCTGTAAAGCTTTTGATTTCTCCATCAAATCTAAATGAGATCCTTGCCGGGTAGAGTAATCTTGGTTGTAGGTTCTTCCCTTTCATCACTTTAAGTATATCATGCCACTCCCTTCTGGCTTGCAGAGTTTCTGCTGAGAAATCAGCTGTTAACCTTATGGGAGTTCCCTTGTATGTTATTTGTCGTTTTTCCCTTGCTGCTTTCAATAACTTTTCTTTGTCTTTAATTTTTGCCACTTTGATTACTATGTGTCTCGGCGTGTTTCTCCTTGGGTTTATCCTGTATGGGACTCTCTGCGCTTCCTGGACTTGGGTGGCTATTTCCTTTCCCATGTTAGGGAAGTTTTCGACTATAATCTCTTCAAATATTTTCTCTGGTCCTTTCTCTCTCTCTTCTCCTTCTGGGACCCCTATAATGCGAATGTTGTTGCGTTTAATGTTATCCCAGAGGTCTCTTAGGCTGTCTTCATTTCTTTTCATTCTTTTTTCTTTAGTCTGTTCCACAGCAGTGAATTCCATCATTCTGTCTTCCAGGTCACTTATCCGTTCTTCTGCCTCAGTTATTCTGCTATTGATTCCTTCTAGTGTAGTTTTCATTTCAGTTATTGTATTGGTCATCTCTGTTTGTTTGTTCTTTAATTCTTCTAGGTCTTTGTTAATCATTTCTTGCATCTTCTCAATCTTTGCCTCCATTCTTATTCCAAGGTCCTGGATCATCTTCACTATCATTATTCTGAATTCTTTTTCTGGAAGGTTGCCTATCTCCACTTCATTTAGTTGTTTTTCTGGGGTTTTTTCTTGTTCCTTCATCTGGTACATAGCCCTCTGCCTTTTCATCTTCTCTATCTTTCTGTAACTGTGGTTTTTGGTCCACAGGCTGCAGGATTATAGTTTTTCTTGCTTCTGTTGTCTGCCCTCTGGTGGTTGAGGCTATCTAAGAGGCTTGATGGGAGGCTCTGGTGGTGGGTAGAGCTGACTGTTGCTGTGGCGGTCAGAGCTCAGTAAAACCTTAATCCACTTGACTGTTGATGGGTGGGGCTGGGTTCCCTCCCTGTTGCTGTGGCGGTCAGAGCTCAGTAAAACCTTAATCCACTTGACTGTTGATGGGTGGGGCTGGGTTCCCTCCCTGTTGGCTGTTTTGCCTGAGGCAACCCAACACTGGAGCCTACCCGTGCTCTTTGGTGGGGTTAATGGCAGACTCTGGGAGGGCTCACGCCAAGGAGAACTTCCCAGAACCTCTGCTGCCAGTGTCCTTATCCCCACGGTGAAACAGAGCCACCACTCGCCTCTGCAGGAGACCCCCCAACACCAGCAGGTAGGTCTGGTTCAGTCTCCCCCAGGCTCACTGCTCCTTCCCCTGGGTCCTGATGCACACATTACTTTGTGTGTGCCCTCCAAGAGTGGGGTCTCTGTTTCCCCCAGTCCCGTCAAAGTCCTGCAATCCAACTCCCACTAGGCTTCAAAGTCTGATTCTCTAGGAATTCCTCCTCCCGTTGCCTGACCCCCAGGTTGGGAAGCCTGACGTGGGGCTCAGAACCTTTACTCCAGTGGGTGGACTTCTGTGGTATAAGTGTTCGCCAGTCTGTGAGTCACCCACCCAGCAGTTACGGGGTTTGATTTTACTCTGCTTGCGCCCCTCCTACCGTCTCACTGTGGCTTCTCCTCTGTCCTTGGACGTGGGGTATCCTCCTTGGTGAAGTCCAGGGTCTTCCTGTCAATGATGGTCCAGCAGTCAGTTGTGATTCTGGTGCTCTCGCAAGAGGGAGTGACAGCACGTCCTTCTACTCCGCCATCTTGGTTAATCGTTTAATGTTTTTTATTATCTAGCAATGTTAATGTGGAAACCTAGACAAAGCAAAAAGTGTGAATTAATATCTACAGTCTTGTTATAATTGTTACGATTTCTTTTTTTTTTTTTAGATTTATTTTATTTATTTATTTTTTGCTGCGTTGGGTCTTCGTTGCTGCCCGCGGGCTTTTCTCTAGTTGCGGCGAGCGGGGGCTACTCTTCGTTGCGGTGCGCCGCCTTTTTATTGCAGTGGCTTCTCTTGTTGCGGAGCACGGGCTCTAGTCGCCCGGGCTTCAGTAGTTGTGGCACGTGGGCTCAGCAGTTGTGGCTCACCGGCTCTAGAGCACAGGCTCAGTAGTTGTGGCACACGGGCTTAGTTGCTCCGCGTCATGTGGGATCTTCCCGGGCCAGGGCTCGAACCCGTGTCCTCTGCATTGGCAGGCAGATTCTTAACCGCTGCGCCACCAGGGAAGTCCCTGTTACGATTTCTTGAATGAATCTACATTTTTCGTCCCTTTCCTCCAGTACAATGGTTTCCATGAGATTGAAATAGAGGAGTGCTAGGAGCAGAGAATGAGGAAGGAATTTGGTTGAGGGAATTGGTAAATGAAAGCCAAAGAGTAAAAGAAAAAGGAAGATTTATGTTCTCTATTCAAGGTGAACATAACCGCTACCTGCATACAGTCATCTCCAGATTAAATTATGATATATCCTGGGGCCATCCTTGCAAACACCGCGTGGTTTGTCACGTCTAGATCCCCTCGCAATGGAGAAGTTATTTTTATTCTCCAGCTGAGCTAGAAACCACGCAGTTCTAGCATGCAAAAAGGTTTTTAAGTAATTTAATCATGTATGTGCATAATTGTTGCTCTACAGTAAGCTAGTGGCAAGAACACACCAGATGTTTCTAACTGGTTCCTGCTTTGTGAATGCGCATTTAAAAATCAAAGCCAGTTACCTGAACCGTGAAGCAGAGATCATGAATCCCCAGATGCAGTTTCACGTCCAAGGGATTCCCACGTCCCTCTTTAACATGGATCCATCCACTGCTCAGGTTTGAAACACACTAGTCGGTGCCCATTCAGAGATTTTTTGCCATGCAGTCAAAATCCTGTCTTTGATGTGTTGCCCCCATTTTTTTGGTCATACGGATCATTTTAAAGATCTTATCATCAGAATTTGTTTTGTTTTAGAGAAGGTTCTCTCTCTTGAGCTATCTTCCTTTTTAGAGTATATATATATATTTATTATATATTTATATATAATATAAATATGCTATTATTTGCTAATTATTATTTATTCATTACAAATTAATTATGTAATAGTACTGTGATTAATAAAATAATTTATTAACTATTAAATACATTGTTTAGGTGACAAATTTTCTTATCTGTTTTTCATATACAAAACAAAATGTTATATAAAATTTAATTAAGTGACTAAACATCGCTGAATTTGTTTTTATTCCAATAGTTGTAAATAGACAAAAGTTGCAGAACTACAGTATATTACTGATTGTACATTGACCTCTGTGACTGCATGTCACACTCTGTGTCGGATGCTGCAGGGAACACAAAGGTGAAGGGTACACAGAGAAGTAGTCAAGGAATGAGGTGAGAAAAGATATATATTAGCATATCTGTAGGGTGGTTGCTAGTGAAAATATAGCTTATGAGATATTATGTACAGCGTGATACCATTTTCAAAGTATATACTACAACAAAATTTAAAGTCTGTCGAGGATGTTGCATCAAAATGTTAACTATGAGTATCTCTTGATAGAATTAGAGTGAATTTAATTCCTAGGTTCATGTATTTTCTGAATGTTTTAGAATGGAGTTACGTTCTTTTTATAATCTGGTTTGATTTGAAAATAGTTTGAAAATAGTTTTTGAGAAGTTGTGGCATTACTAGGAAAGATAAGGTATCAATCAAGTGAGCAGCAACGGGACGGCTATCCCCAAACAGGAAAGTGTAGTGGTGGGAAAAGTGAAGGGTCCAGTCCAAAGTGATCAAAATCTGGATAGTAGTGGGAAAATCCTCTGGGGATTTTTGTGGAGCACTCTGAACGCTAAGGAAAGGATTCTGCTTCTGATCTGGAAGGCAATATTGTAAATTCATAGGCAGGTAATATATTCAGAGTAGTGTTTCAGGAATATTAGTGTATTTGTGGTGCTTAATTTGAAATACAGTGATAAATGGGGGAGAGGAGACTGGATAAAATAATGCTAAGTTATTGGTCCTTTACTCATAAGGATAAAAGAAATATTTAATTATGTACACAAACTAATTTGAGAGTCAAACCAGCTTTACTGAGGGTAAGGAAGAAAAATAATATAATATGTAACATCTGATCATACTGTATTCTTCCTGAATTAAAAACCTACCTGTTTCTCTGTAGATCCTATGAAAACAGCCTTACTTACAAAAGAGTTTCTACATTCTAGGTTTTCCTTAATAAAGTCTTTGTTATAATAGTCTTTGCTAGTTCATAAGAACCAGTAAAACTTCCATCTTAACTTTTTAATTGACAAAGTATTTCTGTGACTGGTACTTTGGATTACTAGCGATTTGGCAATTGAAATACAGCTCTCAGCCCAGCAGGAGTCTTATGTAGCTTGAGTTATTTTATTGGAAATATACCGGCCAAACAGAAAGGAATGGGCAAAGAATCAAAGAGAATTTAGACAAATTATCCAAATAGGAAAACAATTTGCATTTACCTCTTGAAAGCTAATTTAAAATTTTATCTTAATATGTGTGACTCCTCAATCATTTATTAATAATCATAACTCTAATTTTTGAACTCACCTACATTTCCAAAAGTTAGAAAATTTCCAAAAATTTAAAAAACTTTAATTGGGAAATAAAATTTTAGAGTTCTCCCCAGTAATCCATTTCCAAGATCCTTTTAGCTTTTTTTTTCCTTTTGCAACTCCAATGATAGAGACCAGCTCTGTGCTTCCAAATTTCTGGAATAGTTGCAGATGAGTCTCTATAAATGCCAACCTTCTGGTCTGGTCTAGTATGATGATTTTGGTGGTAGTTTTTCATAGTTGGTGCTTTTGAATTCATTTACGGGAGAAATGCAGCTCTTTTCACTTTTGTCTTCTGGAGAAAATTGCACTCAAGCAAGACATGTTTTTCTAAGCATTTTTTTTTTCAGTATCGGTGAAAAAAAAAACCCAGAAACATCTGTTTTCCTTCAAATCTCTGTGACTTTCCATGTCCATACCTCAGTTATTACCAACAACTGAATGTAAAGTGGATGATTTTTCTATGATGCTCTGTACAGAAAAATAGGAATAAATAAACTTAGGAAGATAATATTTCTGAACCCATAAGATATGCACTTTGGATTGGCAAGCAGTTCTCAGTTCTTAAACCAAACTGTGACCTGGGTTAACTTGATATTTGAATTTGGTTTGTTTTCATCTCATTTCAACAAGCTGCCTCCATGCAGTCGAGGGTAGAAACCTTTGGAAGGAGTGAGAATGACACTGAAGGTAGCATTATGGCGCATGGGTTTGCATAAGACTTGGGGCTTGCTCTGCAATAAGAGATGACTGTTCTGGATTTTTCCAGATCCTGCCATTAACGTATTTAACGATCCTGGAGGAGCTACTTAAATCATTCTCAGTTTTCATCAGCAACATGGAAGTAAGTACACTTACCTACATCACTGGAATTGTCTGAACAATGACAAATACAGGTATTAGTAACTTACTTTATAAATTAATAGAGAAAGATATGATTAATACAGGGTCTACTCTCAAAAAAATAAGCTTATTCTAAAATTAATAGAACATTTCCAGGGCTTATTGGCATTACTCCTGAAATCAAATTTACCAGGTGTTTATTAGTTTTTTCTTTTACACTTGTCAAATTCTCCCACTAAATATACATTGATATTAACTGGTGTAACCCAACTCCATAAATACTGGAATTATATTTAGATTTATTTTAATATTTAAAATTAAATATTCATTTGCCGGTGATTTACTGCTCTGCCTTCATTTGAGTATTACATGCAGCAAAAGATTGACACATAATGGATGCTCATAAAAGAATACTGATAAAAGATGCTGAATACCTGAGGTGATGGGGGTAGACAGTATATTTATAGCTCACCTGTAATTTTATAGAAGAAGGGCAGACAGAGCTTGGGGATTTCTTCTGAGTGCTCACTAGGTCAATAAAAAGCGTAGGACGAGATAACGTTTTACACTTATTAGCTCACTTAATTCTCACACGAACCCTGTGGAATGTGTAGCATTTCCTCCTTTTTTTCGCAAATGCAGTGTGATAAAGGGATATATCTGACATGACAGAGTTGGTCAGAAGCAGAAGCGGAACTCAAAGTATGCTTTGTGACTCTGAAACTCAGACCCCGTTGACAGGCCACAGTGCCGAAGAGTTGAAATTGGCCATCTATACAGGGAGGGCTGAAAGTAAATTAGAGGATTTTTTTTTCCTCTTTTCAACAATGTGGTTCCACTGATGTTAGGATGACGAACCAGTTCACCTTAAAATAGGGAGGTGGTGAAGGTGGGCCTCATCTAGTCACATGAGCCTTTTGAAACCTTCTCCAGCTGGTTGCAGAAGAGTAAGTCACAGCGAGTCGAAGCGTGAGAGGGTTCTACATGAGGCAGGGGGTCCGTGGAGGTAGCGGACTCTGTCCGCAGCATGAATGGGCTTAGAAGCAGGTTCTTCCCTTGACCCCCAAGGGGGTCCAGCCCAGCCCAGCATCGGGCATCCAGCCTTGTGAGACTCTGAGCAGAGGGGTCCGCCCCTCTGGACTTCCAGTCTGTGGGATGTAAGTTAGTAAACAGGTGTCGTTTGAAGCTGCTCAGGCTCTGGTCATTTGTCCTGCAAAGATAGAGACCCACTGCACTGAGCGAAGGGTCCAATTCCCATTGTTTACGCTTGGTGACACCTGCCCGTGTTCCTCTTGACACAGTTCTTAACCATGAACCTGTTGCCTCCTTGGATAATTGCATCCACTTGTGATTGTTCTTTAGGGTAAGGAGACTTGCTCACCTGGAAGTCTTGTTCCCCTTTATTTGAGCAGGTTGTCGTGTGCCAAATCAGAATATTACATTGATTCTGTCACCTTTTAAAACGTTGTTTCTGGGCTTCCCTGGTGGCGCAGTGGTTAAGAATCCGCCTGCCACTGCAGGGGACACAGGTTCAAGCCCTGGTCCGGGAAGATCCCACATGCCCTGAAGCAACTAAGCCCGTGCGCCACATTTACTGAGCCTGCGCTCTAGAGCCCGCGAGCCACAACTACTGAGCCCACGTGTCACAACTACTGAAGCCCACATGCCTAGAGCCTGTGCTCCTCAACAAGAGAAGCCACCTCAACGAGAAGCTTGCGCACCACAACGAAGAGTAGCCCCCGCTCGCCGCAACTAGAGAAAGCCTGCGCGCAGCAACAAAGACCCAACGCAGCCAAAAATAAATAAAAATAAAAGAAAGAAAAAAAAATTGGTTTGTAAAGAGGATATAATTTGATCTAAAACTGAGTATTTCTCATATGCACGAATACTGAGCCACGTCTTCAACAAAGGATGCAAAGACCTACCCGGTGGTAGCATGCTGCCTGCAAAAGGCATCCGTGTGTTTGTGAAGGAAGCAAGTTATCACAGAAAAAGCGTCTGTGTGCTGTTAAGAATTAAGAATGCTTTGAATCCACTGGAATATCTGGCAACTTTGCTATAAAGTCTTGTTTTCATTAAAATGGCTTGGGCTGAAACTTTCTTTGATAATTTAAAATTCCTTTCCCCTCTGCCTCCTCCCCACCTCCAACCCCCTTGCTCAAACATCACTGGTATTTTGGCAAATCAGGCAGACTTGAAAACAAACGACTTGCTTAACATTTTGTCAAGCATCTCTCTAATAATGACACAAAACGTATTGATGGGCATGCTTCCCCCGTGCCGCTATTGTGCATGTATTTGGTTTTCCCGTATTAATCATGAGCTGCATATGGTGCATGGAGCACTAATGGCCTCATTATCCATTTCCAGGACCTTCATATCCCACGAAAAGCCCAATTGCTGACATTGTTGAGGCATGTAAACAAGATCAGTTGTAGTATTAATGTTTGTTTACCTCTCCAAAGTTTCCTTAGTGACTTCTTCTTTTACTTTGGTACTCTTTGATCATCCTTGTTTTGGTTACTATGTAACAAACTATCCATATTAATTACTGTAAAACTGCATAATTGTATTACGTTCACTGATTCTACTGGTCAGGAATTCAGATAGAGCCCCGCAGGGATGACTTGGGACTGCCAGAGAACTTCTGGGGCCTCTGCTGAGGGATTTTCAGATATCTGAGGGCTGGAGTCATCTGGAGGGTTCTTCACTCACATGTCTGGTATCTGGCCTGGGGTAACGCAAAGGCTGGACTCAGCTGGGACTGTTGTCGGGGACTTCTGGCCATGGCCCCACCATGTGGGTGAGGAGACCCACGGCACAGTGTGGGAGAACATCCCAGAGGCGGTATCCAAAGAGTGAGCGTCTCCAATGACTCGGACCACAAAAGCAGCACGGGATTGCTGACCCAACCTGAAGGTCATGCGCCAGCACCTGCACTGTACTCAATTGACTGAACCCGCACGAGCGCACCCAGATTGAAGGGAAGAAGAATAGACTGCATTTCTTGATGGGAGGATCGCAAAGCACGTTTCAGAAAAGTATTCTGTGGGGGATGCACTTGGTGGCCACCTTCAGGAAATAGAGTATGCCAAATTCACCCTTGGGCCACAAGGGTTCAAATCTCACAGCCTGCAAAATACAGTCGCTCTCTTTTGAGACTCTAGAAGTCTCATTCTGTTTTGATTTCCATCTCAGGCTCAAGGTCCAGACTCTTGTCATCTAAATCAGGAGACATGCAGATAAGACACCTTGGATGCAATTCCTCAAGTATGGTTTCTCTCAATCTGATCTGAGAACAAGAGACAGGTTATCTGTCCCCAAAATCGCAAATATGTGCTGGTCAGATTTATGATAACCAAAATAGACCTTCCTAGTCAAAAACAGAATCACTATTCCATAGCAATTCCGAAATCCCCTACAACCTGAGAGATGCTCTCCGAGGCTTTTGGATCCATCCTGGGCTCTTCGTTCCTCTCCCAAAGACATTCTTCTTTTTCATAAGCTGTAGCTCATGTTTACAGCCGAGCAGAGTTTTGTTTGTTTCTTTATTTATTTTTGTTTTTATCCTGTATTTTGCCTATAGAAGTTCAGGGATTCAAAGACTTCATCATTTTGTACTATCTCTGTTCCTTTTAGTTTCAGTGAATACACTTCTTTAAGACCTTTGTGGGTTTGTTATATGTCAACTTATGAACCTAATGCTTTAGAGAAAATCCATACTCACAAATCTCTTAGCGATAAGCCCATTTCTACATTGGCCACTTGTGCGACTTCTTTGGAATAACATCATTAAGATTTTTAAAAATCCTAATTTTTTCCTTAACAGAGGTAGACCCTGAAGAGCCTTAGAAAGCTGTTTGTCCATCTGAATGTGTCTGCAGGTCATGAATGTAAACCTTTCTGAGGTCTTCACAGTCAGACATATGGTTTCATCTTTACTCTGTGATGATGTTTTCCTGCTAGCACTCTGGGTTCAATATTTGAACCAAAGATCCTTTCTTATTTAAGATTTTTCTGTCTTGAATTGCTTTCCTAAGCCCTCTGTAGTTGCTCTTGAAAACGGAATATAGTTTGTTTTTCGGTTCATCTGCCTGCTCTCACCTTCTACCATAACCAGCTAGAGAAGCCACACGTACCCAGCTCCTCTCCTGAAACCCCCTTACCCAGCTTACTGAGTTCATTGGTGTTTTTCTGATTTTCCCCAGGACTGAGGGTTTCCTTTCCTCTACTTTCCAATAACAATCTCCTTAGTGTCTTTCAGCCTTCATGGACTGTCTTTTTGTGGGCTACTGCTTTCCTATGACTGCTAACAAATTACCACAAGCTGAGTGGTTTAAAACAACAGAGATTCATTCTCTCACGGTTCTGGAGAACCAGTCTAAAATTAGTTTTACTGGACAAAATCAAGGTGTCAGTAGGGCAGAGTTCCCTCTGAAAACTCCAGTGGAGAATCCATTCTTTGCCTCTTCTAGCTTCTGTGGCTTGTGGCTGCATCACTCCAATCTCTGCCTCTGTTTTCACATGAACTTCTTCTCTATCTGTGTGTCAAACCTCCCTCTGCCTTTCTCTAATAAGACAGTGTGATGGCATTTAAAGCCCCCCTGGGTAAGTTATAATTGCCCCATCACAAGATCTTTAATTTAATCAAGTCTGCAAAGAACTTTAAATAAGGTTATATTCACAGGTTCCAGGAATGAGGATGGGGGTGTCTTTCAGTGGCAATATTTCACTTTACCACAGGCTTTTCAGACTTCTACATCACACATAGTGTAAAGACAAATTCTGCCTGCGTTAGGGTTTGTTTTGGCAGTTCTTCATTTCATGGCACCCAGTTCTATTTAATTTACTATCATTGCCTAAACATAGCACCTGGGACTTTGCACAAAAGAAATCTCAGTCATTTTATTTTCCCCAAAGAGTCTGTGGTTCGGGAACTCAGAGTTTAGCAAGATGTCTAATCTCTGCTCCATGGTGTCTGGGGCCTCCGCTGGGCTTGATTTGAAGGACCACAGTTTGGAATCTCGCATATGTCTGCACCTGGGCGGGGACGCACTGAAGGCAGGGCTCAGCAGGGAGGCCGACAGAGCACACACACCTGGCTTCTCTGAGTCACTCAGGCTTCTCCCAGCATGAGAGCTTTGGGGAACCGCACGGCCCACCCAGACTCAAGGGGATGGGACCCTCAACGGGGCGATCGCACAGCACAGTGTAGAGCATGCGAGAGGAGAGAGATTCCTGTGGCCACCTGTGAAAAATGCACACAGGACAATGTAAGAAATAGCAAGTACTGAATAACTAGTTTATATTATTCACTCAATTTTAAACTCGCCAGTCCTACTCCATGGCTGAGAAGAGACACACACTCCCACACAGCAACACACACACACAGCATGTGAAAACCTTGAATCGCCGTGCACCAGTTCCTTGTGAAACAAAGATCCGAGGGAAGGCTTGGTGCCATCGTGTATGAATGTGCGTGCGAGGGCTGAGCATTCATAAGAGGGTGACTTGACCCAACATTTGAAAAGCTCCTGAGGAACAAAAAATACATATTTTAAAAATGCCTGAGTCATATGATCTTTTTATTATCTTGCCTTAATAATTCTCTAGAAGTTGGACTGTTTGGAAGACCTAAATAACTCCCCAAGTTGCTGGGAAGAATTCCCTTCGCGTCCTTTATTCCTCAAAATCAGCTTTTTAATGGCTGTGATTAGGAAAATTATCTCAGCTTCGTGTTTTTGAACTGCGACAGTTAAAGAGGGTTTGGATAGTGTCCTCTGTCATGATTTCCCAGTTTGTGCCTGTGGGGAGTTGACAGCGGAGAGAAGAGGGGCTTCGATCATGAATCGATGATAATTATTTACTTGGCATATTGTCTTTCGTTGCAAATTTGAAGGAATACTCTTCATGGAATCAAACTAGAACCATCTTCACAAAGCTTACAACCACTTTGAAAATAAAGAGTGAAAATTATGATACTGTGAAAATGACTATATGAATGGAATTGAAGAAAAGGAAATACTGGAAACAGCAAGACCCAGAATTTCCAAATGTAAGTGCTTACTCTCTCTAAAGACTTCGGTTAAAATTTTCATTTCATAGGAAGTTGGCCTCAAACTTTCCAGGGTGTAGTTCTGGACTGTCCAGAGTGGGATGGATAATTCTTGGTTTTCTCATGACCTCTGACCCGGGGCAGCACGGGCTGACTTAGACTCCAGCACCTCCAAAATGGCATGTCAATGTTACTTTCTTTCCTGGAAGAATGATTCTCCTTTCCTTGACTCCGCTCTGCCACTGACTTGAATGTGTAAGCGTTTTTCAGTTTGGAAGTCGTCCGGGTGTCCAGCCAGTCGCCTGTCACCCCATAAAGATATGGCAGCCGCTCTCAGAGCGAAATAGCTGAGAAAGAGGTTTGTGACCAGAGGTAACTTTGAACTTTCTTATCATCATCATCGTCATCGTCACTGTTATTCTTGTTCAGTCCAGGGTGGCAACAGTTCTGTAGCAGCAAGGGGTCCAGCACCTTTATTTCAGCTGGCATTGCTTTCCCAGTGGGTCACTTGATTGTGTCACCTCTGTGTGTGCTTGATTTGTAGGCGATCTCTCTCCTAACGTCTTGGTTTATTTTCTTTTGCTAACATGTCTGAGTATCCTGATAGCCCAGTTTCATTGGGTGGTATGTGACCCTCGAAATGTGCTTTGTGGCCAAAACTCCACGGAGCTGAAATGGAACATTGTTTTCCATAATTTATAACAATATGGAAGGAAGATTAGATCTCTCACATCATTATTTTGGATTTGGCAGATTCTTCAACTGGATTTTAAATGATTAGAAGAAAAAAGCCCTTTTTGAGCAAAATACTGCTTTGTCATGCTGATTTTAAAGTGCTCTTACACCCAGAGCAACTAAAATATGTATGTAAGTGTATCAAGGAGTCGATATTTCTGAGCTTCTAGAAGTTGCTTCTTATTTCTCTTCAGCTTTTGAAGAAGAGTGTTCCAAAGGACATTTGACTTGCTGCCTGGACACAAAACCCTCACCCTTACAATGTTCTGTGTACTCCACCAATACCCTCTTTTATCACCACGGGCAACTTTGATTTCTTGGCCTCCACTTTGAATTTTTGCAGCAATCTTAGAGGCAGGCACAATTGGTTTCTCCATCTAATTGATGAAAAAAGTAAGACTTAGAAGGTAAAGTAATCATTTTGTCTTCAGAACATATGCTTTTAACCATTAGCTTCTCATTCGCCAAATCTCTAAATGGGAACACTTATAACTAAAATGTTAGGAATTGGAAGAAATTTTAAAAAATTTTGTAAAGCACCTAGTATAAAGCCTAGGATGTAGTCGGTACCTCATTAAAAAAAATAGCTATAAAGAACTTTATTGAGATGAAAAGTTGCCTGGATTGAGTATGTTTCCATATCACTTTAAATTGAAGTAATTGATTTGCCCCTTACATATTAGGTTTTGGAAAGCCAACAAAATTCCAGTTTTAGCCTCTTTAATTCAGAATTGCTTTCAGCAGGAATTAGACTGTTACCCTTTATGTAGTGCTTCTGTGATACCAATAGGCTAGTTCCTTTTACTGAGCAATATTTTGCCTATTTTATAACTTTCTATTTCCAAGATTGAAGGTTCAGTGGTCAAATATATTTTTTCTCTAAAACTCGGCTGTGAAATTGATGATCTAAAATCACTCCTGTTTTTAACTCCAAGCTTTTGGCTTCTGCTGAGCTAAAAACATTGCAATCTCCATGTAATAGAATGAAAGTAAAGCTCTGGCTCTTGGGAGGTTCTGGCAGAGAGAGATGGAGGCAGAGGGGGTCACTCTCGCTCGTCGGCTGCTCAAGAGACTGGACAGTAGCGTCTCAGTTTGGGGACAAATCCTGAAAAGCAGAGTGTGTTGAGAACGGCCTGGCTTTCTGAGATCTGAGGAGACCGGTGGGGAAGTCTGTCTCAGTCCCACATTACTGATCTGACCCCTCTCCCTGTGCTATGTGGCTGCTTCCCACTAGCTATCTATCTTACATTTGGTAGTGTATATATGTCCATGCCGCTCTCTCACTTCGTCCCAGCTTACCCTTCCCCCTCCCCGTGTCCTCAAGTGCATTCTCTATGTCTGTGTCTTTATTCCTGTCCTGCCCAAAGGTTCTTCAGAACCTTTTTTTTTTTAGATACCATATATATGTGTTAGCATACGGTATTTATTTTTCTTTTTCTGACTTACTTCACTCTGTATGACAGTCTCTAGGTCCATCCGTTTCACTACAAATAACTCAGTTTTGTTTCTTTTAATGGCTGAGTAATATTCCATTGTATATATGTGTCATATCTTCCATATCCATTCATCTATCGATGGACACTTAGGTTGCTTCCATGTCCTGGCTATTGTAAATAGTGCTGCAATGAACATTGTGGTACATGTCTCTTTTTGAATGATGGTTTTCTCAGGGTATATGCCCAGTAGTGGGATTGCTGGGTCATATGGTAGTTCTATTTTTAGTTTTTTGAGGAACCTCCATACTGTTCTCCATAGTGGCTGTATCAATTTACATTCCCACCAACAGGGCAAGAGGGTTCCCTTTTCTCCACACCCTCTCCAGCATTTATTGTTTGTAGATATTTTGATGATGGCCATTCTGACTGGTGTGAGGTGATACCTCATTGTAGTTTTGATTTGCATTTCTCTAATGATTCGTGATGTTGAGCATCCTTTCATGTGTTTGTTGGCAATCTGTATATCTTCTTTGGAGAAATGTCTATTTAGGTCTTCTGCCCATTTTTGGATTGGGTTTTTTTTTTTTTGATATTGAGCTGCATGAGCTGCTTGTATATTTTGGAGATTAATCCTTTGTCAGTTCCTTTGTTTGCAAATATTTTCTCCCATTCTGAGGGTTGTCTTTTCGTCTTGTTGATGGTTTCCTTCACTGTGCAAAAGCTTTTAAGTTTCATTAGGTCCCATTTGTTTATTTTTGTTTTTATTTCCATTTCTCTAGGAGGTGGGTCAGAAAGGATCTTGCTGTGATTTATGTCATAGAGTGTTCTGCCTATGTTTTCCTCTAAGAGTTTTATAGTGTCTGGCCTTACATTTAGGTCTTTAATCCATTTTGAGTTTATTTTGGTGTATGGTGTTAGGGAGTGTTCTAATTTCATTCTTTGACATGTAGCTGTCCAGTTTTCCCAGCACCACTTATTGAAGGGCTGCCTTTTCTCCATTGTATACTCTTGCCTCCTTTATCAAAGATAAGGTGACCATATGTGCGTGGGTTTATCTCTGGGCTTTCTATCCTGTTCCATTGATCTGTATTTCTGGTTTTGTGTCAGTACTGTACCATCGTGATTACTGTAGCTTTGTAGTATAGTCTGAAGTCCGGGAACCTGATTCCTCCAGTTCTGTGTTTCTTTCTCAAGATGCTTTGGCTACTCAGGGTCTTTGTGTTTCTATACAAATTGTGCAGTTTTTCGTTCTAGTTCTGTGAAAAATGCCATTGGTAGTTTGATAGGGATTGCATTGAATCTGTAGATTGCTTTGGGTAGTATAGTCATTTTTACAGTGTTGATTCTTCCAGTCCAAGAACATGGTATATCTCTCCATCTGTTTGTATCATCTTTAATTTCTTTCAGCAGACACTTTCATCAGTGTCTTATGGTTTTCTGCATACAGGGCTTTTGTCTCCTTAGGTAGGTTTATTCCTAGGTATCTTATTCTTTTTGTTGCAATGGTAAATGGGAGTGTTTCCTTAATTTCTCTTTCAGATATTTCATCATTAGTGTATAGGAATGCAAGAGATTTCTGTGCATTAATTTTGTAACCTGCTCCTTTACCAAATTCATTGATTAGCTCTAGTAGTTTTCTGGTAGCATCTTTAGGATTCTCTATGTATAGTATCATGTCATCTGCAAACAGTGACAGTTTTACTTCTTTTCAGATTTGGACTCCTTTTGTTTCTTTTTCTTCTCTGATTGCTGTGGCTAAAACTTCCGAAACTGTGTTGAATAATAGTGGTGAGAGTGGACAACCTTGTCTTGTTCCTGATCTTAGAGGAAATGGTTTCAGTTTTTCACCATTGAGGACGATGTTGGCTGTGGGTTTGTCATATATGGCCTGTATTATGTTGAGGTAAGTTCCCTCTATGCCTACTTTCTGGAGATTTTTTATCATAAATGGGTGTTGAATTTTGTCGAAGGCCTTTTTCTGCATCTATTGAGATTATCATATGGTTTTTCTCCTTCAATTTGTTAATATGGTTTATCACATTGACTGATTTGCGTATATTGAAGAATCCTTGCATTCCTGGGATAAACCCCACTTGATCATGGTGTGTGATCCTTTTAATGTGCTGTTGGATTCTGTTTGCTAGTATTTTGTTGAGGATTTTTGCATCTATGTTCGTCAGTGATATTGGCCTGTAGTTTTCTTTCTTTGTGACATCTTTGTCTGGTTTTGGTATCAGGATGATGGTGGCCTCATAGAATGAGTTTGGGAGTGTTCCTCCCTCTACTGTATTTTGGAAGAGTTTGAGAAGGATAGGTATTAGCTCTTCTCTAAATATTTGATAGATTTTGCCTGTGAAGCCATCTGGTCCTGGGCTTTTGTTTTTTGGACGATTTTTAATCACAGTTTCAATTGCAGTGCTTGTGATTGGTCTGTTTATATTTTCTGTTTCTTCCTGGTTCAGTCTTGGAGGTTGTACTTTTCTAAGAATTTGTCAACTTCTTCCAAGTTGTCCATTTTATTGGCATATAGTTGCTTGTAGTAATCTCTCATGATCCTTTGTATTTCTGCAGTGTCAGTGGTTACTTCTCCTTTTTCATTTCTAATTCTATTGATTTGAGTCTTTTCCCTTTTTTTCTTGATGAGTCTGGCTAATGGTTTATCAATTTTGTTTATCTTCTCAAAGAACCAGGATTTAGTTTTTTTGATCTTTGCTATTGTGTCCTTCATTTCTTTTTCATTTATTTCTGATCTGATCTTTATGATTTTTTTTTCCTTTGCTAACTTTGGGGTCTTTTTGTTCTTCTTTCTCTAATTTCTTTAGGTGTAAGGTTAGGTTTTTATTTGAGATGTTTCTTGTTTCTTGAGGTAGGATTGTATTGCTATAAACTTCCCTCTTAGAACTGCTTTTGTTGCATCCCATAGGTTTTGGGTCATCATGTTTTCATTGTCATTTGTTTACAGGAATTTTTTGATTTCCTCTTTGATTTCTTCAGTGATCTCTTGATTATTTAGTAGTGTATTGTGTAGCCTCCATGCATTTGTATTTTTTACAGATTTTTTCCTGTAATTGATATCTAGTCTCATAGCCTTGTGGTCGGAAAAGATACCTGATATGATTTCAGTTTTCTTAAATTTACCAAGGCTTGATCTGTGCCCCAAGATATGATCTATCCTGGAGAATGTTCCATGACCACTTGAGAAGAAAGTGTATTCTGTTGTTTTTGGATGGAATGTCCTATAAATATCAATTAAGTCCATCTTGTTTAATGTATCATTTAAAGCTTGTGTTTCCTTATTTATTTTCATTTTGGATCATCTGTCCATTGGTGAAAGTGGGGTGTTAAAGTCCCCTACTATGATTGTGTTACTGTCGATTTCCCCTTTTTTGGCTGTTAGCATTTGCCTTATTTATTGAGGTGCTCCTTTGTTGGGTGCCTAAATATTTACAATTGTTATATCTTCTTGGATTGATCCCTTGATCATTATGTAGTGTCCTTCTTTGTCTCTTGTAATAGTCTTTATTTTACCGTCTATTTTGTCTGATATGAGATTTGCTACTCCAGCTTTCTTCTGATTTCCATTTGCATGGAGTATCTTTTTCCATACCCTCACTTTCAGTCTGTATGTATCCCTAGGTCTGAAGTGGGTCCCTTGTAGACAGCATATATATGGGTCTTGTTTTCGTATCCATTCAGCCAGTGTATGTCTTTTGGTTGGAGTATTTAATCCATTTACATCTAAGGTAGTTATCGATATGTATGTTCCTATTATTACCATTATCTTAATTGTTTTGGTTTGTTATTGTAGGTCTTTTCCTTCTTTTGTGTTTCCTGCCTAGAGATGAAAGTTGAATCTTACTGATAACATTTAGGTTTTCTTGAGATTTGTAGTACATGGAGGATGGTCTATATTTTTTATTAACATTATAATAGATTCCTGTTTTACCTTTTAATTTGCCTATTAGTATTTTAAATTTATATATGCCCACACTCTTTGGTCTGGTGATTTGTATAGTTTAATTTTAAAATTATTACCTCCCCTCCTCCAAGCCCTCATATTTGTACACTTTAACCTTTCACCCTTTTCAACAAACTATGCTTTGAATCGGCTTGATTGAGACTTCTGTTGATCATCTTTTAGAAAAGGTACTTGGGATTTCAATAGATCTCTATAAATTTATTTTCTTTTGAGGAAGGAAGGAGTAAAAAATTAAATTCAAATCTGCTAGAAACGGATGAGAATTCCCAACATAGCTATTTCTAAGTTATGGTATTTTTTTCTCCAACAGCTGTTTAATAGTTATGTCTAATCTTATAAGCATGTTATATATTAAGGACACAGTTTTGCCTGCTTTGTTCAGTTTCAAGCACAGGAATATTATGCATTTCTCAGTGACATTTTCCAGATCATGTTCCCTTTAACAGTGCAGTAAGAATTCTCTCATAGTTAATGTTTGAGGAGTGCTGATTTAAACTGAATTTCTAAGGTTTATGACTAAAGTGCATTTTATTAAAAATGAAGGAAATTCCTATCTAAATGATATGGGAAATGCTTAATCAAGTAGACATTTGAACACAAAATTTGTTTCCAGTGTAATGTCATTAATATTCAGATGCCTTTAAATTATGTCTTGTCATTTGTTTCCTTTTTCTTTCTGTCTGTATGTTTTACAAAAAGAACCCACTTTTTTTTTAAATTAAAAATGACCCTTTCTCAGAACATTTATCTTGATCTCTCAAAGCTAGCCTCCAGTAAACTCTTTTACATATTAAAGAGGAAAGGGTTGGAATTGATATATTTAAAGTACAAAGTTTCATGACCTAATGTGACAAAATGTATGACTGAATGTATTACAACATTGTTTTGTTGTAATCACAAGTGGTGATAAATTCAGATTCTAAAATTTGATACTTGGCTGAATCCTGAGAGTCTCTTACATTTTGTATCTTGCTTGGAAAAATCATTTCTAGATTTGCCAGTTTTTTCCAGATTTCCTTCTAACAAATTAAGAATGCATGGAGATTCATGAAAGCAGCAGACAGTTGTTCAACACAAGCTCATTACAATACAAGGTATCTTGATGTTATCAACTATAGAGGCAGATCAATTTAAGACCCAAGTTGGAAGCAAAACCCAGTTTATATACACAGTTATTTCATTATTTTTACTTACAGCTCAGTTGCGCTATTTTTCAAAAGCTCAGGTGGAGTTTCAGGTATAGCTTGAATGCTCTTGAATTATTTTCTCTGCAGATCTCCTTTACTTGGCTCTCACACCAGCTCCCAACACTCTTCAGGTGCTCCATCTGCCTTGAAATAACTTTCTTTGGTGTCAAAAGTTTGGATTCATATTCAACTTTTCTTGCCAATTAAAATTTGCAAGAGGGACTGCTATGGACTGAACTGTGTCCCCTCCAAATTCCTTGGTCAAAGCACCAAGCCCCAGTGTTGCTGCATTAGGAAATAGGGCTATTAGGGAGGTATTCAAGGTTAAATGAGGTCATGAGGCTGGAGCTCTGATCTGATAGGGCTGGTGTCCTTTTAGGAAGAGGAAGAGACACCACAGTGTGTTCCCTCCACGGCTGCCCAGAGGAAAGACCTCATGGGAACACAGTGAGGACGCATGGTGGCTGTTTTAAGCCAAGAAGAGAGATTTCACTAGAAACTAGAAATCCTGATTTCACGATCAAGGGGCCCTGCTGGCCCCTTGATACTGGACTTCCAGCCTACAGAACTGTGAGAAAGTAAATTTCTGTTGTTCAAGCCACCCAGTCTGTGGTATTCTGTTACGGCAGCTGACCAGATTAAGAGAGGGCAAAGCGCGTTTACAAAGGAGCTGAGTTCACACCACCCTTCTGACGAAAATGAGGCATGTCCAGGTGAGGGAGGCTCCTGTTTGTTTGCAGCTCAAAGTCCTTGGTAAGACAACTCTTCAGAAGCGAAGAGAGAATCAAGGCACATGGATCTGGTCCAAGAGTAACGTCTCATGGCTCAAGGGAAGGGGCTGATTATAAATCCAACCCAGAGGACGCTGCAGCCCAGCTCATGCTGGTTTAGGTTTGTGCTTCGGTCAAAGGCTGTCCAATAAGTGTACCTTGTTAAAAACCTGAATTAAAGCCTACCTAGTTTTTCTAAGAAATTCTCTGTTGTAAGCAGTATTCGGGCTGGGGCACTTTGTATGGGGGTTAAGAACTCTTCCCCTCTCCTGATAAGAGCACAGTGGCCTTGCTTGGTGTCAGCATATGTTGCTTCCCTGGTCAAGGAAAGGCTTTTCAGTGCTACAGGGTTTTGGCCAAAACTCCAGGCATAGCCGCTCAGCTGGGCGGCGATGGCTTTTGCAGAGAGCAAGAGGTTGTTAACGTAATTCAATAATGTAAACGTCCTATGTCAGAGCAGTAACTTAAAAAAAGAATTTGCAAGGACGTTTATTAAAATAAAATCCACCCCACCCCCCCAGTATCTTGGCGTAAAACAGATAAAAGTAGGCCTGCTCTGTGGAATGAGGACTGGGGGTCTGGTGTCAGCCTGGCACTTTGTGGAACACACATTGATTGTCATTGCAGAAGTGAGACAAACATTACACTGACGATCACTTGCCCTGTGTTTTCATATGGACTCTGCTTCTCCACTGTCTGTCTCAGGAGAAACCTTCAACAGTTCTCACTCCTGAAAATGAAAGGTCGACTTTCAGAATTGCTAAAGACTTCTTCTAGGTCTAACTCAAATTCCGGGAATTATCTCAGAGGCAGAGGAGAGACTGGATTGTTCAAGAGAACTCTGCAACCTCCAGGACCCCCTCAGCCTCCTGAAGCTCGAGGTCCCCCAGAGCACAGAGGACGTGGGTCCTTACCCGCACAATGCAGATGAAGGATGACTTCTCTTTCCTGCCAACGCCGTCACTGCCCACCCACATGCGACAGGGGCAACAGAACTTGTCCTTTCCTCACACACAGCACAAACCTGTCCTATAACTTGTGAGACAAAAAATCACAACGAAATTCTCGTGTGATCTGATGTTACATGCAAAACCATCTGCTTTAAATCTGGAGATGAAGAGATGCTTTCTGTTTCCTCGTGATCTTCTCGAAAGCACCTCACCATGATATGAACGATGGTGAATGATGTGACTTTCAGTGTCCATGCCCACAAGTAGAGATGGAAGTTATTTCCTGCCAAATGTATTTCAAGTGTTTTACCTCAGACTTTTACCATTATTTTCAAATAACCATCATGGTATTCACCCCATTTACTTGGTAAATACTGTAATCCAATTCAAGAACTATTCAGCAGATTTCACTTCTGCCAGGCTTGTTCACGAACTGCAGAGATTTCTCCTATGCGTTTTAAGAATTTGCCACTCCTTCTCCATCCCCTTCCTGAAAGGTCATTCAACGTCTTCATTCTTTTCTTAAAATTTGTGTGTGCCTGCTTTTTCTGTCCTATTTTCCTTTTCTGACCCTCCTCATTTTTTCCTGTCCCTCCTTCCTGTTTTCATCTTCGCTTCATCTCCTTCCTCCCTTCCTTTTTCCTCCCTCTTATTAGCAAATGCTAGTCTGTGACCCTCTCTCGATTCACTGTATGCTCCAGGAGGAACAGGAGCTTCACAAACGTCAAAATTAAGAGGGACTATCTTACAGTGGGCCAACAGTCCGTCAGTCCAAAGCCTGGGATAGAATCGGAGGAAGGTGGTGATGTTGGAAATGACCCGCCCGAGTCCTGTCTGATTCCTGCTTGCTGTCTCCTTCCTGTGATACCATATCATTGAGCAACAATTGCCAAAAATATTGTGCAGTAGAAACAGCAGAGGATGGGAATGAGGAGAGAAATAATCAGGGGCTAAATCTCACTGTTTAAGCTGAGCAGGACATCGGGAGAACAAAGTAGTGCCTTGAAAAAAAATGTCATAGAAAGGAAATACGAAATATAAAGAATGGGGCGTGTTAGACCATACAGTTTTTTACACATTGGGAAGGCTGCTGTGAAATATTGATGGCAAGTGTCTCAAGATATGACTCTCAAACTGAAGACAATTTGTTTTTTTTGTAAACAGAATGAACAGGTCAGCTACATAGTTCCGCTACATGGTGGAGGTGTAATTATATTCTCAAAAAAAGAACTTCTACTGAATTTAAATATAAACATTTAAATATAAGGACAAATAATGTTTAAAAAGATTAAGAATATGTGCAACTGCTTTAAAATGATGAAAAACAATCCCATGACATTAACAAAATACTACAAATATTGGTATGAAGTCATATAAGGCAGTGTGTGGTGAATATAAATAAAATTTTTTCTTCTTTTAAAACTATAAATTTTATATGTAAAATTAAGTATTTCTGATTGAGACAATTTCAAATTCTTTCTTATCCAGCTAGTCATTATTTGGTGGATTTTGGGGATTAACAGAGACACACTATGATACGTAAAATGGATAACCAACAAGGAGCTACTGTATAGCTCAGGGAACTATCCTCAATATTTTGTAATAATCTATAAGGGAAAATAATCTGAAAAAAATATATATATGTATAACTGAATCACTTTGCCATACACCTGAAACTAACAAAACATGGTGAATCAACTATACTTCAATGAAATTTAAAAAAAAAGAATTATAAATTAATTAATTAATTAAAAATAAACTAGTCTTCAGAGACTTAAAAAAAAGAAGTTGTCAATGGTGTCTCACAATCATTTCTATTAAAAGAGTTACGGTTGTCTCTGTTCAGTCCACGGGCAGCACTGAGTATTTTGACTTCTGTACTTACGAACATGTAGATGCCAGATCCTGACGGTACAGGCCCAGTTCCTAATCAAATCCTATTATCAGAATCCCAGATGGAAATAGTATCAGAAGTCAATTTCTGCTTCAACAGCCTTGCCTGGATGAAATACAGTATATGTGCCTCTGACTGAGGTTTGGAAGCAGTGCACAGGAAGTCTCAATTTTTGCTTTCCTGTGAAAGTTGCTTGGTTTTGTTTTTTTTGAGATACTTACTTTTCCAACAGTTGAAAGAAAATTTCCAACGTCTGCATGTGTGACCACCTTTGGTATGAAGAAATCAAGAAAAATGTTGCTTTGAGTTATCTAAATTAGTTAGAATTTGAGAATTAGAATTACAGTATAAGGGAGACAGATTTTTCATTTACAACTTCTTATATGAAACATTTTTAAAAGATTAATATTTCCTCTTAATGGGGTCACTAATCACAGGAATGGGGCTTCCCTGAAGTTCTTTAAAATGTTCTTATTTTTTTTTCCCCCACTCTGTATGTAGTTTAGTACAAAGTTTGTAACTTCAGAGTTGGACATCCTGCACAATTTAATTCAACTCCTTCCTTTCACAGATTAAGAAGTTGAGACTCAGAAGATTTTGGTGATTTGCTCAAGGACAAAGCAGAAAAGTCAGGATTAAAAACCTGGCTTTCAATTCCCAGTCCAGCTCCTTTTCTTACAGTATGCTTTTTTTTTTTTTTTTAAAGCAATTAGTTGTTGGCTATGGAATGAAGATAAAAGAGCACGTGAAACTTTGGTTTAAATTTTTTTTTCAAACCATCAAACCCCATTTACACTTCCACAAGTTAACAGATAGCTAGCTATTCTCCACTTACAACAGAGGCAATATATTAAAAATTCAAACACGAACATATAAACCAGTACTTACTTTATAATGTACGCGTCACGGCATTCCTTAGACAGTTCTCTGGGTGGACTCTATGCTTCTTTAGGATACAATCATTGGATTTATTCAGAACTTTCTACAGTTCCTCTAGATAAAAAATCAGACACGTCAACACACTCTCTTCTACTGCAGCGGTGGGCAATACTATTTTTTATGTTATTCTCATTTTCAGTTCAAAAGGTAAAGTCCCTAAAAAGCATCCTTTGAAAAATCTGCTAATGGGAGCTCATATCTTGGGAAACGGTGTAGAAACGTAGACAAAGTGGAGCCACAGGACCTTGGTTCAGCTCTTTGCCACAGCACTTCCTGGGGAGGTTAATATAGAAACTTGACCACGTAAGGAGTTGCATAAACTTTGGCAAAATGCCCAAACAAGGGCTGCAATGTGATCTCTCTCACCTGTTGGGTCTGTTTCTGTTTCACGCTCATTGAACAAAATTCCCGCAGAGCAGGGTACCCCTGGAGGAAGTCTGGACTGTGTGGAGGTAAGTGAGTGACTTTTATCCCTTCTCTTAAAGAAGTGTACCCGGGGGATGCCACTGGCGGTCACCCCTCAGACTTCTGCTTTGAGCAGTATGGGTACGGAGGACAAAATTTATTTTTAGAAATTCTAATAATGAATCTGTTTCACTCAAGCAGTTAGCAAATGTCAAAACCCCCTTCCAAAAAAGAAAGAAAGAAAAAAAGATACGGAAGCTAAATCTTATAACTGCTTACCAAAATATTTTGTTCCATGAGTCTTTTAAACAGAGTATATATACAGTGTTAGATTTCTAGACATAAAATTCTGTTTATAAACTTTCCAAGATTTGGATATAGTAACTGTTGCTGCAAGCTTCCAGTGTTTTCTCATCTTTATCCTTGAGATTTGACCGATTGGTAGTTGGAGGCTTGCAGAGTTTATGAAAATGCTCACTGTCTATTTTAGCTACTTGCTGAATCCTATTTGCTAACATTTTAAATCACTGCTTAGCTTGATCTCTAGTCCCTTTCTTAACCAGTACCACAGAATCTCAATTATTATAATGTAGTGAAGTGAGATTTTTATGGTCCATATAAAATTGTTTGCAAGAATCTCTGGCAAAGTATTGTCTTTGTTGATGTTACTTTTGCCTTTCATCAAAATTATTACATCTCCAGGGACAAATTAAATGTTATTTTTTCTGGCATGCCTCACACTTTATATTTTGGTCTAGTGATTTCTTTGGCTTACTCATATATTCTGAGAAACCAATTGTCAACACATAGTTTAGATTTTTTTAAGCTGATAACTTGTAACGGTCATTATATCAGATCCTAATATTCTCTACATGGCCTCAGGGGGCTCACTGGAAACTTAGAATAGATTTTTTCTAAATTATCTAAAAAAATTAATATATTTAAAATGTATCAAGACTAAAAATGATTGATGCTAGATCAACATAACAGCTTATATAATGTTTGTTTGCTTACATTCTTGGCTGAAATGTGAAAAAGTATTAAATTGAATCTCAGTTGAATTGTATAGCTGGTGACCATTTTATGCACCAGGGGATCGTGCCTCCCCAGCAGGTGGAAAGATATTGTTTATTATGATTCCATTCTTCCTTTTGTAATGACTCCTGAATTTGTTCTGTTGGGGAAATTTTGATAAAACTATAGCTGTTGTCAAATATACTTATCTTTTACTTTTGTTTCATTATTATTGTTGTCGCTGCTGCTGTTGTTTTTTGTGTTCATTTGTTTGTTTTTGCTGTTCTCAAGTTTGAAAATTACCCAGACCATAGCTGGTTCATAGATTGTACAATGCATATTTTCATATATTTTCTGCCTACAGGCTTCAGATTCATCTTTACTTAAAAAATACAAAGATGGTCCATAAATGTATAATGAGAGAATTTCAGAAGACTACTTCTTTTTCCCAGTATGTAAAAAAATCTGACTTTATGAACGACATGTTAAAGTTGTGCAGAGTACGTACCTGTAATTCAGTAAACCTTGCATGTAACATTGTTTTAAAAGTCAGTATTGAAAACAGTGTTTAAATATTTTTAGGGCATCGACCTTCTAATCAAATATTATAAAAAATAAATTATTTTGTAGCAAAACATATAGATACTAATATTTTGTACTGTACTGAGTAGTCACCTATACCATTTAAAATGTTTTTGTTATATTAAATTTGCAAGTTTTAAAAGCCATTTTTACATAACTCTGTAGATTCTTTTTTTTCCTTTCAGGACTACTTATTTTTATGTATTTGCTAGTAGCTATGTATTTTTATTTGCTAGTAGCCATGTCCTACGAGCAAATAATCAATTTTCTGCCAACAAGCCAACCACTTATGTGGTTGCATTTATGTAGGCAAAATATTTGTTCCCAGAAAAAAAAATTTTAGTGTGCTGCCTTTTTAAAAAAATGAAACAAGTGCTTTAATTGTGTGACTGAAAGGTTTCCTTTTTAGCACATATGAGCATTTAAATGTCATTTCCAATTTATTTTATATGTGTTGGATAGGAGCACTTCAGTTTATAAAAAGTATTTAGCTGGTCAGAAGAAATTAAAAATATGGAAAGATTCTTTTTAAGAGAAATATTTTAAAGCCATTTTAATATGTACAGAGCGCTATCATATCAGGTTAAGAGTCTGAATGCTCCAAGGGCACTGAATAACTTTCAATTGCATAACCATGCTAAGCAGACTCTCTTATAAGATGATATGTTTTCTATTGATTCATTTGGCTATACATTCAAAAGTGTCATGTGCTAAAACATTTCTACTCATTAAATATATTAAGAGATGAATTTAAATAAAATTAATAGCAACCGCTGTCCCTCTGAAACTTTCTTTTACAGGATCATACAGCAATCAAAATCTGACATCCAATTAGAGAAAAAGGAAAAGGGCAGGGGGAGAGGACAGTTTTCATAATATCAAGTTTTGCTGATAGCGTAAGATGGTAATGGACTCAACTTACCAGCTTATAATACAATTTTCATTTTATTTTAAACATATTTTGCATGATATAAAAATAATGATCACAGTGAGCTTTACCAATTGTTATTGCTATAAAAATGAATGCAGAAACCAATATTTTTAGTGGAAATAAATTATATAGTCATTATTCTTTTTTAAAATCACAAGAGAAAAACCTCAGCTGTTTGGTCATTGGCAGAAAACCAGTCTTTTAAGGAGGTCTTTTGCAGATGATCTCCAGTCCATTTCTGTAACATTATCCACATGGTTCAGGAAACTGACTTTTGTCTTTGTTACCAGGTCCCACAAAGTCTCTGTGTTCATGGTTCTAACATGGCAACACCGTTTTCCCATGACAGAAAAATGACGAACTAGAAAAGATACAATCTTAGTTCATATGTGGTCTTTTCCAATATGAAGGGACACAGCGACATACTTCTTCACTAAATGAAAGTCCCTGTTCACAATGCTTCACTCGATTTGTGCACGGTCGTCTGTAACAACTAGGGGAACAAAGAAGGACAGACTTTTGTTAAAGACCAAGGAGATGAATTTGTTATGCTACAAATGCACTTTTGTGTCTTTCTAAGTTTCAAACTAGAACAGAGTTACTCATTTTATCATAAAATTGTTCTCCAGTTTATAAATTGCTAAAGTTTGTGCCTGGAATTACCAAATATAAGAGGAATGGAAAAACTTAAAAAAAAAAAAAAAAAAAAAAAAAAAAAAAGGGGCTTCCCTGGTGGCGCAGTGGTTGAGAATCTGCCTGCCAATGCAGGGGACACGGGTTCGAGCCCTGGTCTGGGAAGATCCCACATGCCGCGGAGCAACTAAGCCCGTGAGCCACAACTACTGAGCCTGCGCGTCTGGAGCCTGTGCTCCGCAACAAGAGAGGCCGCGACAGTGAGAGGCCCGCGCACCGCGATGAAGAGTGGCCCCCGCTTGCCACAACTAGAGAAAGCCCTCGCACAGAAACGAAGACCCAACACAGCCATAAATAAATAAATAAAGAATCCTGGTCAAAAAAGGTGAAAAAAAAAAAAAAGTCTTGCTTGCAGAAGTAACGAATGGAAGAATGAGGTGTTGTTAGCATTAGTTCTTTTGAAGTGCTCTGTGCTTCGTCGATGAAAGTAACATAAAACAGAAATTCTGAAGGTGAGTATTTAAGGTCTGCCGACTTAGCGTGATCACGTAAGCATGGCGGAATTCACAAGACTCTGGGACTCGTTTGGAACCCAGGCTTTGGAGCGATTAAGCCCAGCCATTCTGGCAGGACTGTGGTCCCCAGGGAGGGCCCCATCCTCACTCTTGGCTGGGCTGGCAGCTGTCAGCCTCCCTCCTCCACCCGGGCTGCACGTGAACACAGTGCGGTCTGGGGGGAGGGACTGGGAGAAGGGACGGTATTCACTGTGAGGGTCCCTTTCCTCCCACCCTAGATGTCCAGTTTCTAGTGGTGGCAAAAGGACAAACGACCCAGCAGCCAATACCATCAGTAGCCCTGTGGCGCCAGTGAATGGGAGCCATCTTTGAAGGATTTTCTGGAGGATGTGTATACGTAACATGGGGCAGTGGGGATGGATATAATGCAAGAAAAATGCAAGGTGACCTGGAGATCAAACATGCACCACAGAAAAACTACAGATGTGATTTTGAAACAGCATTTCTTTTGCTCCAGAAAAGAAAGCATATCTTGTTAGAATATTATTTATTTATTTTCAGTTCTAAATACAATTACATTATTATAAGGCCACTGGTATTCCTTTACTGAAGAGATACAATTCTCAATGATCAATGTAAGTTGCTGATTAAGGCAGTGAACCACAGAATGTATACTCTGCCTGCCACAATTTTGGAATAAATAGGAAGAGAAAATGAGTATATATATATTTTCAAAATATTAAACTATCTTTTTTTGCTTCAGTATATGCATAAAACCTGGAATTATACACTTAGAAAAATGACCATGGGGAGAGAGTCAGTAAATAGAAAGCCATTAAGAAACAATGTATGCGATGAGGAGAAATACAATGACAGAAATCTTTTCTACTAAGTTAATGTAAGAATTCTGTAGAAAAATATGGCTGGTTAGTTTTATGTAAACAAAAATTTCAGGTTTTTCAATGTATACTGGGTTCACTTGGATTCAATATGAAAAAATGGTTTCATGATCTTTAATAAGATTTAGTATCTATACTCTGCATTTTTGAAATATCCTTTTGGTGATTAGAGTAGGATATGCAAGTAAAATTGGAATATCATTGCCCAGAATATTCTAAAGAGGAAAAACAAGGATTCCTATCAGGTCTTCTGAAATGATAATGGAAGAAAAAAAATGTCATTAATGAGATACCTAGATTCATGGAAATCTCCTCATGCAGTAGCTAACATGTTAGTGTGGACAAATCATCAGAAAGATTAACTGAAGTGGGAATACAAACTCTTGAGAATCAAAAAGAAGGACACTTTATTTACTGAAGATAAAGGTAATGATGAACATTCATGCAGATACTAAATTGTAAATAAATGGAAGTATTCATGCAGATACTAAATTGTAAATAAATGTAAATAAATTGTAATTATTTACAATCATAAATAATTGTAAATAAATAAATGTAAATAAAGTTTTAAGTCGTGTGAATAATCGTCTGTTGAAAGGGTGTTATCACCATCTGTAAAGAGTGGGTGGAAGAAGAGAACCCACTGAGAACTCCAGTGATGGACAGCAAGTGGTCAGAAAACCTAAAGGACAACCAGGAAAGCACAATGTGGTCTCACTCAAACCAGAGGAGAGCCTAAAGAGAAACTACGGAAAGGACAGGTTTACAGAAAGACCAAAGTGTCCATCGGATTTGACAATGAACGGTCTACTGAACTTGATCGTGGAATATTAGGGCATAAACCAGGTTCCAGTCGGTTGAATAAATGAGAGATGAAAGAGGTGAACAGATAAATGCCAAATGCCTGGTCTTGGTGCAACTCAGAAGACAAGGACAGAGCTTGGTTGCTACAGAATGCTCAAAATTGCAGTGAGATGCCAATAAAATAGAAAAAATTGAGGGGGACAAACACTAGAGTTGAGGACATGGAAGATATGGAAGGGAGAGGGCGTGAGTGGTGGAGCGAGATGCTGAAGGAGGGTGGGAGCAAATGTCAAAAGCACAGGTCTGGCTTATTCTCAGATCAAAGAGGAAGAGGTTCAGGGGTTAACAATGAAAGTGTCTGAGTCCAAGAGACTCATTTTTTTCTGGTGAAGAAGGGAGCAGAATCAGGTTTAAGGAATGTCTTGAGTAACCTCTAACAACGTATGAATTTATTTCTCTGATTCCATTAAATATTATACTTCGCTTAACTATTTTCATTTTTAGATACAATTCCACAGAAAACGGTATCATCCTATCCTTTGTAACGCTTGCACATGTTCTGCACTTAGAACAGCTGTACAGAATTACATCTGATGGCATAATCATTTTGTTGGGGGCAGGTGTGCACTACCTGGATGTATTTTGAAAATGCTCCACAAGTGACTGTCCTATGCATCTGTTCTCTAACTCATGTGGAGAGCTACTACCTTAGTCTCTGGGACAAGGATTTAGTGCATTCTGAGCTTGGATCTGGTTTTGGTTCCCAGGACTCCCATCTTACTTATTTGGGAGCAAAGTCTCACAAAAATTTAGCATTGGTTACAAAATATCAGAATTCATCTTCCAGAACTTAACTAGTTCCATTCTAACAAAGAACCAGTAGTTTGGTTGAGAAAACTGCTTTGCGTTGAGAAAACTATTTCCAGTAAGAGAAATGAATACAGTTTATGAAGATTTCTTACCTGCATGTTTGATGCTGAAACTTCTTTCCTTTTAAGAAGCATTTCTGCGGAGTTTCTGTACATTCACAGGCACATTTTCCAGGGTTCAGGGGTTGATTTCTTGGGCAGGTTCTTTTACATACGCACTGGCATGTGTTTTCATCAAATTCTCTGTTGGCCGCACACGAGCTGGGGAAGAGTTTGTTTTTACAGACACACTGGCATGAGTTTCTGTCTAGTTCCTTGTGGGGTCCACAGCTGGAAGGCCAAAGCCCCCCTCTGCAGATGCACTGACAGGTCTCTTCATCCAGCTCCTTGTTGGGCCCACAGATGTCATGGAATCCGTCTGCAGAGTCTAGACAAACACAGTCAGGACATCTTTACTATCCCTTACTTGGTTCTGGGTGTGGTGGGAAACAATAAAAAGCCTTTAAAAGTGTTTTCATTTCCATGTTGTTCATTAAAGGGTTGTGCACACACACAGGTAGGTTCCGTTACAAAGAAGTTCAAAATAATACCAATACGAAGCAGAAAGTGTCCTATTTTGTAGTGAGTGATTTCAAAGCATGAAAATGAATATTGTACATGTGATTTTAATATTACAATATTTGTTAATCAAAATAGAGACATTTAGTCTTTAATACAGCATTCGGCTTACCATCTCCAACATTAGAGGAAAAAATAAAATCTTGCTGAGCCAGGCATCTGCAGATGTGATTATTCCATATGTAATCTGTGGGGCACGTCTTGTTTGCAGCCTGGCATCTGTGGGAGAGATGGGTTAAGCAAGAGAATAATTGTTACATGGAAGGGATCATCTCTTTTCTTACCTATGTGTTACAAAATCAACAATGCTTGTAAAAAAGCATTAAGATGATGTAAGAATATATAAAATGAAATGCAAACATTCCCTCTCAAACTGCTCCCACCCACAGGTGCTGTCAAATTCTAATCCCAGAGGTGACCACAGTTAGTGGAATGGTCTTATATCATTCATTCCAGATTTCTATCTTTTTAAGGCAAATACATTTATTTGTATAATCACATACTGTTTTACTTCGTGCAAAAATGGGATAAAGACTTTTATACTATTCTGAAATTTCCTTTTTCCATTAAACAATATATTATGGACCTCTTTATATGTCATTTCATGAAGTTTGCTCCATCATTCTTACTGGCTGCATAGTGGTCCATAAATGGATGTGCTATTATTTATTTTATTAATCTCCTATTGGTAATCATTGGAATTTCTTCCAATTTATGGCTTTTTCAAACAATTCTACAGGAAACATCCTTATACATGCATCTTTACGGCCTTATTTCTGAAGCACAGATGCCTATAGCTGTAAAGGATCCATGAATACAGATTTCCCACTCCTCGTTCCACAGAAAGGAATCAAAGACCATGTTCTTTGTTGTTATTCTAGTTTTTCCTTCCCTTCTTCCTTCCATCTTGCTTATTTATTTAACTAAAAATCTGAACATATTGGCTTCAAATGCTCCTTTGATGTGCTAGTTGTCTCACTGTTGCCTAACTGGGACCCCTTCGTGTTGGCGCCTGTATGGCATGACCCCTTTATTTTTCCAGCTTCTCTGCTTTCTGGGATGAACAGATGCCATACACTCATGTTGCCCATTTTCTCCCCCATGCCTGCATCAGCCATCCCTTCAGGGAGCCCTAATTCTCTTTTTTGGATAAGAGCATTATTATATTTGGGGGAATAGGTTATTGATCTTAAGCAAGAAATACCTGTACATATTTTTAGGCAAAAAAGTTCATAGTGCTATTTCCAAATCCAATTGAACATTACTGGGGTTTTAAATTTAGTCCTTTGACTTCAACTAATAACTTCCACTAAAATCTTGGTTTCTAACCATCTTTGCTTAAATATAAGTATATATTGAGATATTTGCTTTATCCTGCAAATACTACATGCTTTTTCTTTTCATCTCATTATTTTGAAAGTGGAAAACATTTAAGTGATTATCAGAGTTAAAATTATGAGAAAAAGTATATTCAGAGAAGGTCTTTTGGATTCATATCTCCAGCATGCTGTTTTAATAGCTTTTGGTTTGTATCATCAGTGTTTCTTTTTGCAAAGAAAAGATGTAAGTCTATATGTATGTATTTTTTTCTTATTTTTTTACACAGAAGATAGCATCCCTTATACACTGTTCCAGACCTTGCTTTTCACTGAATAGTATTTCCTGGAGAATATTATACTTTCCTAATAATTTGAGGTATTCCTGAGAGCAAATCTCTACTCATTACATATTTTTGTCATTATTTTCTTGGGAAGTCATGAACATGTTTCTGTTCCACATAAAATCTAGACAGTATTTAACAATTTGCCAAAATAGTATCATTGCTTTTTAAAATTTACATCCTACCCAAAACTTTAGCAGCCTTCCATCAAATAAGAAGCAGTTATGTGTAAGTGTATAACAGCAATGCAGTTAATCCTGGCTCATGAAACTCAAGTCACTCTTCTGTCTATCAATGATGGTGAAACCATTCTGGCTACACTGTCCCAACATTGACCTATATGTGGTTTAAGTAATACATTCCTGATACCATGTTGGTATCAGGTGGGTACAGTGCTGTTGCGGTTGCGGTAGAAAAGCATGTTTAATTTTTCCAACATGTGATTTATACTGCCGTTACTTAAGCCAGTGTTTTTCCAGCTGTTAGCTGCAACCCATTAGTGGATCTTGAGCTCAATTATATGGGCTGGGAAATGCATTTTTAAAATATAAAAGAATAGCATATAATAAAATATGAACTACTAGGGTACACGTGGTAAATAATGTTTTCTGCAACTTTATTTCAATTATATATATATGCATATAAATATTTTTGAAATGTATGTAATGTGCATGGACAGACACGTGTGTATAAATATGCATATACAACCCCACACACACAACCTCCCTGTCTCCCACGTGTGGTGTATGTGTGTTTGTGTATAGATGGTTGCAATGCCAGATGTATTTGTTTTAGTTACAGTCATTAAAGTTGACAAAACACATCTAAGCTATTTAAATGGGAAGTGTCAAGAATAATCTCCATCACTAGCCTAAGTGAGGTTGGTGAAAGATAAAATCTTCAACTGCAGGAGTATGTGTTAATGTGTCTGTGCTTACGTTTAAATATGTATGCAAAACTGCTTATCCCAAACAGGTATGAAGCAAAAACAATTTCCTCTCTCTTATGTAGTGAGGAAAAATATAGTTTTCTCTCTAATATTTCATATCTTCAGAAGTATGAATTCAAAAGTATGGACTGTGTGTAGAAATGAATGTAGGAAATGACATTTCTGGAAGTGTCATAAAAATCAAGAAGGTGCCTTGCCTAGTTTTATAGAATTAAATAATGATTTCACAGTTCTTTTGCTTTTGAATGTTCATGATAAAAATACGGCCTTCAGAATAACACTTTCAATTATGTTATACCTGAAATGTTTTGCCAGCATCAACTTTATATTGCCAACTAATTATGGTTTGCTCAAAGTGAATTAAATATTTTAATTTCTAATATTCTTAAAACTTAAATTTCTAGAAGAATATAGCTTCAGAAGCTTTGCCAAAAATAAAAAAAACTTCTACACATCAGTGTTAACACACAATTCAATGCTGAAATTTGGAATCCTGCTAAGATATGACTTAATTAAACATATATTTGACTATACTTCAATAAAAAAGCATATTTGGATAGAATATATTTTTATAATTACTTGAAGTTCCCTGCTGTAAAAGTGAATAGCATCTTCTTAGTGTTTAAAGCTTCTCATGTGAAAAGATGGGAGACAATTTCCAAAATCTTGTTATGTTAGAATGAAAGGAAATGTTTTCATGGTGGATAGAAGATTTAGCATAATTTACTTACCTTCTACACATCTTAATTTCCAAAGCATTTTTATCCTATTGAAATTTCTCTTTGAGTTCTGAATATTAACGTGTGTAAACATATTTAAAAATTTTATAAATTAGTTATCTTGTATACTGTATTTATAAAACTTATTGATTCAAAGGCACATTTTGTTTGCATAGAAAAGCAGAACATTGTGCAATTATTTGTGAAGTAGATTTACATTGAGAATCATATGTAAATAGGTTAACTTTCCTACTTTTCCTTTCCCATCCCTACACACACTAACACATCCACAATCCCGCTGATCATTTGTATGGAGGGTAAAGATGCTTTTCTAAGAATTATTTCATTAATTATTTCAAAACTTCACTTGGCTGGTTTGGTAGCTATTACTTTTTGCTAATTAAAACCGGGGAACAAAAATTTAACGGTTTGTGTGTTAGAGAACAACAAATTTAATGATTAAATCAATTTTATTTTGCCATTGATCTCCTTTTGAAATGCTAAAAGATTAATCTGCTCCAAATATGTGTTAGGTTAAATTCTACATATTGGGTAATAATTACTAGCTCTTGTGCATTGAACATTGTAGTAGGCTATTTTGTGCATTCTATGTTTCGGACTCTCATCTCTACTTTTTGGCACTCGGGTTTTTATATACTTGAAATTCCCTGACTCTCCAAATCAATATTTAAGGAATGAAGACATACTACCACCTTTATTTGGCATTAGAGCTGAGCTGAAATGTTATTCTTTTTCAAATAACTATAATCTTGGTAATATATTTCTAAGTGGAAAAAATGAACTGCATCTTGATTTATATTAAAATGGTTATTGATGTAATTTACTAAGTATCTCTTTAAAAATATTTCATAGGTTGCTCAAAATGAATGTTGACATTAATTGAATATTAATTCAACTTGTAGCACTCAATGACTTTTTTAAAAAGCAAATTCTTTCTATGGAGATGAATTGTGCTGTTAATCAATTAATCTCATTGGAAGCTCTTTTAATAAGGTGTCTTTACAATATCCCAGCAGATTAAAATTCTGCTGATCATGTGGCATCTATAGTCCACAGGTGTGTTCTTCAAATAGCCATCCTTTGCTAAGTCTTGTTAAAAGTGGTTTGTGATCCAGTAGTATCAGTTTGAAAGCATGTACTACGAGCTCTCCTTTACCCCTTCCAAGGAGCTTCACGTCATTCAGTTGGACATCCAATAAGATGCTCTTGTACTCCATTGTGAAAACAGTAAGGGGAACTCTGACTACATAATTAATTTTGAAAAATATCAAAATAGGGTTTTGATTTCCTAACGGCCAACTGTTGATGTTGTTTGAACTTTGCCCACTATGATCAACATCACTCAAACCTGTAATACATTCGGGGTTAATATCAATCCAGACCCTTTTTGCTCAAGATTGCTCTCAGCATAGGAGGTGGAGGGGCAACTATATTCTTTCATTATCAGAGCCACAGAGCCCTGGGTAAAACCAGCGCCCTGGTTTCAATAATTTTATTCCAAAAGTCTTTGAATTGTTGTGTTCATCTTGAGTTCATCATGCGTGGCCCTTGAATACACTCAGCAATCTACACAGATGTTGATTTGCTTATATTTTTGTAAGAGTGGTAAATATCAAATGAAAAGTGGTTAAGTAAAAATGGCCTTGATAGTGAATGTTATTAAGTAGCTTCTTCAGTACTATGGGTAGAAATCAGAATTATATTCATTTTAAAGGCTCTATATAAATTGTCTGAAAAAAGGAACATGTTTAACAGAAATATATCTAAATAAAATGCATATACTTATCATACCTGGTATTGATTTTTATTGATTTCATGCTAATTTGTGCTTACGTCTGCTTATGTTACTTTTTTGCTTGTGACTGGAAGAACAGTGGATGGAGTTGGGGTTGTTAGGATATAAAAAAAAAATAGTAATTATGTCTGATTAATGAAAATCCATAGTTTTAATCATTTTTCTAGACTTAATAAGTGAAAGGCTAATACAATAGTTGCATTAGTATAAAAAGTGGGCTTAGACATCTAACCTTTCACTTTTTGTGTGAATATAAATGATTGTTTTAAAGCAGGTACCTGCCACATACAACAACTCAGCTACCATCTGAGACCTGGATATAGAGCGTGAGTTATGCCGTGTAGTCATTGCTTGGCTAGCTGCGTGCAGGAGCGCTCGTTTTTGAGTTGCATGATCACTAGAACTGGCGCACAACAGCACAGGATGCTAGGATAAGTCTAGAAGCCTAGGTGCTTTCCTTTTTTAAATTTTTAAACTTTTTGGATTTGCTTGGATATACAAGGTTGAGAGAGGTATGGTAGGTTGAAACAATGGAAATCTAGCAGTTACTCTATTTGTCAGTTTGTCACTTTTTATCGCTATATTTAACTTGAACTAACAGAATTAGAACAGAGAAATGATAAAATAGTAACCAGGAATTCAGTAAAAATGTCCTTCAATAGCCACTGGTCTCATTATCTCATCACAGTCACATCTCAACAAGAAAGCAAAACCAAAACCCAAACAATGACAACATGTGTTGAGGGCATGAGAGTGTCGCTACGACATCAAAATGACTGGTTGAGGGCAGCGTTTCGGGGCAGGGAAGTAGGGCTGAACAGGGGTCACAAGGGCAGTGAGACATTCTGTAAGACAATATAATGGTGGATACCTGTCATTATGCATTTGTCAAAATCCAGATAATGTGCAACAAAAAGATACTAAACTATGGATTTTAGTTGATAATGTATCAGTATTGGCTCATCAATGGTAACAGATGTACCACACTAATTATACTCCAATAAAGACCTATTTAAAAAAAAAAAAAAAGATGTTAATAATAGGGGGAACTAGTTGGAGGAGAGCGATGGGAACTCTCTGCTTCCTGCTCAGTTTTTCTGTAAACCTAAAATTTCTAAAAAAGTCTATAAATTTTTTAGAAAATGATCGGTAGATGTGGTCTAATAATATGGACATTTATTAAAAATAATCATCAATGTGATCTGGGTAAACCTGACATTAAACGTCACAAAATCTTTGATCTAATAGCCCCTACCTATGGGTAACATTACAGAAACAACCTAGCGCAGAGGAGGTACTGATGAAGTCTCCTCAGTCATATACATTTTGCTGTCATTTCTCCCAGCCAGTCAGCAAGCCATAGGGATGCTGTGCTCTCCATTATTAACTTTTAGAAAGCAGAAACCAGAGAGCCCGAAGACAGGCACGCTATACAGCATGGCTGGCTTCCTTTTGGAAAAAAATACGCTTCAGGGTCTGGGATCTCTTACCTGAGTTCATATCATAGGTGCTCATTTGAAGGTGTTTGACAATATTTAGATGATGAGCTTTGTAGGAAAGAGGATGAATAGACATATGAATTAAGATTTCAAAATTAATTGCATATGAACCTAGGGCTTGAACTGCAAAGAGGATATTTTCAGGGAAGAATAAAAATTCATGTTTTAAAATGCTGAAAAAAAGGGTAGTTTCTGATCAACTGGTGCTAGACTATGTCACAGTTTAATTGGCAGGTAAATTATCTTCACATTTCTGCTCTGAAATAGTTTATTAAAATCAACACGCTATTCTGTTTATCTCTATTTTGTGTAAAGCAACAATGTACAATCTTGAAATTAAAAGGGAAATAATGAAAAATTAAAAAGGGAAAAAGAAAAACTCATGGATATTCAAATTTCTAAGCATTAGGACTAAGGATCCATTGTAATAGATGAACAGTCCAAAGACACTCAGATTCTAAATCAAAGGTTTTCGTGGCTGTAAATCTACTCTGTTTGTTGAAGAGATGAACTGTCACAAGAATGAAGTTTCCCTAATAAACCTGAATAACTAACTTCTTAGAAGCAGGTATGCTTTATTGGGTATCTTAGTAAACAATGTTAACACTTTTGTAAAAGAAATAAAGGCAGTAAACAAACTCACAAATTAGCCTTCAGGCTAGATTTGCCAATTTTTGCACCTTTCTTCACCCTTCCTTTTTGTCTTTCTCACCATAACATGACTCTCCCCCAAAGACTGATAAGCTTCTTTATCAGGCTGAAATAATACATATCCTCTATCTTTATTAACCCTTAAAACAACTCAAGGTGCCTTGGCCATGGGGAGCAATGTCTTGTCATTTTTCTACTCACAAAACTCCCTATGCTTCCCCAGTACCTGTACAGAGACAAAACACCACAGGCTGGTGCTCAAAGCTCCAGAAGCATAGTCTCAGCACTGCCTTTGTCATTTATCTTCTACTGCTTTTACAGATTTAAACCCACTTAAATTATTCGAGTCTATTCATTGTCCCCAGAACGTGTTATTTTCTCCAGGATAACTTCAGGAACGTTGTTAATGATAACCAATTAACTAACCAATAAATTTACCACTGGGTAAAATTAACTTCAAGGCACTTGTCTCTCAAATGTGACATCTCTCTCCTTTGATTTTATTCTTTTCCTAATGCTTGAATATTGCCTTCCCTATAGTATAATGTCATAGAATAATCATGAAAAAACGATCTATCTATCCATCCAATGGAATACTATGCAGCTGTTTAATGAACAAACCAGGCCTACAGAAATCAATATGATTACATCTATAAAACATACTGTTGAGACAAAAACTAATGGCCCAACTTTAACACAAAAATTTAAACACACAAAGGTGTACCCTATAATCTCTTGTGGTATGTTAATACATCCACCTGCTATAAAAATAGCAAAGCACGAATGAGAAAAGTACAATTTCTGCATAGTGGTTACTTCTGGGAATCAAGGATGAAGAACGGTGATTGGGGCTTTGGGTTGTATCTTAAGTGAATATGACAAAATATTTGTTAAATTTTGAATTGGGGCAGAAAGATATGTCATTGTTTTGTCCTTTACTGTATGCTTGAAGTTGTTGTTTTTAACTTCAAGAAGTTAAAAATGCAGTAATGACTGCACCCCCAAAGGGATGAATTGGCTCCTAATTTAGTTTGAATCTCTGCTTTCCTACATTTTTAGTTGTGTGACATTGGGGAAAGTTACTTGATCCCTCTGATTCAGCTTCTCATGCGTAATTGAGACTTTCTCTCTCACTCTCTTGCTTACCCTCTTTCTTCCTCACCCTCTCTCTGTGCGCCTAGCACATAGTAGGTCATTAATAAATGCCTATGTTATCTCTGTATCACGTCCTTCAGGTCCTGGAGTCAGTCCTAACCATTCTTAAGCTTTTTCTGATATTTGATCCTCTCACCACTCCTTTCCTTCAACTCTTGTTGGCTTTTGCAATATCTTTTGGATTTGGTAATATATTTCTCTCCCAGTTGTTATGCCTAAGTTTTCTGATTGGTCTCTCTCAGTCTCCTGCTAGTCTGTGATTTCTCGAGTTTCCTAAACATTCATATTCCCCATGGTGTCATCTGCTGTTCCTCTTCCCTGCTTATGTCCTATATTTTCCTTGGCTGGTTTAATTTCTTCCAATTGCTCTAAGTGCCAGTTGCATGCCGGCAGCTACCCAACGAGCATGTCCCCCACCCCAGTGTCTCCCCAGCTCCAGGTCCACTGCCTAATGAACGTTTCACTCTGATTTCCCAGAGATGCTGCAAAAACTCAAAGTACACATGTAAATACTAAATTCTCCTTTTCAAACCCGTTCTTCCTGTGAACAGGTGTTCCCCGTCTTTTTGAATATCATACATGCAGTTTCATCTTCAACTTCTCCCTCTTTGTCATCCCACACACGCAGTTGCCAAGTCATATACTTTCTTATATTTCAAATGTCTTTCCATCCCCACTTCCACTGCCTTGGTACCCACTCTTATTATTTCTCTCTTGGATTATTTCAGAAGTTTCCTCTCCACTTTTTCCAACTCCTGTTTTGCTTCTCTAATTCACGTACTACATTGCCACCAGGCTGTTCTTTCTATCACATAAAATGTAAATATCATGTCCTACATGTATCTTTTAGTGGTTGCTGAGCGACTGGAAGGGAAAGAGAGAAGAAGTCCATCCTTGGAATGGCGTTTGCACTTCTGCTGACCTCTCTGGACTTCCGTAGATCCTCTCCATCACACACTCTGCTGCAGTCATGCATCCAGCGTGACCTCCTCTCCCACACCAATTCCAGTCCTAAGGTTACATGTCTGACTCACTTATGGGATTTCTTCTGGAATAGCAATCCTATCTATCTATCTCTATAGCCTAGCACAACAGTAGTACCTAGAGGGCACATAATAACTGTTTGTTGAATGGCTGAATGAAGCAGAGCATAGTGTATTATACACTTATTATATTAGATATATTTGTGTATATTTGTACTCTGGTACATAAGTTGCTTTAGCTAAGAAATTACATAATCCATTTATAAAAATCCTACGTTCCCTAGCACAGTGCTATGCACATAGAAGACTCAACATAAATACTCATGAATGAATAAACACCAAGTAGAAAAATCTTGGACATCGCTTCTTAATCATAAATGGCTCCCTCCATAAAAAGAGAATCTCCATCATTAACGGGGCCATAGAAACTCATGGAATTTAATCTGAAGGAAAATATAAGAGGAAATAATTGGAAAAAAGAGAATAATCTATGAGAACATCAATATGAATAGGATAACTGACCATTTCTGTTAGAGATACTCTCCTCTACCTCTGAATTTATGATATTTTTTGGCGCTACTGCTATTGAGACTTGAATTTTGTTTTGAAAATACTAGAAATGCTATATGCTATTGGGGGAAAGCATAGGGTCAAGAAGAAGGAACACTTGACTTTTTATCTCCTTCTGACACTTTTTTTTTTTTTTTTAGTTTTTAGCTTTGTATATGCTAATTACAGTTCTAAGACTCAATTTTCTCCTTTGTAAAATGTTAGTAAAAATAGCAGCCAATGTTTATTGAATGATTACTGTGTGTGAGGCACTGGGCTAATATGCAACATGAATACTGATAATAAACATCATTACACCCTCGTGAGTTAGATGTTATCACCATCATCATCGTTATTCTATTATGGTATTATAATCTTAGATTAATATGTAATATAGTATCCTGTTATTGAATAGATTGTAAGGATTAGGTTATAAATCTTACACTGTATTATGTTATATGTAACATTTTATTTTTTTGTTTTAAAGATGAAAAAGTGCCACAAAAAGTTTATAGAACTTAGCAAAACTCAAAAGGGCTAGTGAGCAGAGGATGAATTTTCCAACCAGGAAGCACCTCCAGCGAGCACACTCTGTGTTCTGTGGTGTCTGTCATCAAGGCCACCACCTGGCAGCACTAGTTATGAGCATGAGACCATGCGCGGCTTGGTGCACAGTAATATTTAGGAAAATAAATAATAACAATAATAATATCAATATAACGCACGTTGTCCCTTGACTATGAATGCTCAGAGGTTAGGGGCAGTGAAGCTCATCTCTGTCCTCTCTCACAGTCCCTAGACACATTCTTTGTCCTTTTTAGAGACTCAAGAATTATTTTATGAATGACTCATTTTGTGAATGATTCTTAGTTATATTTGTTCTTAAATAACGTAAAACGAATGATCTGCTACTTATTTAACCTCATAATAATGTAAACATAACACCAAGCATCTGGAAAAGACATGACTTGCCTTCCTCCTGACAGCAGTGGTGGGTGAGAGCAGGGCTGGAGCAGAAATGGGGCATTGCTGCATCTGAGCGGGATTTCATCTCCATAGAAAGGAGTGATGGGAAGCCCTCCCCCTGAAGGAATCATTATAATCTTGACTTAAAGTGTCACCATAAAGATTTTAAGACGTCTACCATTTTGAACCTCAACTAATTTCAAAATTATAGTTAATGAAAGGGGTCTTTTTCTCTTGGCATTTCAAAAATCAATTTTACTGAGGAATAATTTGCATATAAGAAAATGCTCCTATTTTTTAAAATTTGTTTTGTAAAAAATATTTATTTATTTAGGCTGCGCTGGGTCTTAGTTGCGGCATGCAGACTTCTTAATTGCAGCATGCGGGATCTAGTTCCCTGACCAGGGATCGAACCCAGGACCCCTGCATTGGGAGTGCATAGTCTTACGCACTGGACCACCAGGGAAGTCCCAAAATGCTATTTTAAATTCACTGCCTTTTTACAAATTTGTGCACCTGTGTGACGCTCACCACCATCAAAATACAGAACATTTCCATCACCCACAAAAAGTTCCCTTTGCTCAATCCCAGTCAATCCCCACCCCCTGCATCTTTAGGCAACTACTGATTGCTTTCTCTGAGTCTAGATTACCTTTGTCTTTTCTAGGGTTTCATGTAAATTGAATCATACAGTATGCACTCTTTTTAGTCCAGCTTCTTTCACTCAGCTTAACATTTTTGAGATCCATTCATAATGTTGTGTGTATTAACAGTTCATTCTTTTTAGACTGCTCAGTAATATTCCACTGTATGGATATACTGCAATTTGTTTATTCATTCACCTTTGATGGATATTGGTTTGTTCTCAGTTACAGGCTAAAGAGCTTATATAACATTTGTCTACAAGTTATGGTGTGGAAATATGTTTATATTTCTCTTGGATAAATACCTAGGTGGGAAGTTATCGATCATATTGTGTGTATTTAAGCTCAAATAATGTTTGAGCTTAAATGTTAATCAAAACATTAGTATGTCATATGCCGAGAAGAAAAATTGTTGATACCCTCTAAATGAATATCTAGTAGCTATATAGGTTAAACACTGTTTTCTCATACGAAGCCGAAGTTAAAGTTAATTTCTCTTAAAATTTAAAAAAAATTTTTTTTTAAATTATTTTACTTTTGCTGGAACATGATTATTTTGAATGTTTTAAAAATTATTATATTTATATTGTTATAGTTTATATCAATTGCTAATTTCCATATGTAATTTGACATATTACCATTTTTATAAGTAAATAAATTACTCTAAAAGTTTCTCAGCAAATAGTTATGTTCAATATTGATAGCTTTTACATTTTTATTTAACTTTTCATTATAACATTTTTATTTTGTCCTTTTTAATCCTACACTGAATGAAAAAGTAAGCTTTCTACTTCCTTTTAAATGTATGAAGCCCAGATATACTTAAGGTATATAAAGAGATATAAATGTGTCTGTGGTATTCAGATTTCATGGGGGAGGTGATTAGGAAAAAATGCCTATAAAAGGATCCTTAGGGGGTGATAATGAAAAAAAAAAAAAAGGTTGAATAGCACTACTCTAAAGGAAATATTTTAAAATAATACTTTGTTTTATTTTTATAGCTATATATGGCTGTATAACTACATGTAAAGTTATATATAGTTATCTACTTTAAAATTATATGTATATTATAAATATTACACACATACATTGATGGATATTACATACACACATAGTTATGTGCTCACTGGCTTGGAATATAAAATACATTTCTTATTGAACACAGTGAAACACACTGAAAAACACAAGAGACAAGGAAATGAATCCAACATGGATCTTAACGATAATAATAAATCTGCCCTTTAATGACTATCTCTTAGATGCTGGACACCATAGTCAGCAGTGCAGAAGCGTTCAGTATTTCCTTCAATCCTCTTTACATCTTTACATTTTACACATAAGCAAACTGAGGTTCAGACACACGAAATACCCAATGTTAAAACGCTAATTAATGGCAGGCCTAACTCAGCTCTGCTTACTAAGACCCAAGCTCTCTTTGCTCAAACGTTTGTCTCTTCTTGACCTCCAACAGCATACAGTATAGTACTTAGAAGAATAAGTAATGATGAAAGTATGAGTAAAATACACAAATGCTATGAGATATATACAGATAAATAAGTTACTTTATTTAAGAAGCATTTGTTGATGAGTGTAGTATACTTGTTTAGCTCCCAAGTTTGGAGCGTGATTAGCAGCTTCATCTGTAAAATAAGGCTAACTACCACCAACTTCACAGATGCTTTTGTCAGTGTTAAATGAGACAATGTGTGTTAGGGCCTGAAAGTAGTTAATAGCTCAATTATTTGTAAGTGTTATTAGCTGGACATGACAGAAGACATAAGCCTACCTGAAATAATCTCATGATCTAGGTTCACATGCAACAGTTACAGACCCCTAAAAAACCCATGCAAGGATAAAGTAAATATAGTCATTGCTATGGGAATTCACGAAGCAAAGGTGACTGTGGTATTTGGACAAGACAAATGCAGCAGAAAGACCTTTACCTGAACTCTGAGAAATGGATACGGCTTTGGAAAGGCAGAAAAGAAAGTAAATTTATTTTAAGCCAGGTCAGAATAGAAACAGTTACAGAGCAGGAAATAAGCATGGTATTTAGGGAACCAGACTTTGTGAAACACAGACTTGGTGAAGAATGAGAAGCAAAACAAGAAAGGAAGGCTGACACCAGAAGACAGAGGTGGAAAATCGGTGCCCAATTCTTTGAGAAGTTGAAAGTCACTGAGTTTCTGGTCAGATGAATGAAATGATGCCTTTTAAAGCTTACTTGTGACATTACACAGGAGGTGGAGACACATTTGACACAAGAAAGCTAGTATTGAAACCACTGCATTAAATCAGAAATCCATGCAGAAAGAAGCGGATCAGGATGACAGTGATGGAAGTGAAATGATAAGTTTAGGCTGGAGCAGATATCTCCCCTCCCCCCAAAATAATCAATAGCTTTCGGGTGTGATATAAGGAAAAGAAAGAATTAAGGACAACTGCGTGTTTTCAAGGCCTCAAAGAATATGAAAGGCCATTACTGTGAATAATGTAGAGGTAAATAAACGGACTTAATAAATCTTTGATTTTGTACCTATTACGTCTAATATAATAATAAACACAGCTATATAAAAGGGACTTAATAAAATATTGTAAGTCATCAATATGGTCAGATCTTGAACTATAATTCTGGAAACCATCAATACAGAGATAACAACTGAAGTGCTTAGAATGGATGAGTTGCCAAGGGACACAGGTGAATAGAACTCCCAGGGCTGCGTGAATAAAATCGCACCTACTACTTCAGGGGGCCGTTGTCTCCACTTGCATCAGTATGAATTTATTCACAGATGCCTGTAAGATTTTTTCTTTCTGTCAGTCAAATTAGGCTATCCTTGAGTTTTTCCTACGGTGTCCCTGGAAAGGTAACGCCTCCTATCTGTCACACTAAGTAAAGCAGCACAAAGAGATCCAACAGGGAAAACTGCTATTAGCCCATCATTTTTATTGTCAAGTCCACTAAAATGAAAGGTTTCTAAAAAGGTTTTTGGTAAATGTATATGTTTACCCATCAATTTATTTATACTTTTGTTACAAATGTTGGAATTATCTAAGGTTTATTTACATGCCCATTCCACATTCCCTGGCTATCCTAAAGAACAAAGAGCTGCATCCTAATTTGGGGGCAAAAAGTTCCTAGATCTCAGATGGCAATGCATAATGATTCATTATAAACTGTTCATAGAGTCAATACGTGATGCTCTATCCAGGCCCTTTATAAGATCTAATGAAGCATATGTTGCCATATACCAAACTAAAAAATAGGATGCAAAAAAAATTTGAATAACAAATGTTACTTTGATTGTTAATTTGAAGTAATATTAAGAAAAATTATTTCAAGTATTAATCAAAATTTCAGTATTCAATCCTTGCTGAAATAAAAAATATGAATCGATATATAGACAAAAACTAATGGAGACTGAAGAGAGGCAACTGAATGCTAATAGATGGAAAATAATGTATTTATATTTACTTTTTGTTTTGGACCAAAAATCTTAGGCTCAAATATTTTTAGTTTTAGCATCATCTATGAATTTGCACACCTGATTTCATGAATGTTGAATGTTGGTGGCATGTGTGTCATTCCACAGAAATACTTCTTTTATATTGTGAGCTATTTTGTCTATAACATGGGTTTTCTTGTTTCAGTTTAATTTTATGTTCACGGTGCACTTTTAAATTTGTCTTCTTTTTATTTGATGCGGAGGTATATTATCGCAAATTTCACAAAAATTCTTTCAATCAACTGTGTTTACTTGGAAATAATTTTATATTAGTAGAGGATGAAGAAAAAATAGATTTAATTCATACTCACTGTGGTAGTGTTGCTGGCAGGGAACGTCTAATAATTGAATGGACTTGTCTGTAAACATCCAGCTTAGACATGCATCGGCAGGAAGTGTGATTGGCAAAACTGATTGTTACTGGTTTGGGGCCTTGAGAGAGAGGCACTGTAATTTCAAACAACTACAAAGAAGGGACAAGAGAAGAAAAATTATACAGATGCTATAAAGCATTTTTATGGTACATGTTGGAGTCCAAAAAGAGTGAGATTAACTCTTCATGATTAGGTAGTGCTGCATAATGTATGCAGGATGCTGAAGTTTTTTATGCTTATAATGTAAAAACTGTTTTGCGTCTAATAAGTATCCTTTATCAGAATAGTAAACAGTCTATATGCTTATCTCATGTCACTATTATAAAGCATATTAGAATTTTGATAACCAACTGATGATTACAGAGCAGAGATGTGACAGACCAACATGTTCAAGGAAAAAAGGATTGTTTCAGAGTCCTAGATTATTCCAGGGGTTTAAAAACATGGCACTGATATAAATATCTTTGTGATGTAAGAGCAAAGCTATTGGTCACACAACCTAGAAATGTTTGGTTAAGTCCTATTTTATGTAAACTGAATACACAGACATAAAATACATAGATGTAAAACTGACTTTCATTCCAAATTAAACTTCAACCTCAAAGTAGTTTTACATTTATCTGAGATATCTTATGAATTTATTATGTTTAAAAGAAAAATAAATACATTCATTAGTAAAGGAGCGTTTCTGCTATTTTGACGAAGGCATTATGCAAATATAAGTGTAAAATAGGGTAGGACATTATACATGATGGTGGATTAGAGTCTTAACATTTCGTTTAAAACCTCATTCTGAATGCATTATTAGTGGAGAACTTCAGCTTTTCCTCTCCCTTCCGCAAGAACAATGTTTTAAGTTGAATATACAAATAAATTAGTGATTAAGCAAAACTAAGAGGATTTAAATTCCAAAGATTCTTAAAATCTAAATTATGATCAGAAATAATGGTGAAAGTGAAATCCTGACCATTACCTGCTTGATAAGATCAGTTCATAGTAATTTAATTGTAGTTAAACCGTGTGTTGTTTGGTACCTTTACAGACATTTGTGTAGTGCTAAAAAAGACAACACACCCCAGAGCCTTGCGATTCCACCCTTTGCTGTAATTTCATGCCAACAGTTGAAGATCATTGCAGATACTTAGGGCATAGAATTAGTTGCCCATTCTTGCTCCCTTGCCTACAGGGAGATTCATTGAAATGAATTTTGAAGAATGAAATATAGAAATGTCTAAATTATAAATGCACATTTTCTTCACTTGAAATGTACTTCTTATATATTCACGTAAAACTTCAGCTACTTTCTTAGCATAAGTGCCTTAGGAGGAATGGGCACAGACTCACATCCAGACAGGGCACCTTTATTAGCAACCCCACTTATAAGTTATGTGAACCTGGAAAGGTCATTTAACTTCTCGAAGCTGTATATTTCTTTAACAACCAGTAAATTCAGGGTAACATTTGACCCATTAATTCATGGGACTGTTTTAAAAATTATGTAAGCTAACGTATATGATTGTGATATGTATTTTGATTGCTGTGTAGATATGAGTTATTATTATTTGCATATATTCTCAAGATTCTAGATGCTTTCCAGAATATTTTCTATTCTATGTAGGTAATCTCAACATATGGCCTCAATGTATCCCAGTATTATTATTTTGACCAGTTTCTTCTCAAATGTCTCAAAAAGACATTTGTTTATGCAGTTTGGATGAAAGCCTTTTATTAGGTAAAATGTCACACTGGCAGAAATCTTTTGCACTATGTATAACTATTTTAAGAGAGAGAATTCTGTACTATCTATATAGACTACAGTTTTTCTACTTCTTATGACATCTCTCGACCCTACATTAAGAACCAGCATTACAGTAGAAATATAAAGTGGTTTAGAATTGCTTATTTAATGTTCATATTTATATATTTATAAATTACTTAAACTCTGTCATAGTGGAAATGATAGAAAGATGTACAGGTCAGCTCAGAAAAACCTAAGAATTTATGTTTAACTGGCAATTAGATATATGTACTTAGAGCTTAGGAGAGCCCCTTAAAGGCCAGCGGTATTAAAGTTGGAATTAAAGTCTTGGGCATTGATGAGATTACTTGGTGACATCATTCTGAATGAAAACAGAACACGCCTAATACTAGAAACCTGGGCAACAGGAACATATAAGGGGTGAAAAAAGGCACATGAACCAGTAAATATGTTTGGGAAGAAGTCTGATCCGACATGGAGAACCAGGAGGGGAACTGTTAAGCCAGGGGAAGCAAAAGAGAGGAGAGCTTCAGGAAGGTGGGTGTGGTCACAGGGTCAAAGGTCTTCAAGGGCGATAAGGACTGAGCGGAGAAAACTGCGTAACAGAGCGACTCTGAGGGTTGCAGCAGGGCAAGGGCCGAAGGGCAGGAGCAGGTGGGAATGAAGAAACAGGAAGGGTGGCCTCATGTGACTGGAGCGAAAGGGATGAGATGGGTCAGGCCTCGAGGGCGTTTCTGCTTACAGAATGCGTGTAATAACCACTGCAAGATCTGGCATCGCCTCAAGTGACACAAGGCAGAACAGGGCCCGGTAGCGAGGGATAAGGCACTGTGAGATAACAGCTACTGCAGAAGAGTGAACGATGCTTTCCCATCCCCAGACCTCAGCCGCATCCTTCCTACTTTCAGTGACTGCTGCCGTGCCGGCTTCCACCCTGGCGTGGTTTCCAAAGGGGAGAGAGACCACAGTGAGTGTTATCAGTGATCGTGGACAGATTTCGGCCATTCCTGGGTGGAGAATGTCCACAGTCAGGACCTGCCCCAAAGCACCAGGTGTGTATTCAGGAACTAGGGCTTCAAAGAATGTTCTAGGGAGACGGAGATCAGTAAAACGCACATTAAGACGCACCTTCCTGGTAAAATAAGCCTGGCGCTCTACTTTCAAAGGGTGGGAGGGATTTGTGTTGGTGAATACACTGACTAAAAGGGTAAAGGGACAGGTAAAGAGGCACTGAAAAAACAAATCACTGTTCAGAGAACTGTTTTTTTCCTGTAAGTTGAAGATTTTTCATAGGCATTAAAACTGTGGTGCAGTTTGAGAGAAAAATTATTTCTAATTAAGGAAAATAAATATTTAATTATTGATGTCATAGAAATGTCTCTTGTTTGAGTACAAGTAGACAATTGGCCAGCTCAATTCAGTTAATTTGATCAAAAGGAAGAAATGGGCTGAAAATTAAAGTCAAAACCCTTTTCTTCTCTTTGAAACACACAGTCCACCTCCAAATTTTGACCTGAGATTTTTCAGGCAGTTTCCTTAACTTTCTAATTGACTGTGTCAGTGTGGAAAAAATTTAAGGGTCCAGAGAAAGATGCTTTTGACCAATATTAAAGGGAAAAAGATTTTTATTCATCTGTTGACTTCAGAAGAATTAGAAACATCTACTGAGCTGTGCTGTATGTGTGGACAGTAAGACGTAATTGTGCCAGTGCCAGCTGCTGTCACACATTAAAGGAGCCGCTCTCATTTCCCACCTCCTTTCTGCACTAGCTTTAAATGTGAGTATTGATTGACTTCTTTTTTCATTTAAAATGATTAAATACAGTTTCTACTTCTTTTTAATAAGTATAAAAATTCCACTTTCTTTTTTACAGACCAATTTGTGAATTTTATATTGCTCTATTTAATCCCTATGTTACTAAGAATGTCTATAGCCCTTTTTCCTAATTAGATAGTATGTGCTCAGAAAATGTAAACATTTTTTGAGCTGAAAAATATTAATAATTAGAATCACATTATAAACTCATATGTTTCCCTAAATAAATAAACTTTTCAAATAACTGGCAACTTCCCTTTTCTACTAGAGATATAAGAATAACCAAGATCTTAGTCTTAAAAAGAGATAGACATTAATTAGAGTCCTGCATCTGTGCTACTTCTGTGATTTGGAAAAATTATCTAACTTCTCTTAGCTGCTGTTTCATGATTTATGAAATAGGGATAATAATGGTGGTGATTTCGTGGCAGTGTTGTCTGGGTGATTCTTTTTCCTCTTCTTTAAAACTGAGTTGAATCTTCATTAGAGAAATTACAATTCTTTAACTTATTTAAAATCTTTGTTCAGTTTTCAATAACTATTTATTGAGAACCTATAAGTCACCAGTCATCTCAAGTCAACAGTCATCTGAAGATAACAGTCATCAATCAATGACTCTTGTCATTGTTTTAGTTAAGCGAAACTAACAATGAGAGCGAATTAGGAAAAAAAAATCTGTGTATGTATGATGATACTAGGTTAGAATTTTAAACACAGCAAATAGTTTACCACAAATGCTGTTGGTAAGCAAGAACCTGCAGTTTAACCCCCTTATGAAATCTGTGCTTGTCATTTATATAAAGACTGAAACCAACACAGTGACTATAATTTTCTCTCAAAAGAGTTAAGGTCTATCCAAACACATCAGTCTTTGAAACAATAAATAGATTCTTTATATGTTAATGCAGTAAAGATCCTTATACTCTTGTCAGATTGTTTTGTTCTTTAATGTGTGCACAATAGTACTTTCTATTTTAAATTTAAACTCATAGAGTGCAAAATTTAAGTACTATGTTCAGCTTTAGCTAATAATTCTGTGTATATATGTGCACCTAGTAAATACTAATGGGTGATGATAATTATAACTTGATATTTTGAACATGATGATTTTCCTAAAATAGTTTTATACCATAAAGTGAATTGTTCTTGAACAATAGATGGTATTAGCTTGTAAATAATTAAGCATCTAAATAATAATAAAATTCACTATGGAGACTGATGCTATACTATCAGCATATGCCTATTAAAAGAGTTGCTGGTTTTGGAGAAGATCAAAAGAATTTACATAACGACGGCATTTAAACAAAGATGGAAACTGAAAATAATTTTTGATTGTGTATTCAGTAAAACTGTAATAAACAAGAGGAAATGACAAACATTTCCAACAGACAGGTCCCCATTTGCTATCTACTGGAATTCTTTAATAAGAAGATTTAACAGTCCATTCCCACCAACAAGAATGGACTTCAAATAAAGCCACATTTTGAAACAATAGGTTGTTTACACCAGCATAGCAACAGTTGTAAAGCAACAATTCCTATTTCTACTTCTCTTGCAGGCTATGCAAGAAAAAGGTGTAGAACTTCCTTTTTGAGAAGATCCTGGATTACAGTTTAGTACCAAATTCTAGAGAATGTTTGAGTGGATAAAAATATGACACAAAAAGTGCCTTCCTTTACAACATCTTTTTATCTCAAAATATGACCAATTTCTCTCCAGAGAATAATATTTCACTACCGTATGTAATTTAAATATTCCAACCCTGAGTCTGTTAATTAAGTGTAGACACATCTGTAGCCCCTGGAGAGCATGGCTAATAACTGCAAAGTCAGACAGAAAAACTGCACAACATTTAAAGAAATAATCCCTAAACATGGGAAAAGATGAAAATTGAGGGTTTATTTTAACCTTTCCACTGAGTATATTAAGCACATGGCCAGCTATCAAGGGTCTATGGAACTTAAATTGGGTCTGGGAAGACAGCAGGTCCTAACAGATTTACATCTGGTATTGAATTCATTTTACATGTTTTTATAAATAAAATGTACATACAGTGCTACAATTAAAATAAAAACCCCAATTCAGGAGTTTTAGAAATATTGAATAAAACTTGTGGACATGATCAGTACATTAAGTTGGAAAAAAGTGGTTTGTTTAACAGATGCATTAACTTCTGATAACTGGTATTGGTATAGAGTTCTATTCCCACATCTGGATAAAACCTGATTTCCAACAACCGTGCTTGCCAAATATTACTTAGCTAAAAATTCAGAACAAATCGCATTCCACTTGTTAAATACATATGAATGTAATAAAGTAATCCTTCAGACTGCTAGTGTTCTGTTTTAATTAATGGAAGAACTATGCCTGTCGGCAGTGCAAAATAATACTTCTAAGTTTCATTCCAGAGTTGCACAGTTTACTTACTTAGGTTTAAATGAATTTGGCAGTAAAAGACAATTTTAAGAAACACTTGAACTCCAATATAATCTGGCATGCTTTTGCTAGTCTATATGTTCATATTATTTCTTTATAAAATAACACAAACATAGAATAGCTATTTCTAAGACAGCAACACAGAATTTTAAATAATGTGGTTCATGTACATCAGAATGAGGAAAGGAGGTTTAGGGCCCAGACTGAGCTGCTTCTTCAGTTGATACTAATGAACACATACAGTTTCTCCAGTTCTAACTCCAAGATGTCCAAGGAAAGCCCATAGATTTGGCAGTTATTCTTTCATTCCTATCTTCAGTGACACTATTCAACAACAATACCAACATTTAAATAACTTTTTATCCATATGTTTGGCTCAAAAGCAGATGACTTTCTTCTGCTCCTACTTTGGCCATCAAATAATTTACGTTCTGCAAAATCCACTTTCTACTTTTTGGTTATGTGTCTTAAACATACAATTTCTCATGAGAAAATACACTTAAAGCATATGCTTAGGAAAGAGGTCAAGAAGACATCCGATCTGTGTAACTTTTCAAAGTCACTTAGATATTAGTTGGGAAGGACTTCGGAGCAGTTGTTATGGATTAGCTCACTCTGGAATGCTCAGTGCATGTGGTTTTACTTTTCAACTCACGGCTGGCTTCCTCACACATGCTGATAACCTGTCCTTCATGGAACCCCATAAAAGTTTTCTATGAAGTTTCTACTAAAAACTTGGGTTTTACATTACTTAAGGTACATTGTCCTTACAGTTTATGTGATTCTAACTGGTGACTTGTTGCCAAAAGATGTGTCTGGAATTCCTGTAACAAAACACTTTGTTTTTCCCCTTCAGAAAATATCGGTAAGAAACTTCCTTTTATGTTTGAAAGCAATCATCACATGCTCCCATTTATACTATATTGAAAATATAAAAAAACAGATAAACTCAGGAAAGAGTGTTACCTGAGTGCCAGCTTTTACAAGCTGCAAAATTAGTAAAAAGGTCAAAGACAAATGAAAACAGTGCCATCAGGTGTTTCATGTCTTGTTCTCCTTGGTTTGTAAACCTCCTTGATAAACACTACTTAGTAGGTGCTTCCACCATATTTGCTTAATTGAATTTAAATTCAAATTATCTCTTTTACCTTAAAAAATAAATCTGAGTGGATTCTTCGGGTGGGAGAAGGGCATGATATTACAAAATCAAAGGGAGAAATGGGCGGGATACCAACGACTGAATATTGGCTTTCCCTGGGTATTAGCTTCCGATCTCTCTCCTGATACAAGAATTCTCTCAGCAGTAACAACCACATAAAGGCTTCAAACCACACTCATCAATATGAGGTTTCCTCCCAAATCTATAGCTGAAGATCCAATCACTGCTGTAGAATTCTAGAATTATATGCCCAGTCTTCCTCTGGTATCTCCACCTAAATACCACTCAGATGCTTCAAAACCAGCCTATTCAAAACTCTACCTCTGACTCCGAATCGGTTCCCTTTTATTTAAGTATTTATTTAGTGCCCAGTGTTCACTACGTGCCAACTACCGCGCTATTATGCCCCACGGTAATAACCAAACCCAGCCTTTGCTTTCACGGGGTTTAGAGCCTGGGGAATAAAATAATCTGACAGACAGATAAGGTAATGATGCTATATTGTACGGGTAATAAAGGGTGCTATCGGAGCACAGGACAGGACGCTGTGAAGGCGACGTTTAGGTCTAGGCCTGAGGATGTGTAGAAATCAGCTCGATAAGTGGGGACATGGTGGTGTTGTGTCAGGAGGTGTTTCAAACCCAGGATGCAGTACTGGAACGACTTGGAGGTAAGAGATTTTGACATAATTTAAAGAGTAAAGGAATCTGGGTATTTGTGGAAAGTAGCTTTTGCGGGAAAGAGCAGAGACAATTGAAGCTGCAGATTTAAGTAGCAGCCAGATCATGGAGGGCCCAGGAAACCATGTTAAAGGATTTAACCCAAAGAAGACGCCTAAAGAGGAGTGTCATTCAAAATATTTCACAACTTAGAAGGTTGGTATCAACCGATCAGAAGAGACGCTAGCCTGAGCAATCCAATGAGAAAAGACCAGCTTACCAACACCCTCGCTGCATGCTGGCTCAGTCTCAACAGGCAGTGTTACAGGAGAGTTTTGAGCAGCATCTGACTTCTCATTTAGAAAAGAAAAAACTCACTGCTATAATGCGGCAAAGGGATTGGAGGGAAGTAGGAAGGAGGTAGGACATCAGTTAGTGGGCTGGTCCACGTGTCATGTTCCAGGTGATTGACGGATGCGGCCCAGATCAGAGTGGAGTCAGCAGAATGAAGACACGGATGGGTTCTAGAGACGTTTGGAAGGTAGAGTTAACAGGAATTATTGATTGGGCTTCTGGTGAAAGCAGGAATAATCAGATGGACCAACGAAAAGAATGGCATCATTTACTAAGACAGAGAACGCTGGAAAAAGAAAAAGATTCATGACTTTTTTGTTTATTTGTGAGGGTGGGTGGAGGTGGGAGACAGGCTGTAACTCCAGCGTGACACAGGCTGACTGTGACCTGTCTGGGGGAAGCCGAGTCATGAGGCTGAGTTGGTTTTGCAGAAACCACGAGAGAGGTCTGGGCTGGAGATAAAGGTTTGGGAGTAATCACCAGGAAGGGCAGAAAGAGAAAGTGAGGAAAGAGGGTGTGTAGAGTCAGAGGAGGGTGTCCGGAGCGGAACTCGGAAGACTAAGGACTTCCTTCCCAACTGACTTCAAACTTTTAACTCCAAAATTCTGCACATCTTTAAAAACTTGAAATGCTAAAATGAAAACTACTCCGTTGTTACACATTTTAAAGCCACTGCTATGCAGATCAAAATTTATAAGAATTGTGATTATCGCAAGTATCAAGTCTATCGAAAAAATCCAAACAAAATGTGAAAACATAAACCAACAAGAAACCAGACAGACTTCAAAAATGGCATAGGCAAATCCCGATTTTTTTTTTCATATGATCAGAGAATTGGGAGGAAGCAGGTAAAATGAATCATAGCAACATCATAAATGTATTATAAAAGTAATCCTAAATTCTGTGAAGCTTGGAGGTGAAAGAAGATTAAATACAGCAAGAACTGATTCCATATGATCTAAAGCAGACTTAATTTTCTTATAGGAAAATGGTATCATACTTGATGTTTAAGTACTGAGGCTACTGGGTCAAATTCTATACCTATACATAGCACTTAAACTTAGCACTAAATGCTCTTTTTAGCCCTGAAGACTTAGAATTTCTAAAGTCTAAACCTCTCTAAGGCCTCCCGCTTGACAGAGCAGTTAGTATGCTGTTGGACATACGTACTTGTCCTTACATAAATACTTTCACTCTGATACCAGTTAGGTGAATATGAGACCTAATTAGACCAATGTAGAGGATAAGTATGCAGTGGTCACAGAAAAACCACTACATAATGGTTAATTGAAGACTAAAGTTATGTATTTTGCTTACGAACAATGTACTGATTCTCTGTTTTCCAAGTTCAGATTTTACCTCAGGGACTCCTATTTGGCACAGGTGTAAAGTAAACATGTATTTAGTGAGCCGATAGTAAGAGGAATAGAATGTTGACTTTTGCTCATATTAACTATGAATGGAAAAAAAGGAGAATTTTCTCTTCCATTTGTTAAAGAAACAGACATTTTTAAAAGGCCGAGTTATAATTTTTAGCATATACTTTTGTTTGGTAAAAGAATCAGTTCATTTAAAAATTACACAGGTGAGTTAATCAACTATTTTATTATTATTAATCATTAAGAAATTGTTTTAAAACTTGGTTCAACACTTAAGGATTAAGGGTCAGAGAACTCCCTGAAACTGTAGGGGGAAATGCTGTTTATGTGTCTATATTTTTGTTTTTTTTCTGGTGAGAGGGTCCGCAGTTTTCATGGGATCCTTTAAGGGGATGTGCACTACCTCTGTTGTAGGCAGCTGGGTGATTAGTGCATGAAACAGATCTCTTTTTGCCTTTATGGAGGTGATAAACATTACTCAAATAATAATGACTATATGATTATAAACGATATGATTATAAGCTATAGTTACTGCTTTGAAAGAAAAGTATTGGCTAGAGACACAGATGTAGAGAACAGACTTATGGATACCAAGGGGGGAAGGCGGGGGATGAACTGGGAGATTGGGATTGACATATACACACTACTATGTATAAAACAGATAACTAAGGAGAACCTACTGTATAGCACAGGCAACTCTACTCAATGCTCTGTGGTGACCTAAATGGGAAGGAAATCCAAGAAAGAGGGGATATTTGTATGCGTATAGCTGATTCACTTTTCTGTACAGCAGAAATTAACACAACATTGTAAAGCGACTCTACTCCAATAAAAATTTAAAAAAGAAAAAGAAAAGAATTTTAAAAATGAAAGAAAAGTATTGGAAACTAAAAAGCATTTACAAGAATTACTGAGTGTAACCAAGGAGGTCAGAAAAATCTCCCCCAGAACTTCCTTGAGCCACGTGATGCCCGAGTTGAGATCTGAGGAACCGGTACCTCAGCGGGGAGGAGGCTAGAAGGCCAGGATGGCTCAGAGGTGTGTGCAAAGGCTCTGAGGCAGAGGGGGAAACGGGTTCCCAGGAACTGAAGGAAGCTGGAGCATTGGAAGCACAAAAAGTTAGGTCAAGGGAGAGTTATGCTAGAGGATGCTGCAGAAGAAGGCAGGGGCTGTGATAAAGATTTTGGTATATTATTCTAGGCGTAATGAGCGACCACTGGAGACTGACAACATCAGACTTGTGTGTTTAAAAATCTCATGCTTGGGAACAGTTTAGAGGATAGATTAGGAAGCGGGGACGGGGGGAGCGTGGGAGCAGGGAGAGCAGAGAGGATGTTACTTCACATAAGTCGGAAACAGCATCAAAAGTGTCTTGGCCGACGGTGATGGTGCGGGGATTCAAGACACTCAGGGGATAAAATATCTGATTCGGTGACAGTTGGGTTTTGTGACAAGAGAAGGAGACGTCAACGACGATTTCCTTCTCTCCAAATAGAGATGAAGTCAAGCAATGAAAGAGGGAAAACTAGAAGACCAGGTGTTTTTTATGGTGCTGTTGTTGTTTGGGGTGAGTCTGGTGTTGGGGAGAAAAGTCCTGGCTGAGGACCTTTATACCGAACATTGGGCATCTGTATCTCAGGAAGACGTATTTTGAACTATTTAATTTCAATATGAAAGTAATCTTTAATTAATATGACTCTAAAAAGCATGAGACATTTTTAAAAGATGCACCTTAAAACACTTTCTCTATATTAACAAGGCACCATAGAAGAATTTGTGGAGGAAATCAGGCATGAAAAATAGCTTTGGACCTTGTCAACTGGTAACTTATCTTTGCGAAGTAAATAAATGAACTATAAAAAAGCAGGAATTTCCAGAAGTGAACGACAACCGCAACAAAGTCCCAGCACTACAATGGTCGTCATCCAGATCTGTACAACATAAGCGCTTCGCAAATAAAATTTCATCCACCAACTAAATCCAATAAGGCAATTCTGAAATGACAGATAATGAGCTCTTAATAGATGCATTTTGTTTTACTTGATAAAACGATTCTTCAAAAATCTATCTTTTGAGTGTGTTCCATGTCATCCCAATTTTAAAAGACGTACAGCCCTTTGTTCTTTGGAAAACCCAACAGGTATATCTGGACCTCTTGAAAAAATCAACCAAATTTATATTTCATTTAAGTCAAGCACCATAATAATAAACAATATTGTCTGGGACACATATCATACTGCTGAACTGAATTATTTTAAAATATACACAATTAAAGGTATTCCAAAAAATTTATTTTAATTCCAAAATCCCTCATGTTTATTTTCTCTCACTTTGAAAAAGATGGCGTGTTTTTTCAAGAGACTCAGAAGGCCGCCATCCCTTTGATAGAGTTTGGCTTGAATATAAAAACAGCATCATTTTTTTAAATCTTAATATCTTTTTTAAATGAATATGACTTTCTGCAGAATACGCTACTGGCGTGAGCATTTCTATTTGACCTTTAAAACGTGGCTTTCTTGGATGCCACTCTGTAAAGAGAGTTCACGAAGCATCAATTACTCTTTCGGTGATGGTCTACCACGGAAAGCACCAACTACTGGGACATTAACTTCGTTCCCCAGGGACCAGACAAGCAACTGCGGGCGGGACTGAGGCCCTCTGAAGGCCGCAGGGAGGACGGCGCCCGGGTGCAGGGCTCGCGCAGAGCCCGGCCTACCGCCTTGCTGAGGTAGCTGGCGCTGGTGTTCGTGCACCGCTGGCCCTCGCTGTTGCAGCAGCCGCCGCATCTGTAGACGGACACGCACGGAGGCTTGAAGAAGGTGTTCGTCGCTGCCCCGAACTCCTTCCCCACATCCACGCACACCTCCCGCGGCACGCACTGGGTCTTCCTCCACTCGGTATCGATACCTGTCGGGTCACAGGGAAGGCCGTGAGTCGCACAGAAGCCGCCAAGGCCGAGACACCCACAGCAGGTGGAAGCCACTCACGCTTGATTTCAGAGTGAAGAGTTAAGTACGATGCATAACTTTGGAGGAATAGTTGATGGGATCCTGCATCGCCCCGTGAATTGGAAGAGGATATAATCTTTAACAGAGCAGCTAAAGGTATTCTCTAAAAGAAAAAACAACAACTAACATCTAGACGCTTTCTCAAAATGACAATAGAATAATGATTCTACGGCCCTTATGTTTGGTTTTCTTTACTTAAGAAAATGAACATTTAACATACAGATGTTTATAAAACCCGCAGAGAGAGACTCGTGCTCATTTGCTATCATACGTAGCATTTTTGACGTCTCAGAGCAAACATAAACAACGTGTTTAATTTTTCTTTTTTAAACTGAGATGTAAATGAGATGACGGCTTTGGTTTTGGATTCAATTCAAAACTCATTTTCAGGCAGGCGATCTGGCAACCTCGGTAATGTCCTGGTGATAGGTACTTGAAATGAGAGAGTATTTTCCAGCAACTGGGACATGCATCCTGAACTTAAGCTTTTTCAGGAAAGTCAAAATCTCCTAGTCCTTTCATGCTCTCACTTGGAATTCTGTTCCCAATGAGTCAGTGCTTTACCTATAACACTGCTGACTCTTTAAAGACTGCATTAAAAATGATGTACTTCTTAAATGTTCTAGTTTATTTTCCCCCTATTTACCCTAAAATAAAGTTTTGGGGAAAAAAAGATATAAACTACTGGTTATTCAACCATAAAACCATTTTGCTTGTTTGCCTTTGTTCTCAAAATAATTTGCAATCTCAAACCTTTACAGCAGTTAATATCCAACAACAGGAAGGAGTTAACGTTTTAAAAGTGTCCACCTATTTATGCTATGGCATTTTGTGCAACATCATAATCTTTTGTGACTTTTACCAAAGTCCAGCTCTCAAGCAAGTTCCCTATGAAGCAACACAGAAACAAGTAGCAGTTGATAAGGTGATTTTGGATGATTTAGAAATTAAACATTTCTATATCCAAAGCTAAAGAAAATTTATGTGCAATTATTTTTATGATGCAGAATGTTTAAGTGATTAAACTGGTATAGTGTGTAAAATTTATCTGTATGTTTTAAAATTTTTTCTGATGGGACATCACCTCAGTTAAAAAAAAAATTACAGTGTGTTGATATGCACGCACCTCCCTGTCTTTATTTTTCAAGAAATCATCTTAACCACTCACAGTGAAATCATAAAATTCTGTATTTTGAAAATAATTCCTTATTTTCTGTTGTTTTATTTACTTTCGGCCCTAAAGGTATTCAGTGGTATTACAAATGCTGAAATTAAAGGACCAGATAGACAATTTTCACTGGGTTGATATATGAAGCTTATTATATATTTTCTTTCCCATACTTACTTTTTAAGATCTCTGCATTATAGTGCGCTGCAGCAAATTTTAGAGTCCCTTCTGTTCTCGTATTGGCGTTGGCCTGTTCTTTACTGTGTTGCCAGCCACCTTTCCTTAACTGACACTTGTACATCTTCCAGTATTCGGGGTAGAGCACAGTCATGAGTTCGTCTACACTGGACACCGACCGCAACTGCTCCTCCAGATCTTTGCCTGCATAAGCCTGTCAAAGAAGCACGCAAGATCGGTTACCTGTCAGATTAAGGGATTTGGAAACAGATGCAGTAGAAAACCTTAGCCTTGCTTTATATCTATCTGTCTATCTATACATATATATATATATATATATATATATATATATATATATACACATATGTAATATATGCATTAGAAAACCTTTAGGCTTGTTATATATGTATAAATATATATGTATATATATTTATATATGTTATATATGCTAAATTTCTATTAAAATATTATTAATTTTCCCCAAATTAACTATTCTTGGTAAAATTACATTCATCTTTTAATTTGAATCAATACCACAGTTGAAATGAAATTAAATACCACAATTAAAATGTAAAATACATACTTAGTTTTTAGGACAGAAAATTTTGAGACATAATTTTTAAGATAATTTCTGAAGTAGCCTGTTTTATTTACAGTTGCTTTACCAAATTGGCTAGTGTGTAAGTTAAAGAAGTTATTCAAGCTTCTATTACCCTCCAACATAAATAAAATTAAACCAAAATCCACTCTCATGCTTCGTTTCATTTTTAGTTATCAGCATCAATAAAATACAATTAAGCAGGATGCGTGAAATTAGGAATCTCAGTTTATGGAAACTATCTTAGAATAAATAATCACATGAAGAATGGGATTTCAATCACAGAATCACAGTAAGGGTTACATTTTGGCAGAACCTTCCAGTATTTCCAAAAAACCTGATCACCAAGATTTATTCTGCTATGAAAAAGACATGAAATAGTTCAGAGAACATTAATTCTGCTGATAAGTAGTTAACTGTTTATATTAGTGTATCCAATTAAGTAGAGCATTCCAAATTATGTCCATACCTAAGAAAAAAATAGTTTTTTTTTCTAAATTATGCCTTGAAATTATGGGAAAATGGGACATTGTTTAACTTTATCTATCTGCAAACTGACGTATGTCATCAAATGTTTGTTTTCTATTGCCATGATTATCCCAGCTTTTAGTCTAAATATGTAATTAAATACTTTGGACACTGGTTCTCAAAGTTTAGCTGCATAGGAATCAATCTGAGAGCTGTTAAAAATGCAGGTACCTGCCCCCATCTCCCCTGCCAGGCATCTTGGATGACATCAGGAGGCTACATTCTAACAAGTTATAGATTTCCCTTTCTAATTTTTGAAGTGCAGAATTAATATATTTGCTTTAAAAATCAAAATACAATTAAATTGAAAGTCTTTTCACCACGATTTTTAGTAATCCAAGTTATTCTGATGTAGGTGATTTTTGTACTACATTTTGAGAAACATAATCTAATGTAGTTTTCTTACATTATTACAGAGCATCCTAGGCAGTAGATTATGAAATGTGTTCCTTCCTATTAGATAATAAAACTGGCTATGAATTTCAGTGTTTTCCCCTTTCTTCATTAATTGTGTGAATTGAGCATATCAACTCATCTCTTTAGGTCTATGTTATAAAAATATTATATTAATCCATGACCTTCTGGAAGATATAGGATGAGTCTTGATATGCCAGACAGTTATACAAAATATAATTCTACTGAATAGATGGAGAGTGGGGTGGAGAGGAGATCTTAGCTTAAACAAAAGTGACAAAACATCCCCACACAGGTTCCCAATTAAATGTGTATGAAATATTTATCTCAGGAAAATCTCACATGAGACACAAAATTCAAGAATCAAAAATGGTTCAGAATCTAAAAGGATTACTACTGGGGAGAAAGATGATAAAAGTACATGGGTATATTTGCGGTCACTTCTACCTGGAGGAAAATGTCATAGGTGGGGTTCTGTTTGCCCCTGTTTGTGTGACTAGCCCTTGAACACATGGAGCAACGTGAGACTGTGTAATTGCTGGGTCCCTGGGATTCTTTTCCCCACGACTCAGTTGGTATCAAAGCCAGGTTGTGACCTAAGCTGATCACATGAATCTCACACGAAACAGGCAGGAATGTTCCCTCTACCAAAAGGAGCTGCAATACAACGAACCCATATTATACGACACAATGAAAGGTACACGCCAAACTGTTAAGAAGAAAGATAGTGGTGAAGAGGGGCTTTCAATTAAGTATTATTTGAAGTTTCATGGCAAATCACTTTAGTGCTTTAAAATTTAAAAAGGAAAATGACTCTAACAATAATTATATCTGTAAAAGAAAACAATAGGTTACCCAACAGAGAAATAGAACAAAAACAACCATATAATTCACAACAGAGAAAACGCAGTATAAAAAAAATGAAAAAAAATACTAGAAAATAAAAGTTACTGTATTTATACTCTTAGGTTGAAAAAAGACCTTTCTAAATGTGAATATAAAAATAAAATGTAAACTATCTTTATGGTAGAAAAAACTGCAAACAAAATAAAAGACAAAAAATAAAGTATGAAAACTATTGGCAATACACAGGACAGACAGAAAAGAATATTCTTAAAATATTGCATGAACATGTTAAGAAGAAAACATAAGCAGACACTTCAACAGAAAAATGGGCAAAGTACTTAAACTACATATTCACAAGGAATAAATACAATTAATATGTATTTTGTGATAGCAAAAGTGAAGGAAACTACCATCCCTTTCAATCCTGGTGAGAGTATACATTTGTACAGCTCTTCAAGGAAAATGTGCCATTTCAAGTTGAAGGGCCTTAAAAACAAGCTCCATTTTAGACAGCTAATTCACTTTGGAATTAAATTTCCTATCCAATAGGAGTGATAATATAATTATGCCAGAAATATGTACAAATTTATCATGAGGCTGTCTACGATAGTGAATATAAAAAACAAGCTATACAGACAATAATTAAGAATTGAATAAATAATGTACAGTACAAACAGAAACTAGCACAGAAAGTAATGTCACTATAAAATGATGATACAGATATGTAACTCAGACATAAAAAAGGGTTCATAATATAATCTATGAAAAAGGAGAATATACAACTTATATACAGTATACCTGTAACATAATGTTCATACATGCAGTACAATCTTTTCACAGAACAATATATCTGGACAGATTGCATACATGTGTGTATATATTCTCAAGAGTAAAAGCTATGCAGCAAAAAAATTATCTTCTCCAAATTGCAAGATTAAGGTAATTATTAAGTCTTTATATATTTCTATATTTTAAATTTTAAATAATGAACATACATAAAATTTTATTATCAAAATAAAAATTTAAAAGTAATCATCTCTAAGCATGTGGAGAGGCTATAGTATTAGCTCTCATTTCAGCCTTTCGTTTACTTTACTCTTCTTATATCTGCATAGAACATGCCTTTGATAAATCATTTGATGTAAACCAACCACTGGCAAAAGCAGAAGCTATCACAGACAAAATGGTATAAAAATAGCTTAACACTGTGCCGTTGATTTACTTATTCCTACTAGACTTTACTTATCATATTTGTGTGGAAGAAAAACAAGCTGTAGTATCAGAAGATCCAGATATTCATCTTGGCTACAGACCTTATTTTAATTGAGTAACATTAGATTTCATTTCTCTGAACCTCATTTTACTCTAAATGAGGCAATGGCATTTTGTGATGATTCAAACAGACATTTGATATGGAAGTATATTATACATCTTGTTGTCAGGGGTGGGATTACTTGCCATTTTAACATCTTTGGGGAGCAAAAGCACAGTACAGAGACTGTTTTTTTAGATAAACTGAGTCTTGTACTGTAACTGTGGGTACTGTACCAGTTCTGGCGCAGAATTTATTTAGATTTGCCTTCTGCGTTTTTGTTCTAAATGAAAGGCAACCTAGAAATGGAGCTTTGTCAGCACTATCATGTTGTTCTGTGAATCCAGGGAAGATCAGAATTTTAAGGATAGATACTGTCAGCTAACCATGGCACATTCACATTTATAGCCTATTTTGAAGAAGTTGAAGAGGTCCCAGTAACCTAGAATGAGTTCTGAACCAGGGACACACCAAACTCCAGGCAGAAGTTCTACAAAGTCAGATTCTTTGTCAATGCTTTCTTGGGTCTTTATGTTCACCGATGTTTTCCAGAAAGTTGAGGTCATTTTCTTGAATATTAATATATTCCTTTTATTTTCCAAAGGGATTTGGTGTGTCTTAAAATAGAAAGTGTCTTATAAATGGATATTCAACTGTAATAAAAAGCCTAGAATAATCTAAGAATGAATCTAATTTTGCATTCTGTCTTGGAGTGATCAATTAGGAGGTTACAGTAACTACTCCTATGTAACTTCAGCAAGTATACATTTGCAAACAGTAATCTAAGTGTACGTTCACTGGAAGATTTTGAGATGCTACGGAAGTCAAAGCTGAGAGTGCAACGTTGAAGGCAGGGAGCTATATACAACCAGGCATAAACCCCTTCCGTGGTGATTCATACACCTAAAACATTCCCTTCTTACTCTGCCAGGAGAAGGATGAAGTAAGATCTCTGATTCTAGAAGTTACATGATGAGAAAGAGCTTTGGGATTTCACCCACACTCTGCAATTCTCTCTGGCTATGAAGAATCATAACATGAAGTGAACACTTGAGGTGACCTTGAAAGCAGCCTCTGATCACTATATTTTACCCACATAGCGTGTAAAAACTAGTTTTCCTCTTGTTGCTCTGTGTTGACTAGGGGTTGTTCAGGTGCAGGGAGAAAGCAAAAGTGCACGTAGGTTGCCCTTCTTCCAAGACCTGAGATAATGCAGAGAGTCAATGAGAGGTGGGAAACCATAGCATTCATCTAGCATTAATGTTAGCAATGGTCCTGGATTTGTCAATGAGTGGAAATTGGCTGTTAAAAACCCTACAAATCCAATGTCAACAGTCCCTTTGAACAACAATCTTAAGTTAATCGCTATGCTGTATATAAACTTGGCACTCATTTAATAATTTTATGAAGTTGGAAATTAATGGGAGGATGCACATTATTAAATTATGGAAAATTTCCTTTCACCTAAAAGCATATACTCATCAAATATTCATAATCAGAATTGAAAGAATGGGCAAGAGTCCATCAAAGAAAGGTTTGATCATACTACTATATTTTCAGGAAGTGACCAAAAGGGTCATAGGTAAATCTGGTTAGTTGTCTAATACGTCTATATCGGTGGAAGAGGGAGAAAAATTACTTAATATTCAAACTAGAAAAGAAGGGATGTTTGTACTTATCTTAAGCTGTCCATATGCCATTTTAAAAAGTCTGGCTCAAGTAATATTTTATATTTGAAAGAAATGTACATTTTCATGGACAGCTTCATAAGGCAAAGGGAAGATGACTTGATTAAATTACCAGTTTAATAAGATAAGAAATTTATTAAAAGCTTGAAAAGGAAATATTTGTCATATTATTCATCACATACATCATCTCTTTGTCCTAAGA